>NW_017729026.1:16363394-16366924 GCF_001723915.1 Gavialis gangeticus | reverse complement strand
GGTCCTTGGACCGATACTCTTCAATGTCTTCATCAGTGACTTGGACGAGGGAGTGAAGTGTACTCTATCCAAGTTTGCGGATGATACAAAAATGTGGGGAGAATTAGACACACTGGAGGGCAGGGAACAACTGCAGGCAGACCTGGACAGGCTGGACAAATGGGCAGAAAACAATAGAACTCAATTTAACAAGGAGAATTGCAAAGTGCTGCACCTAGGGAGGAAAAATCTCCAGCACACCTACTGCCTAGGAAATGACCTGCTTGGAAGCATGGAAGCAGAAAGGGATCTTGGAGTTCTAGTGGACTCCAAGATGAACATGAGTCTTCAGTGTGATGAAGTCATCAGCAAAGCTAACTGCACTTTATCGTGCATCAGCATATGCATGACAAACAGAACCAAGGAGGTGATACTTCCCCTCTATCAGGTGCTGGTCAGACCGCAGTTGGAATACTGTATGAAGTTTTGGGCACCACACTTCAAGAGGGATGTGGATAACTTGGAGAGGGTCCAGAGAAGGGCCACTTGTATGGTTAAGGGCTTGCAGGCCAAGCCCTACGAGGAGAGACTAAGGCACCTGGACCTCTTCAGCCTCCACAAGAGAAGGTTGAGAGGCGACCTTGTGGCTGCCTATAAATTCATCATGGGGGCACAGAAGGGAATTGGTGAGGCTCTACTCACCAAGGTGCCCCTGGGGGTCACAAGAAATAATGGCCATAAGCTAGCAGAGAGCAGATTTAGACTGGACATTAGGAAGGACTTCTTCACAGTTAGAGTGGCCAAGGTCTGGAATGGGCTCCCGAAGGAGGTGGTGCTTTCCCCTACCCTAGGGGTCTTCAAGAGGAGATTGGAAAGGCATCTGGCTGGGGTCATCTGAACCCATCACTTTCCTGTCTATGCAGGGGGTCGGACTTGATGATCTATTCCGACCCTAACATCTATGAATCTATGATACCATCTGCAGTCTAACAGATTAGTAGAGCGAGCTAATGGCATCCTCAAATACAATTTGTGGTTGGCCGCTGGCCTGGTTCTTAAAGACTGGGACTTGCACCTGGATCGAGCTATCAGTTGGGCCAATAATCAACCCCATCTGGGAGGTAGCCCCATGCAACAGGCCTTTGGATTGGGTGGTCCCCGCAAGCCAGCAGTAGAGCAACCTAGGGGTGGTGACCCAGGAAAGCTCCAGACAGGAGATCGGGTAGTAGTGAAGGGTCCTCAGGGAGATAAATGGGAGGGGACACTATTAGCCAAAGGTATGCATAATACATGGTGGGTATTTAAGTCAGATTCACCTAACGGGAGCCAAGCCCCTTGTTGTCTTGTTCCTACGGACTGGATCTGTCCACAAGTGCAGCCATAACCATTCCTAATTAAGCCTGCCATTGAAGACGAGTCCTGCTCTGTCACCAGTCTGAATCAACTGGCACCATGAATTAGTGAACTGTTTTGAATGTACTCTTTTTATTAATGCCTTATTGTGTTTCCTGGGTAGGGCATGTCTACTATCCTTCTTATTACCCAGATATTAATGAACTTGGTCCTGAAGACCTCAAGCAGTGGCCTGACCCTGAAAAGCATCCCCCAGAAACATGTTCAGATGACCTTCACATGGTCCAGCTGCAGTATTCATACTGGAAGAAACCTGCCACCCCAGAGCAAGTAAAGTCCTGGTCTCTGAGTAGAAGAAACAAGATAATTGACTGGCAAGGTGGTAGCTGTTGGTGCACCTGTGGCACCAGTTATTATCTTAAGTTCATTCCCTACCTGAAGGCTGGAATAGCTAACTGTGGGAGGGGAGGTGATTGTTGTAGCTCTGCTCGTTTAGGAATTTATTGTTACATACTTCCTGAGGGAAACCCCGCTGAGCTCAATGCCCCTGAGTTTGTGTCCCCAATAATGCATTCTGCATCTGTTCAGCCTCTCAAGCCATTGCAGTTATAAGAGAATCTGCCCTCTCCTATTCCTATGGCTGATCACACTCTCCAGTGATGGTGTGAAGCCCACCAGGTGGGAAAGTGCATTACAGGCTGAAACAAAGTTATTACATAGTTTGTGAATCATATCTATACAGAGGCGTGGTGAAATGGTATCCACTTTAATACAACCAGAAGGAGGCTGTATCTGCAAGTCTCCACCACTTATCCTCATCCTTTTATATGAGTGGGGTTCCTAAAGTAAATCAGTGCTATGATCCTGCCAAGACAATGCCGTTTCATTAACCCAATACAGCATCGTGCCCATGAGCAACAGTGGGAGCTCTTTCACTCTCTGGGAGGTAAAGCATAGTTACAGGTACCCAAAGGAAGAATAAATGTGATCTGTGAGAAAATGGGGTGTTCACTACTATCTCTGGCCATTCCCCCCACAGGAGGCCCTGACACCGCCTGTGTATAACTCCACACCCTCGTGGAGGTCACAAGTTAAAATCCCAAGCCTCCTAAATGCTTCATTGTTCACTGCCCGAGTATTGTTCAGACCAGAACAATGGTATGTCAGAGCTACTTTTCCAAACTGTTCAGCAGGAGCCCGGGTAGCTGAAGAGTTGCTTAGATGAGAATAGCCAGTCATTTTCCATTTCATAAGTGCCCTTAAGTCCCGCAGACAAAGAGATACTCCAGGTTATCTTTGAGACAGACTTTACTCAGCTATGAATATATGGAACTTGAATAAATCCCAGAAAAACACTGAAGGAGTAGCCAATCTCTGACAGGTGGTAGGGCTGCTCACTAGGGGAGACATGCTCGAAGGAAAAATGTTAGAGCACACTGATGAATTGCTAGCTGATGTAAGATTAGAGACAGCCTGTCTTGCCCAAGTCATAATAGACACTGCTTTTAAAGCAGACAAAAATCAAGCTTAGAGTACTGCTTATGCACAAGGTCAGTTATCATTGAATATGCATTTTCCCCAAGTAATAAATGTTAAAAATGGAGAATAGCCCCCCAGCTTAGAGCATCATGAGATACCTGCAACATTTAAAGAGTGATACCCCTATCAAAGTACTTAGTTTACCACTTAAGAAGGCTGTGATAAAGGAAAATGTTCATTTCTGGTGCAGGAGGTAAAAGAAAGAAACTAAACCACTGCTTATTTGCTAAACACGAGGCTAGGAGGAGGATGTCTTTAAGACTAGAATCTGCATTGCCCTATATGAAAAATAGTTACCACCAATAGCCCTTGGTATGTAGCACAGTCCCCCTTAGTTCAAATTAGTAGCACTTTAATTAGATTAGAGACCCTATGGAGTGGCTGGCCTCTCAGCCCACCTAACATGACCTGCATATATGAGTTACCTAATGTGTTATAAGTAACAATAGAGCAACATGTTTGTTGAGAAAGACCAGGTCGTTTGCTGCATGAAAATAGTACCACCTAGACTTTGTGCAATTCATGTTGCTTAGGAGCTAAAAGTAGAGCCGTTGCTCTATTGCAATTAAGTAACCGTACTATTGCCTTAAAATAGCCAGAAATTTACTCTGAGACTATATCTCTCAACTTTACAATACCCACTTCATGGGTATCAGATG
>NW_017729026.1:16363130-16363383 GCF_001723915.1 Gavialis gangeticus | reverse complement strand
TCTGGAAACCATTCAGAAGGAAGATGCAGCTCTGTGAAAGATTAGTTAGCTGTTGCATGGATCAGTGGACCTTGAGGAGCCCAAGAACTGCATTCCAGGGTCGTTCCTGGTACCCCTCGGACAGCCCTGATCAGGGATGCTTGACTTGGCTGAACTTTGTGGAAAGAGGAACTTGCTGTGTATCAGGCATCAGAGGGGACTGCTGATAAGTTGCCAACATGAATTGCTTTTGTCTGTCATTGTTTGTCTTGTT
>NW_017729026.1:16362105-16363073 GCF_001723915.1 Gavialis gangeticus | reverse complement strand
TTGTTTGTCTTGTTACTACGTGTAGTTGTGTTTTTGTTAAGTCAATAAACCTTTCTTACCTTTCTACCCCCGACCACACTCTCAATCCTGAACCCTCCGCAGGCAGCTGAGACAACCAGGCTAGATAGTTAGGTACTTTTTACAATGAGTTGACTGCAGGCATACTTCAGCATGAGTCTGAGGCAAGACACAAGCTCACATTTCGGGAATCTGCCCATACACCATACAAGCATGTAAAACTAAGAGCAGAACTGGTGAAGAGATGGCTTTCAGTCAAGCTTCCACATGGGGGAAAAAGATTTCCAATATGAATATTACTGACAAGTATCCATATCAATTAACCATTTCTGAGCTCTTCAGATCATTTGCAAAAAAATATTAGTTCAAGTAACAGTCCTTACAGGGGAGAAAAAGAAACATAGCACCATTAAATGACTTCTTTGACTTTGGTCCTTGTTTACTACTGCTGGTATCAGTGCAAGCTAATGGCCAGATACCCCATCCAGGGAAGTTAAAATAAAACTCCAAGCTAGAAATTACCTCAGGTGCTTTCCTTGGGAGTATCTTTATTTTTTTAAATATTATTTATATTTAAAGCACTTTTTCCTTGTTTACTTAGATGCTTGTCCACAGCTTTGTAGGGCTATTATTAGAACAGTGGGGTCAGATCTAGATTGTTCCCTTAGATGCCTACATACCCAAAAATGTACGTCTTTCCCCACCAAATGAACAGTATTAGGTAGGGCTGTGTGAAGCTTTGGGTGCTGATTTGCTTCAGAGGAGATTCGGCCCAATTCGGCAGCTGAATCTCTGAAAGCAAATCGAATCAGGAGACCAGTAAAAATGTCTGAATTGATTTGAAGCTCTCCAAATTGATTCAGAAAAGATACAGAGAGCTTCACAGATTCAGGCAGTTCCCAGTTGCTGCCACAGGGAGCTGGACCTGGACTCTGTGCCAATAAGTAGGG
>NW_017729026.1:16356657-16357105 GCF_001723915.1 Gavialis gangeticus | reverse complement strand
CTGGGCCCCATCCCCTGCCTACTCCCCCCCCCCCCTGAGCCCCCCCCAGCTCCTGCCCACTCTCCAAGTCCCACTATGGCTGCTCCACCCAGCCCCAGCTCCCAGTTCTTTGAAAAAAAAGAAAAGCCCTGCACTCACTGGCTGCTGCAGCAGCTGTCAGGGCTTCTGGAGGCTCATGGCAGAGCCCCCCCATGTAGTGTGGGATGTTGGGGGGCAGCGGGGATCGCCTCCCTGCCTGGCAGAAGCTGGTGAGTGTGGGGCTTTTTTTTTTTTAAAGAAACTGGGACATTGGGGCCAGGCAGGGCAGCCATGGGAGGGGCTGGGAGAGCAGGCAGGGGTTGTGGGGCTTGTGGCACAGCCCCCCATGCAGCACAGGGCAGTGGGGAGCACCAGGGATCACTCCCCCACCTGGCAGCATCCAGTGAGTGTGAGCTTTTTTTTTTTTTTT
>NW_017729026.1:16337883-16356502 GCF_001723915.1 Gavialis gangeticus | reverse complement strand
AGCAGGCACTGGGGAAGTCCTTGTTCCCCCGTGCACTACCAGGATTGACCAGGAATAACCATCACAAGCTGGCAGAGGGTGGATTCAGGCTAGATATCAGGAGGTGCTACTTCACGGTCTGGGTGGCTAGGATCTGGAACCAACTTCCAAGTGAAGTGGTGCTGGCTCCTACCCTGGGGGTCTTTAAGAGGAGGCTAGATGTACACCTTGCTGGGGTCGTTTGACCTTGTACTCTTTCCTGCCATGGCGGGGGGTCAGACTCGATCATCTGCTCAGGTCCCTTCCAACCCTAGAAACTATGAAATTATGAAACTATGAGACACTGGGGCTGGGGGAGTGGGCAGCGGATAGGGGCTTGTGACAGAGTGCCCCACACAGTGCAGGGCAGTGGGGGCAGCAGGGTTTGCCTTCCCACCTGGCAGCAGCTGGTGAATGCCAGGCTTTTTTTTTTTAAAGAGCTGGGATGCTGGGGCTGGACGGGGCAGCCATTGACAGGGCTGGGAGTGTGGGCAGGGGATGGGGCCTGCTTGATTTGGAGATTCAGCCAATTTAGCAGAGGTGAAATCTCTGAATCAGATTTGGGACAGTGATTTGAATCACTGAATCAAATGACTGTTCCCCAAATTGGTCGAATCCAAATCTGAAGTGAATACCAGCCGCTTCGTGCAGGCCTAGTATTAGGCACTTATGATCCCATTGGTGAGGCACCTCTGGAGTACTTTGGTACTGAGCAGGGGTGTGAGTGGGGCATTGCTAAACAATAGGAAATGCTATTGTCTATACTTCTTCCCACCACCACCTCCTCAGATCTTGATTTTTTCTTCCTGCACTTGGTAGCCGGAGCTCCCAGAAGATAGATGTCTTATGAACCAGCCTAATGCATGGTAACAGCACTGGGCTCAGAACAGAGGGCAGCACGGATGCTCACTTTCATTTGAAAATGTTGTGGTTATGGTGACTACCTTTTGCACAATAGCCAAGTGGTTGGAGCACTTAAGAGTGAAAGACACGGGATATAAGCTTTGAGCAGCTTGAAGAAACTCAAGTTTACCTCCCAAAAGAAAGAATTTGGGTTTTGGGGAGGGCATTCTGAACCACTTCTAGCTGAAGTTGGCCCACTTCTTAGTCAAGATGACAAAAGTCATGGAACTGGAGAGAAAAGAATTACTTAGACAAGCTAGATATTTTCACATTAGCAGGGTCAGATGGGATGCACCCTAGGGTACAGAAAAAATTAGCATGAGGTAATTTCACAGCCATTGGCTATTCTCAGTGAAAACTCATGGGGCGCATCCAGATGAGGTTATATGTACAGTTTGTAGCACCTTAGAACTGTCTGAGGTGCCAAAAATTGCATGTGGTGCATGTGCAAGCATTTGCTGCACTGCTAATTTGCAGCATGGTGCCAAAATTTGACACCGGGAGATCCCTGTGTCAAAAAAAGTTGTAGAAAAAAAGTGGTGGGGCAAAAATGGCAGCAGTGGCAAAAAGCAGCAGCACAAATTTGTGTGACTGCTATTTTTGCCATAGCAAACACATGCCCTGCATGTGGGGATGTGCCCATGGTGGTCAGGCAATGTCCTGGATGATTGGCAAAGGGCAAACATAAAAAAGGGAAGAGGGAAGATCTGGAGAATTATGGATCAGTCAGCATGACCTTGATACCTGGAAAGATCATGGAACAGGTCCTCAAGGAATTTATTTTGAAGCAGTTTGAGAAGAATGAGGTGATCAGGAACGGTCAGCATGGATTCGCCAAGAGCAAGTCATGCCTGACCAACTTGATCTCTTCTGTGATAAGGTGACAGGCTCTGTGGATGGGGGGAGAGCAGTAGATTTGATATATTTTGACTTTAACAAGGCTTTTGACACTGTTTCCTACAATATTGTCATGAACATGCTAAGGAAATACAAGCTAGATGAAAGTATTGTAGGGTGAATGCAAAACTGGTTGGTGCTCAACTGGATGACGACTCATAGTGCTCAATGAGTAGTTATCAATGGCTCAATGTCTAGTTGGGAGGAGGTATCAAGTGGGCTTCCCCAGGGGTCTGACCTGGGACTGGTATTGTTTCACATATTCATTAATGATTTGGGATTGAATGTCCACTTAACAAATCTGTGGATGACACTCAAGAGGGTAGGGCTAGGATCTAGAATGACCTGGACAGACTGGAGAAATCATTCACAATCAATCAGATGAAATTCAACAAGGACAAATGCAAAGTCCTGCATTTAGGACAGATGTTTGGCAGTAGTAGATCCAGGAAGTGGGTAAGGGAAATATGTCCCCCCCCAACCACCACACTTTCATTGTGTTGCACAGGTGCCATGAGCTCCAGGCTCACTGCCTGGTCAGTGTGGGCTCCTGCCCTATCTGCCAGAGCTCTACATGAGCAGTTAGCTCTGAGCTCACCAGCTGATCAGGGTGAGGTTGGCTTCCGCTCCCACTTTCACATGACTTTGGGGCACAGGGGATGAATGCTGCTGCTGTTTGTCTTTTCCTTCCTCCCCATCCTCTCTGAATTTAGCAGCAGGGGAAAGGAGGGGAGGAGTGGTTGTAGCAACATTCTCCCTTGGGCTCCAGAGCCACTTGAAACCAGGGGATATGGATAGACCTGCCAGTGTTAAGCCACCTCTGAACCTGTTCCTAGTGTTTGATTTTCTTCTAAGATAAGGTGATGGGGGAGAGCAGTAGACCTTAGCAAAATTTTTGAGTCTCCCATGACATTCCTATTAGTAAGTTAAGGTAAATCAGTGCAGATGAAACTACTCTAAGGTGAATATATAAGTGTTGGATCATCATGTTCAATGAGTTGTCATCAATGACTCAATGTCTAGTTGGGAGGAAATATCAAGTTGGGCCCCCCAGGAGTCTGTCCTGGGTTCAACGCTATTTAATATTTTCACTGGTGATTTAGAGCGGAGGTTTTCAAACTTTTTTCATTTGTGGATACCTAAAACATTTGGAATGGAGGTGTGGACCCCTTAAAATCGTTAGTGTGGGTGTTCACATACTTTTGATTGATCATATTCATCTTTTGTGGGCCCCATAGACATAGTCTGTGAACCCTTAGGGGTCCATAGACCACAGGTTGGAAACCACCGACTTAGAGGATGGGTTTTATTACATCTTCAGGTGGTATCAAGCTGGATGGAACTGGAGATACTCTACAGCAGTGGTGTCAAACTCATTTGACCTTACAAGCCACATCCAGACTGTGGGGGCTCCTCATAGGCTGAACCCAGACTGTGAGGAGCCTTGCAGACTATATTTGGACCAACTTACAGTAGCGGCTCAAGTGGTGGTGGTTGGGTCAGTAGTGTTAGCAGCACTCTACCTAGACTCCTGGTGGCCCCAGGTGAACTTTTGGTATCAAGCCTCCCTTTGGCAGAGATAATGATAATAATAATCAGACAACGGAAACAAAAATTACCATTTTCAGGCCCCCTTTCTATCTGGGCCCCTGGTGGCTACCCAGTTTGCCCATGCCTGTATCTGGCCCTGGGTGTTAGGAAGCTGTGGGACTTACTGCAGCTGTCACTTGCCCAACCACAACTGAAACACATACCCAGTGGGGCTCCATATCTTAGATTTCAGGGACAGGCCCCACTCCTGAATTCCTAGCTGCTCCAAAAGCTGGCCTGCAGGCAGCATCCTCTCTCTAGAGCAGGGGTGGCTAACCTGCAGCATGTGCCAGAAGTGGCATGCATATCCAGTGTTTGGCATACCATGGATCCAGAGAGGAGCAGGGAGAACAGCAGTAGATAGGGCAGGGAGAAGAGCAGAGGAATGGATCATGCAGGGGGAGGGGACTGGAATGGCTTTGGGGGATGGGGTGGGGCCTACTTCATAGCATACCTGCCCAAAAAGGTTGGTGCACTATTCCATAGGGTAGGATTAAGAATGACTTTGATAAATTAGAAAAAAGGCATGAAATTAATCAAAATAAATTCATTAAGGACACATGTAAAGTTCTGAATTTAGGATGGAACAGCTGCATGGATGAATGCACACTGGGAACAACTGACTATGCTGCAGTACTGCAGAAAAGGCCCAGGGAGTTACAGCAGACCATAACATGAATATGAACAATCAGTGTGCTCTTGTTGCACTGAAGTAGTATACTATATTGGATTATCTAGATTGACACCCGCAGATCAAGAGAAGTGATTCGTACATTCTGTTTAAAACTGGTGAACTCTCACCTGGAAAATTATGTCCAGTTTTGGGTACTGTATTTCAAGAAAGAAACTATCAAATTAGAAAAAAAATCCAATAGAGACCAAAAAAATAAATTGATTAGAGGTCTAGAAAACATGTATTATGCAGAAAGGTTGGATGAACTGGGGTTATTTAGTCAGGAGAAGAGAAGGCTGAGAGGTGAGTTGATAACAGTCTGTAAATACCTGAAGAGTGGTTTTAAAAAAGATGGTGACAGACTATGTATTCTCTTTGGCTTCAGGGGACAGGATACGGAGTAATGGTCTTAAATATTAGCACAGAGAATTAGGTTAGATGTTAGGAAAAACTTTCTCACTATGAGGGTGGATAAGCAGTGGAACAGATCACCTAGAGTGGTTGTGGAGTCTCCCTCCTTGGACATGTTTAAGAACTGTTCAGAGCAATGCTTGCCTGGAATATTTTAAACAGGGATGATCCTTCCTTGAACACTGGGCTTAAGTAGATGAACTGCAGAGGCTCTTTCTAGCCCTACTTTTCTGTGAGTCTATGGTTCTAATTTAGGTATCTAAGGGATTTTATGGCCTCAGGAACAAATTCAATCTGGATTGACTTTTTCAGTTTAGGTGTCTAAATTCTGCCTAGGTTCTGCTCAGTTGTGTGGTTTACTGATTTGCATCTGGTCTCCCAGTCTACAAGCAATTGATTAGTCCTGCTTTCTTGAGTGCCCTGTTAAACGGGATTCATTGGACATTTTAGTAGCCCCTAAGTAGCTGATATTTATGGTTTAATATCAGGAAAAAACTGCTGTGTTGCAAAAGAAAAGAAAATGGGGATTAATTGCTGGCTGTTTCTGATATAAGGCCAAATGCTTCTGAAACCTGGGTTCCCATGATTTTGCGCCATCTATTTTCAACAGCTGAGTGAGGAAAACTTTGACTTTAATGACATTCTGCAATACTTATATCTGAAAGAAGTCCTGGCATGGTCCTTTGAGCAGAACGAAGAAGAATGTATTTGTACATCATGTATTAAATGATTGCTACTTTGGAATGAAGTATGTCTAGTCACACAGTAGCTAAATTTTGTCCAGGTGAATGGATTGTGGAAAGGAAGATTTATTCTTAACTGGACGCTGGCAATTTTTTTTGCAATTTTTTACATAGCGAATAAAATGGGTAAAAAGTCATGCTTACCTGTACATACAGTGTTGCCTGGCATGAAGAGTTTTCTGTAGTGGAAGTGCAGATTCTAATAGCAGCTACTCTCTAGTTTTTGTTTTCAAGACTGAAGCTGTTGCTTCTGTGCATCTTTTAATGGTGAAGAATGTCTTCCAGGTGCAGTATTATATAAATATAGAGGGCAAAGCACTGAGGGCAAGGGCAGAGTTTTGTAGCTGACAACTGCATATGTGATGTCCCCTGCTGGGGTAGTTTAAGACAGCCCATAACAAATTAATTAATCTTATAGTTTGAGGAGAACATCCTTAACATTTCTGATCAGATTTTTAACAAAAGCGAAGCGAATGAAGTGAGGATAGTAGTTGTATAAACATGAAGTTACTGTTTTCAAAATCTTTTCTGCTTTAGATCATGAAATTTGAAAGAAATCATATAAACAAATGCACTTTTCACCTTAGTTTCTGCTTTTAGCATTTGTCAGCTTGATCAGTGAAAATACTTTCAGAGCAGCTCTAATGCAAAAAATGTGAAAATGGTATTGTAAAATTCCCTGATTGTATTCCTGGATTTCCAGTTTAGATTTGATGTGTCTGTAAACAAATTGGAGACGGTTTATACTCTGATAGTTCTGAAGAACAGGTAATATTATTATTTATATTTGGGTGACTACTGATCACTGTTAAATATAAGGACGTAGGTCCCAGTCCTGTAAAGACTTAAGTGTGTTCTTAATTTTAAATTTATAACTATTCCCCTTTAGTGGCTCAATGCCACTAAAAACTTTCTCCTCTGTAATCCATCAACCTTCATAATAAAAGGCACAGACAGAAGTGCCAGTTTTGCCCAATTTGGTCCCTGAAAGTGCTCTACAGCTGTGACCAAACAGAAGTGCATGGCTGCAGAGCACTTTAAAAGGGCCCAATCCTGCAAAAATCTGAACTCTCATTGTTTGAGGGTTCAGATGAAGATGTTCCAAGCACCTTCAGTGTCTATGCTGCCACTTGTGTCTGCACCACCTCCCATCACTGATGCTGCTTTCAGCATGGAAGGGGGACAGGGAGTGGAGGAAGTTTGATCTAGGGCTTTTTCATCTGGCTCGGGGGGGGGGCGGGAGGAGGGTTGCCCCCTCCCTCTGATCTCCAATCCATCCCCTCTCCAGAGCCAGCTGGGGAACCCCCAGACTGAGCTCCCTCCATTCCCTTCCCCCCCATTCTGAAAACAGTGCCAGGGCTGGGAGGGGAGGAGGGGCATTGCTAGGGGAAACTGGCTGCAGGCTTACAACCAGCAGCTAGATTCCCAATAGCAAACTTACGTTGGGTCTGGGGGATCCTGCGAAGTGTCATGAGTTACAATGGGGAACTGCTCTTCTGTTTGAACCCAAAGATGTTGCAAAGGAAGTGTAGTCTTTAGGTCTCTGTGACCTTATTTGTCAATTTGTAGTTACCTAAAATTTCTGGGAACAATGAAAGAAAAAGAGAATATTCAGTCTCTGATAGATGTGCTGGTTCTACAGTGCTAGTAAGTGCATGAATTATTAAAAAAATCCAACAATTTTATTTGAAGGCAATAAAGGTATTAGATAAAACTAAACACGCGTAAGGATTATGCCCCTGGTTTATGTAATCACTTTCACAGGACATGTATGTCACTTTAAAACTAGTTTATAACTGCAACATGAACATTTTTTCCTGGAGACTGTTTTAAGACTTGATTACACAGGGAGGTTGTCCAGAATACCTGTTATGGACTCTTTTCCTTGTGTGAACACTTTTATTTTGCACTAATAAAACTTTTGTATGGTTTACCTGAGTACACTTATGTGAGACTGCCAGTTAACTTAACAGAGTATGGTACTAACAGAAACCTTCTCAACCTAGATCATCTGTATCGTGATCACTTGCAGGGATATCTAAGTGGTGATCCTGACTCTTACCTGTCACATCTTGATGTTGGAAGAAGATTTCTATTGGGAGGAGTTAATTTTAAACACCTCTTGAAATAGGGATCTAGGGTCAATTTCTCCTGCGGCTCCAACCTTCCAGACAACCCAGCGTAGCGCCTCTCAGAAAATTCAGTCAACTGTCATTAAACTGAGACTCACAATGAATTTTCCTTTCAATAATTCGTTTTTATTTATTAACTTTCTTTTCTTTGTGTTTTAGGTTCTCTCCTGTCTAGTTGACTCTGTGATGGACTTCAATACCAGTGGGCTTCCAGACAGCCTAGTCTGGCTTAGGTAAGTCTAGTGCCCAGTCTCTTTGGGCTAACCCTTTTCTTTTCTTCAAACTGAAGGAGTAAAATAATTCAATCCAAATGAAATGAAACAAAGCCATTCCAGGCCATAATCTCTAACTTTCCCTTCTTCCTTGGGATATATATGTTCAATAAAGGGTGTCTTGCCTCTTTAAGCCGGCACACTGCATTGATTATTCTGATACGCAACTTTGCTGATGTGCTTGGATGCTGGCTCAGTGCATCTTCAAACAATAGAAAACAAAAGCAAAACTTTTATTTGGATCAGTAGGGACTCTGCTGCCTTATCCCAGCTAGTCCTTCCCCTCTGGTACGTAGTTTCTTCATTAGCACTGCACGTCGGGGAGCTCTTCTTTCCTTTGCCAGTTCTCGCAAGTACTCAATAATTATTCCCATGCTCTGGTCTTCTCTACAATTTAGGATATAGATTAGAATGCAATAATACTGCCCACATCAGAAAATAATCCAGATTTCTATTATACTTTACATTTTTGCCCTGGTTTATGTCACAGCTTTCCCATATAGGCAAGCCTGTAAGTCAATGAGGGGAACGATGGCCACAGGAAAACCCTTTATTAAATAAACTGCAATTTTAGAATGTCTAATGTAATGTTTTAAATCATTACTGAATTCCTATTAAAAAATCCATCTCAGATGACACTGATTTGTATATTCTTGCCTCCAGCTTGCAGATGGTTATATTTTATGGACAGCTCGCTCATCCTCCTTTTGACTTTGCACAGTCAAAAATAGATGATTATCTATTATGTTCACTTTATTTTCTTTCCCCGTGGGCATGCCCATGTGAGACACTTACTGCAGAGCCAATTAGCTCCACAGTAAATGTCTCAGTGTCTACATGTGCACCTTTATGAGGGTGCACAAAACTAGTAAATAATGCAGCAGGGTAGTACTTATAAATACAAGTACTACCTTGCTGCAGAGTTTTTTCATGCTTAGCAGGGCATGTGTAGACCAGTGCTCTCCAAACTTTTCCTCAGCATGACCCTATTTATGACCTCATTTCCTCAGCATGGTCTGCAGCCCCCCAGCCCTGCAGGTGCCACTTACTCCTCACTCACAGCTCCCTGGCCCTGCTAGTGCCCTTCACTTCCCACCCACAGCCCCTGTGTCCCCCATCCCTGCTCACTCATGATCTGCAACCCCCTGCCCCAGCTTTGCCAGTGGGGACTCCCAGCTGCCAGGGATACAGGACCAAGGCCAGGGCCTGCAGCCCCCAGCCCCCTCCTCACCCTTGGCAGCAGCTTCTGAGTCTCAGCTGCCACCCATGGGACATGGCTGGTGCTGTAGCTGGAGTGGAACGTGGAACCCTGCTCCCCTCACCCCTTCCCCTATCCCTTCACCCTGTGGGTGGCATGGCTGGAGCAAAGCCAATGTGGGGGAAGGATGGCTGCCCTATGCAGGTTCAGGGCTCCCTGCCCTGCTGCTGTCTTTCTGGGCCCTCCATGGCCCAGTAGGCAAGATCTGGTGTGGGAGGGTGGGGAGGCTTGGTGCCACTGACAGGAACTCCACACTGGCCATGCTGCCATAGTGAAGTGTTCCCTGCCTGTTCAGCAGCAGTGGCAGTGGTGGTGTGGAGCTGTGAGCCCCATTGCTGCCAGATAGGCAGGGAACACCTCGCCATGGCAGCATGGCCAGCATGGGGCTCCCAGGAGAATCTCCAAGCCTCCCTGCTCTACTCTGCTGCAGAGACCCCAGATGGAGGATAGCAGGTCAGGAAGGCCTAAGCTCACAGCAGGCAGCCTTCATCTGCCCCCACCCTGCACACAAATCTGGGGGGGGCATGTGCCCCCCAAAGCCTCCTTCCCTGGGAATGCACAACCCCATTTTTTATGATTGCGACCCCAAATGAGTCATGACTGCAAGACTGACACACTGAAGCACAAAGACGCTTCAGTGCTGGGGCTGCCTGCTGGCTAGCTCCATGCTGAAGCACCCTTGTGCCCCAGCTAGCCACTTCACAGCACATTGAGCCTGGTCATAGCAGCCCCAGGTGGCAGGCTGATCCTGGGGTCCTCTGCCAGCCAGGGCTGCTCTGACCCATCTCAGTGTGCTGCAGAGAGGCAGGCTGGGGAACAAGGCTGCTTCAGCATTCGGCTAGCTGGTAGGCAGCCCCCACATTGAATCCCCCTTGTGCCCCAGCCAGCCAGGCAGCATCTGCATGTGCACTGCTGTGCATGAAAAAAACTCTGAAGCAAGCTACCCTGTTGTGGTTTTTATTAGTTTTGTGCACCCTAAAAGGGGTGCATGTATAGACATTGAGATGTTTACTATGGAGCTAATTCAGCAACTCTGTAGTAAATGTATCATGTAGATGCGCCCTCTTTGTAGCATAGTGGGCAGAACAGAGGATGCCTGCTCTAATGTTTACTTTGTTGCTATTGTCAGGGATGGCTCAAGGAGTTCCGTGGCATTAGTCACAGGATGATGCAGGGAATATACAAGCTTTTCATCAGTCTGTGATGCTGCCCTACAGTTGGAGGACTGTGGCAGCAGGTCCCTTCCTTATTGACAAAGACACTAGCTGCAGTGTGGGACCCTGATTCTTGGTTGGCAACAGGATTCCTCACTTTTGTGGGAAAGAGTCTTAATATTTACCCCAATAGCTAGCTTTTTTTATTAGTTCATTGCTCTCCTTTTACTGCAACAGACAATCTTCAGTCTTACTGCTGTTGGCAGGACTAGGAGTTAACACTCCATTGAGATAAACAGGCTGGTTGAACTTCCTCAGACAGTTGTCTCATGCAGCTTCTCTGTATTGTTCACACCTGGCTTCTTCTTCTTCTCAAAATTTTCTTAACAACTCTAAGGATTAAAAACTAGCTTTCTCTGAATGTGGGCTGAGAGTCTTCTTTTGTCATTTGTCTCCACAGTTGGGGATGCCTGGCACAGCCCCAGTTACAACACTTTATTTTTTTTGTGTTCCCTTTGTGGCTCTGGATGACATTTCAGGGATAGGATATTCTTTTAGTTTAACTTGTTAGTGTCTTCTCCTCTGCTTCCTCAACGGGAGTTCACTTTACTGGCTATTGCACTTCGAATAACCTTCTCTCCCCACTTCTAAGATCCTTATATGTAATAAGACAATGGCATGCATCCAGCAATTTTGTTATCATTTAATGCTCCTTCTTCCCTCCCCCATCCTCTTTGTCTGTATTTTACCTCTTTGGCTGTATGTATCTATTTAATGGAAACTAAATTATTTGATAGTGTTACTTTCCACTTCAATATGAGAAAAATATTCTGTAAAGGGAAAGATGCTGGGTTGATTATGCCACATAATAATTGTAATGGGTTGCATTAAGGGTTAAGATAAAAACTCTTTCCATTGAAAGAGTGCAAGTTTGTAAATTAACACCTGGAGAATCATTAAAGGGGTATTGTGTGAAATGAGTGGCCCAGGATTACATGGTCAGCCATTCAGCCCCAAACTAAGGAATGTGGAGCTCTCTAGGGTTTTCAGGAGAGTCCAGGTGCATTCTGTGTTGGGGAGAAATATAGGGATTTTTTATTTGTTTGTTTGTTGGGGCAGTAGAGTGTGTGTGTGTGTATGTGTGTGTTTGTGTGTGTGTGTGTTTATGTGTGTGTGAAGCCGGTGCTTTGTTTTGATTTTTTACACTTCCTATGCCCATAGGGCTTAATTATGTTAAATAATATACAGCTTTATGATGGTTTGGGGAGCTACTGTAGAATATGATGGTTACATGAGTGTCTCACCCATGGAGCTCTAAGGCAGGAATGCACAGTCTGATGCCTTTATGACTGAGCCATTAATATTTAAAATAATAATAATAATAATAAATTGACCAGAATGGAAAAATCTGGAGGATAAGTGACCTCTCTGTGTATTGGGATATTTTCCTTGATAAATGTGTTAGATGTAAACAACCCTCTATGTGTGTGGTCCAGCTTGTCAGCGTGCTCCAGGAACATCCTGGCTAAAACAAAATGAGTGGCATCTGGCTTTAGAACATATATAGTCAATTTGAATTTGTATTACTGACATAGTAACAGGTTGATTCTGTATGGACTGACATGATACATTGGTAAATAGTCTGAAGCAGCTGTTGAGATGTATTGTGCCCGGTATCCACATATTAACCTATTCTGCTCATTGACATGATATACAGGGAAGACTTATGGTATCTCATATGAATGTCTTTCTTACTCATGTTGGGTTACGCTGTTTCAGTCCATGGTGCATTTTTCTGAGAATGCATGCAAGCAAACTGAGGTTTGGCCAGCTGTGATGGATTTTAAAGTATTACAGCACTGTGTTAAATGTGATTTCTGATATGCAGAAAGAGAAGTAAAGGGGCAGGGTAGGGGGAACTTGACTGGTCTGTGGTGTTGCAGACTTGTTTTAATGTCTTCCTATTAAAATACAGAATAAATTAAACTAAATCTTGCATTAAAACAAGATCCTGCCTTAAGGTGTCAAAGAAAGAAATCCAGCATTGAGGATGGTCAGGATAGTTTTATCTGACACTGCTGTGCATAGGCATGGGGTGGGGGGGTGTTACTTTAAGTATAAAGGTTTTAAGACTGGATGCTTAGAGGTCTCATATTGAGCATTCTGACTGTGCTCCCAGATATATGGTACTTAAGGTGTTTAAGAAGCAGCTAAAGGGACTAATAAAAATAATTGCATAATAGAGGTGCCCTTAAAAAATTATTTCAAATAAACAGTTGCAGATACTGTGGAATGGTCTTGAAAGAAAAGTGTTACCTAATATGTGAATTGAAACTAAATGCTGCCTATAACCTGACTACATTTTTATTTCTCTTAGGTTCTGGTGGATACTTTAAGCATGCAAACAATTCAGGTTGACCCTTTAAGCATATACCATATTTACTCAAATCTAAGATGACTCCCACAATAATTAGATTCTATATATAGAAAATTTATACATTTGTTATAATTTTTGAGGTATAGAAACTAAGTATTGGAATTTTGCCTTGAATTTGTCCCTCTCCCACTGCTACAACAGGGAAATTTGGGGCAGGTCAGGTAGCTTCCTTGCTCTTTGTCTTCCCCCAACTTCCTCTCACTGCAGCTCCTTCTCCTCCTCCTTGCTGGCAGCACTTGCACTCCCTGAGCATGTGGAAGTGAGGAACAGCTTTGAAAACACTGATCTTGTAATAAAGGTTTATGATTTACCATATAGTGCATTGGGCTGGGCCCCAGCAGAGTCAATAACATTTAAAGTCAGGGTAATTCCACAGCTCAGCACTTCTCAGTAGGTGTGTATACTCCAGATACCCCCCACAAAGGATTCCTTAGCCTGCCACTCATGCCTGGAACTGGGTGTTCTTGTCATGAGTCCTGGGATGCTCCAAAAATTTATATGCAGCTGAATCATCGGGCAACCTAGTTCAGCTCTACTTCAAGAAGCTCGGGCCATACCAGTCATATGCAACAGACTGAGAGAGGGGGAGATAGAGGGAGTCTGAGTGAACTGTTTGGGGTTCCATTTGGTGATGTTTGCCAGACGCTTAAGGCTGGTAAAGAAACAGGAATTGCTGGAAATGGGAAAGAAAGGCACAACTCAGCTGTGGGAGTGAAGAGGAAATAAAAATGTAGTCAATGTAGTGGCTCATTATGACTTGAAAAAGTGTTAGTGCTGAGGGGGATTGAGTGCAATGAGCACTACCACATCTTTTATTCAGGAGGGTTGCACTAACCTATCCTTGTGGTGGTTCCTATGAGTAGCTTCACTCACCATGGACCATGTGTTTTATAGTCATGCTCAGTCTTGGTTGCATTTATCAACTTCATAGCTGGTTTCCATTGCTGAGCACATGCTGCTTTTAGCAGCAGTTTAATGATAGACAGCATATTTAATGAGGTTTTCTTGTTAGCAAAAGTTAGATGAAGAGCTTTTTTTCTCACACTGATTGGGGGGAAAAACCTGGGGTAAATCTGCCTGAAGTCTGTAAACATGGTGTTGAACCAGAGTGCTAAGGATCTTGTAAACTTAAGCTCTAATATAAAACCTTCCAACAGATTCTCAAAACACTTTGAACTTATTCATATTTATAATTTCCTAAAGAAATGGGGAGCCAGTAGTCTTTTGAGGTGCATCAGGGAATAAATTAAAGGTAGTTCACTTGACTTGTCCAAAGTTAATCAGGAAGACATTGAAGATTTGGGAATGGAACTCTAGTTTCTTGATACTTGTGCTGTTACCACTGGACCATCTTTTTCAGTTATGAAATTTCAAAAGCCTAATCTGAATTGTATGTAAAATGTATGCATAATGGATGGAGTGTCTAGTGATGCCCCTCTTAGTATTAAAGCAGGGCCTAAATATCCACTGGACATTATAGAAAGGAAGTCTAGTCTGGCATAGCTTGGCAATGTTTGTGTAAAATACAACCAAAGAGAATCTACAACCACAGAGAACGTAATGGGGTCTTTTTTGCAGGGCATGAGGTTTCTGGCCTTATACAAATCAATACTCAGACAGAGTGCAGGATCAGAATGGAACAGCTTTCTCAAACCCAAATTTCCTTTCTTCTTCAAGTATATTTTGTATCTTAAAAACTCATGTGTGTAGAGAGATAAAATTAATACTCAAGTCAAGAGGTTCTCCAGAGCCACTATGCCAAAGCTGTTCAGACTCCTGTGAAACAGAATGCAGTGAACATCATTGGCATGCACAAAGCCCACTGGGGAATGAGCAAATAAAGTGAAAATAGATAAACATCTAACTATTTATCTATGCATAGGCTTCTTATTACGATGTAACTCCAAAGAAATACAATAGACATTGACGCAGGAGAAATTGCAAATAATCTTGCTATAGTTTTACAAGCCACCATATTAGAAAGGTTACATAGGCTAAACAGTCTTAGGAATTTATCCAAAGTAACTAACAGCTTTTCATGAAAGAAAATTAAGCATACAACAAACATCAGTAAAATGCTACAAGGATCACTGCAGCCCCTTAAGCAACAGCTCCAAATGGAATAGCACAGATGTGGGCTTTGTTGTAAAGTCACAATAGCTCCCTCATGCCTCACTACATACCTGAAATGTGCTGTTATTTCACAACCACCATATGTCAAATGTCGGCATTACATTGTGCTGCCAGCGATTACGCAAAAAAGTTGGTTATTTCAGAATTAACTCTAATATTTTTTCCTTTACTTCTATATATAGTAAAAGCTTTCCCAAGGTCTCACTTATTAAGCAATGCTTTTCTTTAGAAACCACTCCAAAGCCTTTGCAACTGTTTATTGTAAATCAGGTTTGAAGAACACCTCCATTATGCAATTAATTTTTCTTGCTCTGTTGAGCTGTTTCTTAAAGCTCTTTTCTGAGAAATAACTGTAGAAATGACACTTTCTTAGCAAACAAATATGTTTTTGAAGCACCAAGAGTTGTTTTTTCTCACTAATGTAAGTAGATAAAAACTTTTTCGTACAATTTCTACTCCTGCTAAAACTGCAGTATGAGCAAGATGATATGGATTCTAGTCTGGCTGATGCATTATCCACAGTTGTTAACCAAATTGCAATTAGAAGACCACAACAGCAAAGACAAAAATGAAGGCTGACTTTAAGCACAAATAGACTTTTGTAGCTGTAATTTAAAGTAGGATTAGGTCTGCAGAATCGGTAGTGTAATTGAGGGGTTGGAGGAGAGGGGGGAGGGAAGGCGGGGACACTTTGCCAGCAACACTGGGTACCACTGTTGGGAGGTGGAAGGGGTGCAAAACTAGCTGCTGCTGCAGCTGGTTGTGCTGTTATTGCCCCTAGCAACAGAGCAGCCCCTGCTGCTCCATTCACTACCATTGCCCGGGAATGGAACTGCCGTATTGTACCTCTGTGCAGAATCTCTGTGAAATGCAAAGAGTGAGAAGCCAGTTTGGCATTAAAAAACTAGTGGAAGTTTCCAGAGCTAATAGCAACAGGGAAAAAAAAAAGAGCAAGCAGGAGCTGTACAGAGGAACAGGGGACTACCTACATGTATTTTGATACTGTTGGGCTATAGCTTCAAACCTGGGGCCTTAGCCTGACAGCATTGCCACTCTTCTTAGCCTGCCAGCCCATGGGTAGTCATGTAGGCAGCTCAAAGCTTGTATGAAGCTTCCTGTAGGGCCTAATTCTCTGTCCAACAGGGCAATCTGACTCAAGACGGCTTTGCTGCTTACCTCTGCTTTGCTCTCTGATTTCCTGGCTTTTTGACTCACTTTGGCCCTGGATGTTGTTTTGGGGTTTACCTCCTGGCTTCCTGACCTGGTTTAATCTTCTACTTTCCCGTTAAGGTTGGTGCCTTGAACCTGGAGTGGCTTAATATCTGGCTGCCCATGTACTAGAATGACAAATACTGAATCAATGCCTGAAAAATATATTGCAGATTTTATGGCCACATAAGGCTTGTACTGAGTTAGCATGAATGCATTTTCAGCTTGAAGTACTTGTAGGAGAAAAAAAAGGATATGTTCTATGTACTAAAACACACGATTGCTGTATATTGAAAATGTGTATTTCTGGTTAATTTCATGCTAGAAATATAAACATGTAAACCTGCATTTAGAGTTACTCTTATGTTATATACCTGTGCTAAATTTCTATATCTTAATTATCATTTGCATTATGTTGGCTATAGAAGCTGGTGCATCTTCTCCAAGCTAGGCCAGTTTAATCCAAACAGCATCAGTCTCACTGTATTGGCTGCTATACAAACTCACGGTAAGACAGTTCCAGTCCTAGATAGAGCTCATATTGAGGGGAAAAAAAAACAAAGGGAGAAATGGGACAAGCAAGCAAAATACGAGTGATATGCCCAATCTCTCATAGGAATTTTGTGTCAGAGCCTAGATTTTCTAAAGTCAAGTGGACACTACACGGTTTGGCTGGTAGAAGTTTGAGTGCATTCACACTCCCTCTCCCTTCTTCCAGAAGAACTATTCCAGCTCTGTTGAGCTCAGTAGGGCTTCTGGTTGGCTGAAAGATATGTATAGATACTCCCGTGCCTTTGACTGGCTGCTGTAGTCCATTCAGCAGCTGGTGTCTTCCTAAAGGGTGCATCAGGCCCTGGTGGCACTAGCTGCTGAGTGGAGCCATCAGAAATCCATGAACTATGATGGCTTGTTGGTAGCTGCTGTCTGTCACTAGAAAATGTGTAATAGAGACAGAGACCTTAATCTCAATTTTTTCCCTGCATCATCATAACGTCTATGCTAACAAACTTTTGCTGCTGCTTTCAGTGCTCCAGCAGCCTTGTAAACTGAGTAGCATAACTACGGGTGGGTAAGGGGCATGCGCCGCAAGTGCCAAGGTAGGAGTAACTACTGTGGAGTCCATGCCCCAGCAGCATTCCTATGCTAGAAACTCTGACACAGTCCCTGGCTGCTGCTTTAAGGGCAACAGCTAGGGTGGGTAGAGCACGGATGGTGGCAGCAGTAGCTCAGCCAGGACTGTGCAGAAGTTCCTAGTCCCTCAATCCCCACTTTTGGAACCTATCTGTGCCCTCCCTCCCCCAACTCTCTTAACTGTGGATGCTTTTTCCACACTGCTCTGCAGGGTTTGCTCCAAGTGTCAACTCTGCTTGTTAGTCCACTGTGTAAATCTCTAAGGCTAGGTACACACAATTAAAAAGTCCAAAGCTGAATTGATTCTGGGTTTGCAAGTTAGTCTAAGCTGCAGAGATTAAATTGAAACAGAAGTGAACAGACATTTACCTTTTATTCAAGAAATGCAGCCACATGCCTGCAGTGGCTCAGGCCAGAAGCTGGGGGCGCTACAGCATAATTCTCTGGCTGTGTATTCACTTCCTCTTCCCATTGCCCCTGAGGTCTGGGATTTGCAGTCCACAATCACAACAGCAGAACTCTGAAGGTTTGTTTATCACTTCCATTTCCTGCTTCCAGCTGCCTCTGGAATTTGCATAGTTACAGCCAGAGGTAAGTGTTTAAACCCCCTCCCTAGCCCCAGCCTCCAGCCCGCGTTTTCCTGTGGGGGGTGGTGCACAGTTTTCCCCATGCAGACTAGGCTGCATCCCCAGCCAGGTTTGTCCCCCCCATCCCTTTGTCAGCCAGCCCTCACTGCTCCAGCTAGGGACTAGAGGGGCAGGGCCAGCCCTGCTCTCTGGAGCAGACCGCACAGCCCAGTTCAGGGTTAGAAAGCATGCTAGAATGCTGGGGGAGACTCTTTTTAATGTGAACCAGGAAGGTGCCTGGGAGAGAAGTTTCATAAACTGGTTTGACCCAAATCAGTTAAGTTGATACTGCATTCAACCGGGTTTATCGTAAACCAGTTTCAGGCATTTTGAAACTGGTTTACGTGCACTGAACTTCTGTTTTGTTACAGGTTTAAGCTAGTTTCTGATGACTTAAACCATCAGTGTCTGATAACTTAAACTTCTATCCCTAGCCTAAGTTATTTCCCATTTAAAATCTGTCCCTGTGCCAAAGTTAATGCTACTACACTCTTGTCCCTATTTTTCTATTCAAAAAGACATGCATAGGACTGACTTGCCCCATACAGTTCTTCTGTCATCAGGGCCCTCGTTCAGGAAAACACATCAGTTTTGACTCAAAAGTAAATGTCACTAGGATTTAAGCATATAATCAAATTAGTAATGTACTTGATGTTTTCCTGAATGGAGGTTCCTACATATGAATCCAGTGCTTTAGCAGCCCTAACAAAAGATAGAAATTGCAATAAAAAGTGAGGAGGTAGCTTATGTTTTCTTTCTAAACTGATCCTGAAACACAGGTTATGAAAAAGCTAACTTTAAATTGTATTTCATACAACATTGACTAGATATTCTTGTGTTTTCATTGTAATCCAGATCTCTTTTATTAAAAGGCATTTTGTACGTCCCTGTGTGAGATCCTTTCATATTGTGAATTATGATCCCTAAATATGTGTGTTAATCCAAATGAAACTAACTTCCCCTGAGTGTTTTTATAGCCTGCAGTCAGTTCAGTCTGGGCAGAAGCTATAGAACCATGGATTAATGTACCAC
>NW_017729026.1:16335698-16336884 GCF_001723915.1 Gavialis gangeticus | reverse complement strand
GTAACAAGGAATAACGGCCACAAGTTGTTAGAGAGTAGATTTAGACTAGACATCCGAAGGCACTACTTCACAGTCAGGGCGGCTAGGATCTGGAATCAACTTTCAAGGGAAGTGGTGATGGCTCCTACCCTGGGGGTCTTTAAGAGGAGGCTTGATGTCTACCTGGCTGGGGTCATTTGAGCCTGGTTTTCTCTCCTGCCCAGGGCAGGGGGTCGAACTAGAAGATCTACAAGGTCCCTTCCAACCCTGCTTCTATGAATCTATTAATCTATGAAATACAAAAGCAACTCTTTTTGGGAACTTTTTAATATTCTCTATGTAATGGTTGTGGCCTACTTCTAGTCTCTTAAACTAGGTGGTAAGACTTTTTCAGTACCCAACTGTAGCTAATACAATATAAGTATCTAATTTGTGTTAATGTCATGTTCATGAAGATGTGAAAGAACAATAGCTTCCCACCTGTTCACATGAGCTGATGTGATAATTTGCTGTGCTGGGGGTGTGAAACAAAATTGCTGTGTAGCTTTCTGAAACCCGTTATGTATCAGGGATTCTAGGAATGAAGGTTGTAGAGATATAGACTGTTTAGATTACAATTAAGCATAAAAGACCATCTAGAAGAGTATGATCACAGGCTATTCATATGACCAATCTTCAGATTAAAATAAATATCAACATTCCCATTTTGCCTCTCTGATTTGCTTCTTTAGAAATGTGCCAGGAAAAAATACTGTGCTTTTTTATATCATACTGTAAATTACTGGTGGTCTTGACAGTGTTCCCAGATATGCATCTTGTTTCCCTGTTACATCATATTTCTTCCCTACAATTTTTCCTTTAGACTGTATATAAACTGCCTGTGTAAATGCTGAGTATGAGTATGTGTAGATGTGCTTATCTGCTGTAACTTACATGTCTAGGTATTTCAGATGCAAATGCATATAATTCTTATACAAATAATAACTTAAACCATTTATCATTTTCTTTAAGTATTTCAACTGAGAGCAGTTTGCTAAGTCATTTTTTGCTTATAAGCAGATTCTGCTGACCAATGTTATATATTCCTGTTTTCCACACTTGCAAAGTTGAGAACTATTTTATAGAAGAAATACCTTTATTTAAAAAAAAAGTAACTGGTTTGGGGACCTCGATGTCCTAGGATTCACAGGCAATTAATTTAGTAAGT
>NW_017729026.1:16329712-16330698 GCF_001723915.1 Gavialis gangeticus | reverse complement strand
GTTTTGTTACAGGTTTAAGCTAGTTTCTGATGACTTAAACCATCAGTGTCTGATAACTTAAACTTCTATCCCTAGCCTAAGTTATTTCCCATTTAAAATCTGTCCCTGTGCCAAAGTTAATGCTACTACACTCTTGTCCCTATTTTTCTATTCAAAAAGACATGCATAGGACTGACTTGCCCCATACAGTTCTTCTGTCATCAGGGCCCTCGTTCAGGAAAACACATCAGTTTTGACTCAAAAGTAAATGTCACTAGGATTTAAGCATATAATCAAATTAGTAATGTACTTGATGTTTTCCTGAATGGAGGTTCCTACATATGAATCCAGTGCTTTAGCAGCCCTAACAAAAGATAGAAATTGCAATAAAAAGTGAGGAGGTAGCTTATGTTTTCTTTCTAAACTGATCCTGAAACACAGGTTATGAAAAAGCTAACTTTAAATTGTATTTCATACAACATTGACTAGATATTCTTGTGTTTTCATTGTAATCCAGATCTCTTTTATTAAAAGGCATTTTGTACGTCCCTGTGTGAGATCCTTTCATATTGTGAATTATGATCCCTAAATATGTGTGTTAATCCAAATGAAACTAACTTCCCCTGAGTGTTTTTATAGCCTGCAGTCAGTTCAGTCTGGGCAGAAGCTATAGAACCATGGATTAATGTACCACTCAGTTTAGACTGGCATAAATAATTTACCTACTCTACTTCCAAACAAGCAAAATATTTAGCCATAAAACAGGTCTGGAAAGGATGTGTTTTTTTAAAGTTGTGAAGTTATTCTAATTTCTACTAAATACATATGCATATGATTACAGCAGGACCTGGACAGGTTATAGAGGTAGGCTAACGAAAATAGGATGGGTTTCAATACAGACAAGTGCAGGGTGCTGCACTTAGGCAGTAGGAACCAGCAGCACACTTATAAGCTGGGAAACTCCTTCCTCAAGAGCACGGTGGCAGAAAGAGATCTTGGGGTCATTA
>NW_017729026.1:16329294-16329605 GCF_001723915.1 Gavialis gangeticus | reverse complement strand
CATCTCAAGCAGGGCCAAGGAGCTGATCCTCCCCCTCTATGAGACACTGGTCAGGTCACAGCTGGAGTACTGCATCCAGTTCTGGGCACCGCACTTCAGGAGGGATGTGGACAGCATTGAGAGGGTCCAAAGGAGGGCCACCTACATGATCTGGGGACAGCAGGGCAGGCCCTATGAGGAGAGGCTATGGGATGTTAACCTATTCATCCTTCGCAAGAGAAGGCTGAGGGGGAACCTGGTAGCCATCTATAAACTCACTAGGGAGGACCAGAAGGGTTTGGGAGAGACCTTGTTCCCCTAAGCGCCCCCTG
>NW_017729026.1:16315558-16329267 GCF_001723915.1 Gavialis gangeticus | reverse complement strand
GTAACAAGGAATAACGGCCACAAGTTGTTAGAGAGTAGATTTAGACTAGACATCCGAAGGCACTACTTCACAGTCAGGGCGGCTAGGATCTGGAATCAACTTTCAAGGGAAGTGGTGATGGCTCCTACCCTGGGGGTCTTTAAGAGGAGGCTTGATGTCTACCTGGCTGGGGTCATTTGAGCCTGGTTTTCTCTCCTGCCCAGGGCAGGGGGTCGAACTAGAAGATCTACAAGGTCCCTTCCAACCCTGCTTCTATGAATCTATTAATCTATGAAATACAAAAGCAACTCTTTTTGGGAACTTTTTAATATTCTCTATGTAATGGTTGTGGCCTACTTCTAGTCTCTTAAACTAGGTGGTAAGACTTTTTCAGTACCCAACTGTAGCTAATACAATATAAGTATCTAATTTGTGTTAATGTCATGTTCATGAAGATGTGAAAGAACAATAGCTTCCCACCTGTTCACATGAGCTGATGTGATAATTTGCTGTGCTGGGGGTGTGAAACAAAATTGCTGTGTAGCTTTCTGAAACCCGTTATGTATCAGGGATTCTAGGAATGAAGGTTGTAGAGATATAGACTGTTTAGATTACAATTAAGCATAAAAGACCATCTAGAAGAGTATGATCACAGGCTATTCATATGACCAATCTTCAGATTAAAATAAATATCAACATTCCCATTTTGCCTCTCTGATTTGCTTCTTTAGAAATGTGCCAGGAAAAAATACTGTGCTTTTTTATATCATACTGTAAATTACTGGTGGTCTTGACAGTGTTCCCAGATATGCATCTTGTTTCCCTGTTACATCATATTTCTTCCCTACAATTTTTCCTTTAGACTGTATATAAACTGCCTGTGTAAATGCTGAGTATGAGTATGTGTAGATGTGCTTATCTGCTGTAACTTACATGTCTAGGTATTTCAGATGCAAATGCATATAATTCTTATACAAATAATAACTTAAACCATTTATCATTTTCTTTAAGTATTTCAACTGAGAGCAGTTTGCTAAGTCATTTTTTGCTTATAAGCAGATTCTGCTGACCAATGTTATATATTCCTGTTTTCCACACTTGCAAAGTTGAGAACTATTTTATAGAAGAAATACCTTTATTTAAAAAAAAAGTAACTGGTTTGGGGACCTCGATGTCCTAGGATTCACAGGCAATTAATTTAGTAAGTTTCAAAGAGATTAATCTTTTCTGTGAATAAGACCAGGATCTGTAGTTGCATTAGCTAGAATTAGCAGGGCTATCTGCCTTCATGCTTCAGGACACAGACTAATCAGCAGCTGGAGTTAAGAGAAAATGCCTTTTGATGCTGTATTAATGCATAATTAGTCTGATTATTGGAGGTTTTATGCTATCCTTGGATGTATGTAGCATTGGCCACTGTGGGAGATAAACTAATAGTTCAACTAGAGTTTATTTGGGCATGGGCATGCTATGTTTATGAAATACCATTAAGGCCATATATTTTTTAAAAGGGGTTACTAAATGGTGAATATTAGTTTTCTTACCATGTCTTCCTTTAAAGAAAAACTTTGCCTTATTTGTTATGATTTCTACGTATTTTATAGAGGTAAGGTTTTCATAATAATTGTTGTAAGTTATTTAATACACAAACACTTTTATGGGTTTTCTGGCTTTCTTATTAGGATACAAAAAGGTGCAGGAGTTCTCTACCAAAACTTAGTGACTGTGGGTGAACAAATGACTTGCCTGAAAAGCACTACATTAAGTTACGATTTAATGTAAAGTTGTTATCATGGGGAAAAAGACATTATTAATGAGTTACTAGACTCAGTAGTGTTAACTCACGTACGTCCTAAGGAAGAAAAATTCTCTCCATTTGTAGGAACATCTCAGCTGTATGTTAGATAATCATATTGTTCCTTTTGCCTTAAAAATAATGGAATTTTGAAAAATTAAATAACACGCCATTGAAAAAAAGATAGCAACTGGCCAATGGCTGAGTCTACATGTCGTCATATGGTGATGTTGCTATGGTGCCATGCTCTAGTATTTCCTTTTGGAAATACTAAAGCATGGCTCAGTAACTGCCCATACTGCACTGTGCATGTGGTGCATGGTTAGATTTTTGCTGCTACATCACTGTAGCAGTGCACTAAAACAGGGGAGTGTGCTGTTACAGCTATGTAGCAGTCAATGACATGTAAACCCATGTGATTACTATGTCACGATAGCGTGCCATACATTTCTACGTTGCTATAGGGCAACGTGTAGATATGCCATATGTGTCCTAATTTCTTTCAGTAATGTGGCCTAGGGGAAATTTAATCTCTATTTTTCTAGTCAAGCTGTGCAGACTGTATTATCAGTGCCGTTTCCCTTCTGGTCTGCACAGATTACCCAGGAAGATGACTCTTGAATCATCATCTCATACTCCATGAGTGGTTCTTTTCATTCTGGGAAATGCTGTGGACTGATAAGCTATTGTCCATATGCTTACCATACTTGGAAGTTGCTTTGTGATAACTCTAGTCCTTAAGCCTATTTTACGGTTATGTCATTATATTTACAACTTGCCATATGGGCATTTTTATTCTTTTGCTTTATTGGTTTTGCTTAAACCTTTTCCCAATCAGCATAAGCTAAACTGAAAATAGGCTTCTTATTACAATTAAGAGTATCTATGCGGTAGGAGGTTTATACTGATATAATTAACTATTGGTTTAAATTCACAATTTGTATTAGTATATTTTTGTCTTCAGAAAACAGTAAGAAACAATACTGAAATCAAAGTATGTCCACTGGGAAAGCTTTAACTGTGAAACTTGCTTCCTACTTCTCCAATTAACTGCATGTGGGTATAGGGACATATCCATGCAAAAGTCTATTACCAAATTTGAGACTATCATTTTTTCCTTTTTGTTCATGTGATTCATTTCCAAAGCAACATGTGAGAGGAAATTAAGGCAAAGAAAAATAAGAAGGTAAATGTGATTGTACAAAGTTATACAAATTGTTAGGGTGAAGCAGGTAATAGATGTAGTACCTGGAATTATTTTATTTATATGAAATAGGCATCAGAAATAAGTTTGAGACACTCAATTTAGCATATTATCAATTTAATTTTTTAAAATATGTCTGTTGAAACCAATGACCTTCAATATTTTATTTGACAAAATAGTATAATTCAATGAATAATGTGTTGATATTAAACTGATGCTTTGGTTGAAATAATTCTGCAGGTCATTTTTTAAAATCATGGATTAAACTTTTCTTTGGTGGTTGAGGGAAGCTTAATAAAATACTTATTATCAACCAGTTATTTTTCTTATAAAACAGGTATGTGGATGTAGCAGTACATATTTTTAATATGAACATTGATGTGCCATTTATAGACTACAGTGTGTGCATGTGAGGTGGGTATATGTAACATGGAAAATATGTAATAGTGACAGTGGTGGGCATAATGGTGCACAAATTGGCCACATCAGCACCTAGACAATGAAGTACCAACCCTGTGCAAACACAGAGGAGAAAGTTTTCCTGTGGTCATTAAAAAACAAAATGAACAATAAAAACCTATGACAGTACAAACCCAGCATCCTTGGCTTCAACCAAGCATCAATTATTGTGCTGTCCACATCACTTTGGGGTGGACTAACTTATTCACTGGGTCTCTGGTTCACCTTGGGTGGGGTGGGGGCTGTGGTGCACTCAGTATTTCCTAGTAAGGGGAAGCTTAATAGCAACAGAGAAAATGAACCCTCTTCTTTAGCCAGGCAGAAATGAGGACAAGGGGGAGAGGCACTTTAACTTGTTGAAAGACGCACAAACATTCATAAGCAGCAACATATTTTGTCAGATGCTAACATTTGAAAGAAACTAACAAGCCTTTTTCTGCGTATCTCTTGTGTCTAACTCAAAGTGACTCTACCTCCATGAGAGAGAGATTCTTTTTCTGTTTGCACAGTCCTAGTTTAATCTGGATCCCTTCCTTTTATTTATTGTCCTTCCTTTCATTCTTAGGATTGGTGGCTTTGAAGGTGGATGTAGGCTGAGTGGTTTAAGCACCATTGGTTCAGAGCAATTGGTTAACCTGTCTTGTTCATCATGGAGTCTGTAGCCCTTACATCAATAGCATCATATTAAATTTACAGGTCAGGACAGACAAAAGCAGCTTGCTATTGCGGCTGAGGTATGAGTTCAAGCCCTACTCCAGACTTATACTGAGTTAACCTAGCAGTAAACGGTTACCTGGTCTTCCAAGCTGGAGAGTCAAGGGCAGCCGTAGCACTCCTTTGCGTGCCATTGGCTATGGACATTGGCATATCTTTAGGTTGTTAGGCTTGGGTGGACCTTTGGCTTTTTTTCGTTTGAGATGCACACATGGTGGTAATATATTAGATTCTTATGTGATGAATTTGCATTTAATTTGTGCCCATCTACTTCTTCCCATAAATTCATCTCTGCCAGGATTACTTGCATTCTGAAAGCTGTGATCAGCTTCTGACAGCCAGCACTACTTAAAAAGAAAATTAAGCATGACAAATATTTCTACCTTATTCCTCCCAAATTTGGACTTTTCTGTCTAAAATTGCATTATTATGACCTGTGCTGTAGATAGTATACAATCCTGGACTAGTGGCAGGTTTGATATTTTACAGAAAATTAGGACTAGAAATGAGGAGCCAGATCTTATGGCTTACTTGCACTGTTCAGTTAACATTCCGTTGTAAGGTCAGTTTCTGGCTGTCTTGGGATCTTCCCAGCTTAGAAGAAATGCTGTGGTTGAACAGAGCCCTTTCAGACGTTTTGTTAGGATGTGTGTCTGTGCAAGCCCTATCCTCAAGAGTTGTCCTTTTAAGTCTGAGGCAGTCCAAAGCAAATTATAGTTATCCAAAGGTTGACGTAAGTTGTCTAAGCCCTAAAGAAGTCCCTGGGCCAGCCATAGTACTGAAGGACTGCAAAGCTACTTGGCATAAAGCCCATTTTACCCATTTCTCTGAACCAGTGTCAAATGCAGCTTATTTGGACCTGAAGAGTCAGGCTGAGTTCTTTCTATTATCAGAAAGGTTAGAATACTTATAATATCCAGGACTTTTTTTTAATTCTGCATGATATGTGGCACGTCTGACTGAAGTTGTGGCTTTTTTATATACATAGACAATTTTACTTAGTTAATTATAGAAGTTTAATATATTTCAGAATATTCCTTTTCTTCTGGAGCTAGTATAATTGGACTCTTGGGCCAGGGACAGACTTTTCCTGGGAAGCGATCAGAAGTTGGTCTATACCCACAACAGAAGTTTAGCACTCAAAACCAGTCTATACTCATAACCATAAGCACTGACTCTGTGGGTGCTCTGGGGTTCAAGCACTGAAAAAGTTAGCGGGTGCTCAGCACCAATGAGCCACAGCTGTTTTGGTTTTATGTGATGCATGTTAGAGCTCTATGTTAAAAACTTTGCCCTGAAACTGAGCTTTTATAAGCTGGTACCAGTAGGTGGCAGAAGCACCTTACATGGCTGCACAGGAAGGTGGAATTAGACCAGTGCACAGCGATTCATGGTGAGGTAGTGGACCTGAGTAGGGCCAGAGGTAGAGCCAAAGCACCTACTGGCAAAAACCAGTTGGCACCTATGTCCATAATAGAACAGAAGTTCAGCAAACATGGACCGGTTTAAAAATAGCAGAGCCCAGTCTAAGATTCCCACCTCCCAACCCAACAAATAATGTGTGATAGGTTCACTACCAATCTGAAAAACACTGCTTTCAGAAAACTGTAACTTAGATTCATTCTGTGTTGGGCTTTTTGAATGGTTGTACTTGGCCTTGGTGCTAATGCTTTTCAGGTAGGGATACAAATAAAATACACTGACATTAAAATATTTCTAAAAGAGTTTTCCTTTAAAACATAGTGTATATGAACTACATATGATTCACTTGTTGTCTTCTCACTCAAGAGAAATGTGTTTAATCTGAACCCTTGACTTTAATGTGTGTCATGTGTTTTATATCTATATATCTAATGTTTATATTTTTGTGAAGCTTGGATAATTTGAATGATCAATTAAAAAACCCCACAATTTCCCAAGGCTGTCCCTGGAATGCTCATATGAATCCTAGAGTAATTACAGGTTAGAAGAAAATAGGTATTTCCAACAAAAATGCTGGAAAGTTTTGAGTGATAGTAGAATAAGGAGGTATAAGCAGACTAAATTGGCAAGCTTTAATTTTTTCAAGAAGTTTCTATTCCTCTCCCCTGCTCCTCCCCCCTTATTGTGGTATGCTATGCAATGTAGTTTATTTTTTCGTAGTTAGTGTATTTGTGTATCACCCTCTGGCATAGTTAAACTATTTAGTACTGCTTCTGTCTTGCTGCCAGCCTAAATCATCATCACCATCTCGTGTTAGGAACGCTCCTCCATAGAGATTTCTAAAGATTGTGAGGTTGATGCCTAGAAACTAGGAACATGCAGGTATCCCTCCCCTTTTTTTTAATGACTGCCATGACCATCAGCAGCACATGGCTAAGAGAAGCATTAATAGCAAAGCCAACCAAGATGCAGTCTAAGAACATTCTTTGTGGCAGGCAGCTGAGCTGCTGATGGATCGTGAGTGTTTAGGCTAATCTTTCAGTACAACTGTTACCGGGGTTTTTTTCCATCAGTAGGACAATCTTCTCCATAGTTTTCCAGAGAGTAATTCAGCTTAGCTTCTATTATGCCTGGGGGAGAAAGGACTCCATTGAAGCATATATAGTGGAACAATGAAATCAAATTACTTCTCTTCTTATGCATGACAGTCTTCAAGAGAAGTTAGGCATTAGGCTGTGGTAGGAAACAGGAGAAGGTTGACTGAGAATTAGGGCTGCTTTTCCTCAACTTCTGTATGTATTTATTTATGTGTTTTTGCTGGTGTTCATGAATTGACAGTCAAAACATGGTTGTCAGTGTTGTTGACTGGTGCTTAGGATGATAGCAGAAATACTTTCTTTTTCAGCAGTGGTATCTCAGTGTGTTTGCTGAGCTGTAACTGGAATTTTATAGTGTTAGTTGTCAAAACAGGAATTCTTTGATATTGTCTGAAGAACATTTTGTTTTTGTTGTCTGAGGAGGATGATTAGAGTTTTGTGCCCAAACTCCAGTTTCTGCGTGCTCTGAAGCAGAAGCTAATGGGCAGCACAGGACAAGTGACATCAGATAAGGTCCATGATGTATCTGGGGTGTAAACTTCAGCCTGATATGCCTTAATAATATGAAAGGCAGAATCTAGGGCCCTGTACTTCTTTCAGATGAAACTGAAGCAAGTTACTAGACTACTGCAGCACTATCACAAATTAAATAAATACTACACCATGGGTGCATCTACATGTTCATTACTGCATTGTAGTTACTGTGCATTAAGTTTAGTGCTTGGTTAACTAAGTACTAAATGCTCAGTAACTCATGCTACTGTGCAGTAGTGCCAGTGCACAGGTTTTTTGGTGATACTTACTGCACAGTAACATAGCATAGTTTTTGCCCGACATGCTACTGCATAGTGTTATTAGGCTACTGTGCAGGTAGTGTTTCATGTAGATGTGCCCAGTGACTGAAATACTTACTACTTCTTTGTTTGTTTTATTTTTCTCCCCAGTAAGTTGCATTTCCCTAACTTGGGTTGCCTTTCTTTGTATATCTTCCATAGGGTCAGGTTGGTTAACATTCAAGTACCAATGTCATCTAAATGTTCAGAGAAAGGGGGTAAAAGTTGGAGGTAGAAGTTGGAGCCCCTCCGAGGGAGGAAAGCTTTTGAAGTAGAAGTAAATTCTCTTTCATGGTTGCCATCTCTCTTATTACCTCAAGGCACTTGATATTCTCATGCTCAGTACCTAATGGATGACCTATGAGCTCTTAAAACAATTTCCTGTTTTATGTAGGAGTTTTCAAACTTCTTTTTCTGGCATAGATCACATTTGGGGAGAGGGATTCATTTGGGTGTATTTGCCCACCTCTTCCTAGTCACGTAGATCACAGGCCTTCCTAGTTGTATGGACACAGCATTCCTGTGGTAGCTACGAAATTGCTTACCATGAAATTTAACATTAGGGACAGTGTAAATGCAAGGGAGTGGTACTCACTGGGTTTTGCATGTACAAATTGAGGCCACTATAAGATGTCTTGTTGGTCTGCTACCCTGGCACTTGGTGCCCCCAGTGCTCTGACCCACCTGCTGGCTCTCTTCTTGCCCCACCTCACCTCCAGTCTCTTTCCTGCCATGCATCTGATGTTATCTTTTGGTTTACTAAGGAGGTGGTCTCTGGGGTTGGGTGTAGCCTTCCTAGTTCCTTTGATGGCCAGTTCTGTCTTCGTAGCTAGGTGCAACCCATACCTGGGGTCTCTTCTCTCTTGGAGTACCCCCATAAAACTCCAAGCACCTGCTGGGACTTCAGCTGCCCTGTTCTTGGTCCCCTTTTTCTCTGGCTGGACCCTCAGCTTTGGTTTACTATCTGAGACCCCAGCTTCTAGGCATTGGCTATGAATGGCTGCAGCCCCTCCTAGAGCTCCAGTTCCACTCTGCTAGCCTCTTCCTCCTCTGCTTGGGTCTAGTTTCTGTTGCTGATAGTAGGGAATGCCTCTCAAGCACTCCATCTGTGGCTTTCTCCCCTGCTGTAGCCACAACCTGGTCCTTCTGTCTAGTTCAAACAAAAAACCCTGACCTGGCTGGTCCTAACACAAATACAAACCCCACCAGGTACCTCTCCTGGACTGCCTTGACTCTAGTTTCTGGCCAACTCTAGTAGGACCTCTGTGTCCTGCAGCAACCAGGGCAAGACTCACTACTCCCTGGACAGAGGCTGAGCTTATATGCCCCAAGCCCAGCCCCCTTCTGGTCATGTGACCCTTTCTCCTTCACCCAGGCCCAGGGGCTGTTAATTCCATCATTAACTGCCTGCCCTTTTCTAGCCCCTGGCTTGGTTTGCCTGGGCAGCTTCTACTTGCTGCCACTTTGCCCTCAGGCATCCTACACTCCTAGTAATAGGGAAAGAGGTTCTCTGTTACAGCCACACTTAAGAAAAGTTGACCCTGTGATTTAATTCACCTATAAGCTAAAAAAAACAAACAAACCCAAAACTCATCACCATAATTTCTGACATACAACATGCCCCCAAGTGAGACATACACCTTGTTTTTGAAAGGCAGGTTAATGAAAAAAAGATCTTCCCTTGAAAATAGTAGTAAGTAGCAGCCCAGTATACTCACTTTGAAACATATGAATCCTTTCTCTTTCCCTTGGAATAGGCTTAGCATTTAAAAACAAAAGTGTATTACCTTTAGGGGTGCACCAATAAAGATTTTCTTGGCCAATACCAATAGCTAATTATTAACCAACCATATTGGCTGATGCCAATCAGATGATTTACTTTAAAACACAAGGCATTTTAAAGTACTGACATAAATAAACCTTTTTTTTGGAGCACTTCAGCAGCCTCTTGTGTTATATGTATCAGTGCCCCAGTGCTTAAAAATGGTGGCAGGGGTTATTGACCTAGAGCTCAATAAATAAGCTCTAGTTCAAGTGCTGCCACCACCATTTTTAAGTGAAGGGACATTTTTAAGTGGAAGAGAGCTGAGCAAGGCGAAGGATGTGGGCTGCCACTGTAGGCTCTTCACTCTGCTGCCTTTGTTCCAGCAGTCCTATACTGGCTGTGCACCCCTGGCCTGCATGCCATTGGAAGGCACAACTCACCACCCCACTGCTGCCAGGCAGGCAGGGGGCTTACAGCCAGTGTGGGACTCCCAAGGGAAAGGCAGCAGAGCGGAGAGCCCTGAGCCCACAGTGGGCAGCCCGCATCTACCCTGTGCACAAATCTGGGGGGCACATGCCCCCCATACCCTTCTAGGGGTTGCAAGCAGAGGTAGGGGGAGCCTCAGACCCTGCCACACTCCCTCCCTCACTGTGGGGGCCTCAACCTGCCCCCACACCCCTTCCCTCCCCCATGCCCCTTCCCCTCCATACACTTACCTGCAGGGAGCTGCTCTCCCTGCTGTCTGGCTGTATTCCTGGCCAAGGGCTGCACATATGCATGCAGTACCCACTGTGTCCTGCTCCTGGCAGCTCCAAATGGGACCCCTTGCAGGCTAGAATGCTGCCTGTCTGCCTGCCTGCAAGGGAAAAACCCACTGTTTCCCAAGCAAACTCATTCATCTGGGGGCCCTGGCCCCATGGGGGAGAGCGAACCCAGGTGTCCAGGGCCCTGGCCAGAAGGCATAATTATCAGTAAACATTACTGGCTTTAATGGCCAAAAAAAGCTGATAGCTGATAATGTCATTTTCCCTTTTATCGGTACCAATCTGATAGGCAACCAGTATATTCGTGCACCTCTAATTACAATATTGTTTTGCTGATAATGTGTACCCCAGTTTTCAGCAGCTGACTTTCAGGGAAAAAGTGGTATGCTGTATGTGAGAAAATATGGTGATTCTATTTATATGAGGACTCTAAACCATTTCAATTGGTTGTTTGCCATGTTTTATATAGTTCAGTTACTTTATTCTTCTAAAAATCTTACTAACTTTTGTATGTCTATAAGGCATCTGTAACAGTATTGTTAGGGTGACACTATTTGGATCTTGGGAAGCACTGGATTTGAAGCTGAATAAAGGCTTTTTTTCTATGTCTTAGCAAAGCTGCTGACCAGAAGGCAGAATGATATATTAAAAGTAACATTGCAAAGTGGTTAGGCAAGCAGTTTCTTAACAGTATGGTAGTGTGTAGGATACATGATTCCTTGTGTAAAGAGAACAAGATGCAGCTCACCAGCCATTATTAGGAGATAAAGCAGAAGCAAGATCTTGGAGATGAAGAAGGAGTCAGCAAGAAAAGGCAATTGACTGAGAGAAGCCAGGTTCATGGTCTTACACATGCCCTCTTAGCAGAGAGGCATGTAAATGAATGAAATGCATAGGCAATTCCATGCTAATGAAGTAAACAGTAAACAGAGGTGGAGCTTAAGAGAGGAGGAGATATGAGTGGAACCAAAGGAGGGACAAAGGTGGAGTAAATGTTAATGAGCATGAACCAAGGTGTAGAAAAAACCTAACGTTCAGTGCAGGTCCCCGGTTGTTGTTTTTTTGGGACCTTTGCCTCAAGCTGTCTCCATTTTGAATAAAGCTGTTGCAAGCAATGTGTGCTGGTGTTTGCTCCCTGCTTGCTCTGGCTAATGAGTAACAGGATCCATGAGCAACTGGATCATCATCTTCCTTGTCATTGGGTGCCGCATGGAGTCAGGGTCTAACAAATATTATTTAATATTTATATTACAGTAGCACCCAGAGGCCTAGATCAAGATGGGGCCCCTTACTGTTCTACATGCTGTACAAGCAGGCACAGTTTAAGAAGAAAACGGATGTAGTAAGGATGGGGTGGAGGGGGAATGTAGTAAAATAGTTTTAAATGCATCTATACATCTACCCTGTTTTGATTTTATAAAGTGTAATGCCATCCCTGTTTGCTCTTCAAGGCATCATTAATTATCTTATTTTATTTTGGGGCATTATGCTACAGATGAATTTTGAGCAGCAATATGAATGACTAAAGGATCCATTCAGAGAGAAGTTCCAGTATAGATGGAGAGAAGGTTAGATTTGATGAAATGGCTGCATGATGCTGTAGTGCAAGAAACAAGAAAATAGTAACATGCATGATTTAGGCAAGTAAGAAAAGACAAATTGCAAAGGACTTTAAGAATGTCGATTCTGATGTAATGAAACAGGAGAAGCCAACAGAGAATCCTAAAAATAAGGACAGGGGTTGTAATCAGAACAATGTGTAGGAAAGCAGATTTTAGCAGCTGATATTTTTGCCTGGAATGAGAGACATAGGTTTAAGAAAGACCAGAAAACACATAGCTATAGTAATGTACTGCTTTCATCTGTTATGTTACAGATTTGAATGATTAAAACCTACCAAAATAGAACCCTACCTTCACACCGCAATTTTCTCCCTAGGTGAGAAAAAAACCCAAAATAATTCATGGCATGTTAGACAAGTCAGTTAATGCATGTCTGGAAGGCACTTGCATAATGTTATGAGGACAGTTTAAGAACTTGTGTAGTAGTAATAGTAGTGACAGGGAGGGTGGTGACATTGTCAGTAGTGACAGTTTGTGTAAAGGTTTTTGTGGGGAAAATTAGGGATTCTGGTTTAGCTGTGGTAAATCTAAGTGGATGGTGAAATGACCAGGAGACATGTCATGTAGACAGGCTGAGATGCAGAATTGGATAGGAAGGCAGAAAGGACAGAGATCTGACTATCACTGTTTGGGAATAGGCATTGCAACTAATTGAAAATCAGTACTAGCGATAGTATAGACTGAAAATAAAATGATCATCATAGTTGTCCACGTTATCTATAAAAGCATTTGACTACTCTTTTTTTTTCTTATGCAGAAAGTGTTGATGTGTTGGCTATATCAAGTTTGGTAATTTGTTTCTTTGTATTCTCTTTTTACATCCTCTCAGTGCATTCAGCCAAACTCGGGGACTAGGCATACGTGCTGAGTGCCCACTGACTTTCAGTGAGACTCAGGACTTCAAATTTAAGGACCAAGTGAGCTTGCTTTGAAAGTTTTTGCAAGAATGCATTTGTCACTAATACTGCTTTATAGCCACAACAGGATAATGTTCAGTCAATCCTCTTTGCCTGATTTTTCAGTGTCAGTAGCCCCAGCCATTTCATTTCTACTGTTTTCCTCCCAACAACAGAGACAAGTTAATCTTTTATTTTGTCCCAGCTTCACTCTTGGCTCAAATTCCATCTGTGAGGGCTGCCAAAGTTTAAATGAAAGATTTGTCCATAGCAGTGATACGTGATCTCTTATTTATGGCAGATTTTCCTTTTTTATTTGTTTTTTTATTTGATTAATTCACTTTTTTACCTAATTAGTCTCCAGTGCAAGAACATTTAGGATAAAGTACATTTCAGCTTTAAGACATTTAGGATAAAGTACATTTCAGCTTTAGGGGCCATCTTTATGAAATCCTCAGAGAAAAGCCAAAACACAATGCTTGCAAACTCTATATCAATAGCCCTGATTATAGGGAAAAAACCCAAGAGGCAGAAGTTGCAATAGAAAAAAAAACCCTTACTTCTTGACACAGTATTTTTTAATGAGGCCACATCAGAATGATGGCAGAGAGAAGTTTTGCTAGAAAACTGAGGATGCTTAGAAAATTTGAGCTAATAGCAGAGATTTTCAGGTCTATTGATTCTGCATGAGTACTGTTCTGATTAATAAATATCAAGTGTTCTTTTGTCCAAAACACTTGCCATTCAGGTAAGCAGATGTCCCACACAGAAATAACTCATTTGCACAAACAGAAATGTTTGCCCATGTTACTTTAGTCAGAGGTAAAGAGCCTCTTTCCTATAAATTATAATCTATGTTAAATTATCAACATTTTATGACAATGAGGGATATTAAAATTGTTGCATGTGGACCTTCTGTCTGTGGCGGGCCAGTAGGGGGCGCTTCTACATCGAGCCGCCCACCTCCCTGCGCCCGACCACCTTCCAGGCTCTGAATGCCTCCCTAGGGGCGCCTTATGTCCGGCTGACCCCCTCCCTGGAGCACACTCACTAGTCTGGGGGTAACGTTGCCGCCACCACCCAAAGAATGGACTTACTCACAGCCCTGTTCCTCAGGGAAACACAGGCCTAAAGTCCCACAGGTACTCGACCCAGTACA
>NW_017729026.1:16314364-16315547 GCF_001723915.1 Gavialis gangeticus | reverse complement strand
AGATTTTTGGGGAGAAACCAAGGTGGTTTTCTGCCACACTGTCAATACCAGCTGGAGGAACATAAGTGTGGTGTTGTCCAAATTATATTCTTGTCTCCAAAAGTTTAACACCCAAGAAAGATGTTGAAGAAACAGTGAATTTTTCCAGTCACATTTAGAAAAATTAATTGAGAGTTGGTCACTAGAGATAAGTATAGACATTTAAAAAGCCCCTGGCAGAAGTGCTCTATCCTTAAAGCTGTATGGCTAGGGACAGAAATTACACATCAACCAGTTTAAGTCATCAGAAACATGTTTAAACCTGTCACAGAACAGAAGTTCAGTGCACATAAGCCAGTTTCAAAATGGCTGAAACTGGTTTAAGATAAGCCTGGTTAAATGTAGTATCAGACTTAACTGATTGGGTCAAACCAGTTTATGAAACATCTGTCCCAGACCCCTCCCTGGTTCAAGTTAAGTCAGAGTCCTCCAGCATCTAAGTATGCTTTCCAGCCATGGGCTGTGCTATCTGCTTCATCAGAGAAGGGTTGGGTGGGGGAAAAGGGGAGAAAGGCAGGGACTGCCATCTCTAGTCAAACCCTGGTTGAGGTCTGGGGTGAGGGAGGGACATTAAACCATGTTTTCCCTGGTTAAGCCCCCCTTCCCCAGAGTACAGAGCTGCCCTGCCCTGTTAAATTTACTGAAAGTTACTGTTGGCTGCGACTGTGGACTACAAATCCCAGAGGCACCTGGAGGCAAGTAGAGGAAGTGATGAGCAACCCTGCAGAGTCCTGCTTGTGTGATGCTGGACTGCAAATCTCAGAGTTCTTGGTGGCAGAAGGAAGAAGAAGTGCCAGAGAGCCATGCTCTAGTGTCTCCCAGCTTCTGGCCTGAGCCACTGCAGGCATGTGGCTGCATTTCCTGAATCAAAGGTAAATGTGCGTCTAGTTGTTTCTCAGTTTAATCTCTGCAGTTTAGATTAACCTGCAAAGACTGAAGCGATTCAGCCTCAGGTTTTTTGACTTAGCCTATAAATTAGAACATGAGTGAACATGAGTGAACTGAACAAATGTTTGCTGGTTGGTGGCGGGTGGGGGTGGGGCTTGGAGCCTTTCTGCACTGGCTAGTGGAGGTGCTCCTGCATGCCTCTTAGGAGGCTGCTGAAGTGGCTCCTCTCTCCAGCCCTACCCACCCCCAGCAACTG
>NW_017729026.1:16294082-16309364 GCF_001723915.1 Gavialis gangeticus | reverse complement strand
TTAGGAGGCTGCTGAAGTGGCTCCTCTCTCCAGCCCTACCCACCCCCAGCAACTGGCAACTGTCAGCAGCAGCTGGGGTGGGTGGGTGAGGGGGGGAGATCTTGGACCCCTTTCCTTGCAGCCTCTGAGCCAGGCAGCAGCATGGGGCCTGGCTGGGGCTGCTGTGGGGGAAGGGGTCCACCGTCTATGTCCCTGAAGCATGAACAATCAGGAAGCAGTGCACTGTAGGGCCAGGGCTGCTGTGGTGACACAGAGCTCTGACCCCTTTCCACTGCAGCCCTTCCTGGGCCAGCTGGGAGGGCTTCCTGGTGGGAGGACTGTGGGGGAAGGGGTCCAGGATCTCTCTCTCTGTAGCAGCCCTGGCCTTGGAATGTGACACTGCCTGGCTGGGGTTGCTGAAGGGAGACAGAGCCTGGACTCCTTCTTTTGCAGCCCCCTTAGCCAGGCAGTGGTGTGCCACAGGACCAGTTGGCTGTGGCTCACAGCTGGATGGGGGGAGGAGGTGGGTCAGTAAGTCAAGGGGGTGGAACTGGCTCAGTGCTTGGGAAGAAGAAATTAAGTCTGCCCAAGATTAGAATGCAGCCCTGCACAATGCCACCTGGGATGGCAGCAATCTTACTCTAAGTTAACCCTTGATGGGATTTGGTACATGCATTTAATAAAGTACTTTAACAGAAAGCACTTTAGTCTAATACCTCATCCATTGAGGGTTAATGTAAAGTGTGATTTGCCATTTTTAAAGCACTCTAAGAGCTGTGAATGTCTGTTCCATTATGGCTTTACAGTGCTTTCCGTGTGCTTAAAGCACAACAGGTGTAACATCTATACCTAGTTGAAAATGAATGCCATGACTCTCAAAAGTGCTGAGGATATTCATCTCCTACTGAATTCACTAGGATAAAGTGCATAAAGGATTGATTTGCTTTTTCAAAAGCCTTTGATGCAGTGTTCCACATAAGGTCATGGAAAAAATATCCTATCACTTTCCCTATAATTAGGTACAGGACTGTCATGAGCCAGAAAAACAAGACAAAGAGTAGAATTAAATGATTGCTTTTCAACATGGCAAAACATAATCAGCAGGTGTCCTACAGTTTTGTTCTATTCTGTCCTTTTATTAATGGAAAAAGGGTGAGAAGTAAAGTAACAAAATTAGCAGATGAGACAGTTGCTCCAGTTAGTCCAAAACTAGAGAAGGTTGTAAGGTAAATACTTAAAAAGCTAGATAAATATGTGGCACAATAACAGATGAAGGCATTGCCAAATAAAATTTTAATATATTTTGGGAGGAGTCTTTTGAGCTGCTAAGGCACCATGAGGGTTTCTAAATTAGGTGTAACTGTTCAAGAGAAAGACTTGGGTATCACTGCAGAGAACTCAGCAGTGATGGAAAAGAACACAAAATGTTAGATCCTATAAGGAATAGGATAGCACAGGGGTTCTCAAACTGTGGGTCATGACCCACGAAGGGCAACTTAAAAGGGGACTGCAAACTTCCCAGGGGGTACTGCGGTGGTGCAGGGAAGCAGTGTGTGGTGGTGGCATGGAGTGGTGGATGGCGGCAGCGGTGGCTGCCACGTGTGATCTTCCTGTTCCCTGCCGCCACTGCCATCCAGCACTCAGGGTCTTAGTAGGACAAAGTTTGAGAACCCCTGGGATAGCAAATATTGGGCATGTCTACACAAGATACTACGTTGCCGTAGCAATGCCCTACACTGATGTAGCATCAGTGGGCACAAAATGTGACACTATAGCACATTGCTACAGTGATGTAGCAGCTGAAATTAACCATCTGCTGCAAACACGGTGCAGTATGGGAAGTACTAAATGATGGTGCAGTAATAACAGAACTGTAGGCGCATGTGTAGATGTGCATACTGTTGATATAATTCCATTGTGTACTGATATGCCCTCACCTATAGTATTGTGTAGGTCACCCTACCTAGAAAAAAATAGAGTAGAAACAGGAAATGGTCTGGAGACAAAAGATAAAGATGGTAAACACAGACTATTTTCCTTTTCTTTGTCTATCACAGAGTTATAAAATAGAAATACCTACCTACCTACCTACCTACCTAGTATATTGTATATATATGAAAGATATACTTCTCCTAACTTGTTTATAATACAAATAACTGAATGTGACAAAATACCAAATAATGAATACTACGGAAAAGATACAATTGTGCTCTTGTTTTAATTGTCTCAAAAAAGAGAACCAGATGGAACTCATAGTGCTAAAACTCAGCATTGAGGCAGAAATCAGGGTAAAGTTGAACTTTTAGAGTGCGTATACACAAGCCTGAAGGCTGCTCTGATGCACTGTAATTACAGTGTGTTGGAGCAGACTCAGTTAATCTAGTCTGCTGGATTATGGTAATTACCACGCTTCAGCCACCTATGCGTCTTGTGTACCAGTGTCCCCGGGTTTCAAGTTGGTGGCAGGGGTACTTTATTTAAAGCTCATTCGACACTAGTGCCATTTTAAAGTGCGGGACACTCTTGGAGCTGCTCTAATTAAAATGCGGCCTCCTCAGATAACATGTAAAAATGGCCTTATAGACTAGATAATTCAGATATTCACAAGCTTTTGTAAGAAACAGCTCATTTCATCAGATCCTATGAAAGGACTTTCACTGAGCAGGCATTCAAACAGATAATGTGATTTAAATACAAAGGACAAGGAAGGTGGGAAGAAGGAGACAGGCAGTGCTGCAAAAGGTGGGTTGAACAGAAAAACAAAGCAGTAAACCTATAGTGATATAGAAGGCATAAAAGTTAATCCAGGTACTGTAATGGGAATCTGTAGGATTGGTATCTCTTTCAGCATCAAGGTCAAAAGATAAACCTAACCCTTTTCTTTTAGGACATCTTTCTCAAGGCAGTTTGCTGGAGTTCTCATGATTTCTTTATAGTCCCCACCACTCCAAACTTGATATTACAGGCAGTAATTACAAGGCAGAGCCAGCTTCAGACCATGTCTCCAGGACAGACTTATCTCCTGCCAGCCCTACATTTTGCCCACTTGGGCACACAGGTAAGGAACATAAACTGGAGTAAGTCATTGGAAACCAGTTCAAATCTGTAACGCAACAGAGGTTCAGTGCATATAAACCACTTTCAAAATGGATGAAACGAATTTAAGATCAACCTGGATGGATGTAGTATCAGACTTAACTGATTTAGGGTACATTTGTTTATTGAACTTTTGTCCCAGATCTCCTCTAGTTGCAGGACTCACAGTCCCCAGCTTTTAAGGATGCTTTGTACCTCCCCAACAAACCACCCCTCACAGGGTGGGTGGGCTAGCCTTGGCCCAAGCTGTTTGCCCCAGCTGAGCAGGGAGGTGTGCTTTAGTTCCCCCCAGCTTCTGACCTGCACCTCTGCAGGCATGTGGCTGCATTTCTGGAATCAAAAGTGAATGTTTTTTCACTTGCTTCTTGGTTCAGTCTACACAGATTAGACTAACCTGCAAAGATTGAATCAATTCAGCTTAAGGCTTTTTGACTGTCTGTAGTTAGCCACACAGGTTATTCTGTACTTGTCCATTATGAGGTTCCATGTATATTTCTTTAGAAGCACCTGATCAAGGCCATGATCAGAAATGAAAAGGACCATAGTGGTCTTAATTCTGGTTTAGCCTGTTAAAATTAGACATGAGGTTCCAGGGTAAGATCCAAAAGCAGATGCATAGCAAGGAAGGAGTAGTCAAACTGCAGTGAGTATCATGGGGAAGGGCAGAAAAAAATATCAGTGAAGTGGGGTGTGATTGAGAGGAAAGGAGCAGACAAAGAGAGAACCATAGAATTGAGTAGAAAAGAGTATTGAGAGTCTAATGGAGATATAATGATAGAGAAGGGGGATAGAGTTTCAAGAGATCTTAGGTGCAGACAGAGGTGACAATGTTACCTGATCTGGCCAGAGAAAGCAGTGTATAGCCATTACCGAAAACAAGTGCACAGTTGAAGACTACTTCAACAATGGCCAACTGAGTGAAAATCTGAACCCTTATTGCATGAGGCTTCTGTTGGTTCTGTTGGTGGCCAATTTGTCCTCATCCTTTCTGTAGTGGGTGGCCCAAAACTGGACACAGTACCCCAGATGTGGTCCCACAAGTTCTGAATAGAGGGGAAGAATCACTTCCCTTGATCTGCTGACAATGCTCCTACTAATGCAGCCCAGCATGCTGTTAGTTTTCTTGACAACAACGGCACACTGGCTCATATTTAGCTTATTGTCCACTGTAACCCCCAGGTCCTTTTCTGTAGAGCTGCTTCCCAGCCCATCAGCCCCCAGCCTGTACCGGTGCATGGGATTGTTTTGTCCTAAGCACAGGACTTTGCACTTGTCCTTACTGAACCTCATGAGATTTCTTTTGGTCCAATCTTCCAAGTTGTTGAAGTTTCTTTGAATCCTAGCCCTACCCTCCAGCATGTCTACTGTTTCCCGCAGCTTGGTGTCATCTGCAAATTTGCTGAGAGTGTATTCCATCCCAGCTTCCAGGTTGTTGATGAAAATATTGAACAACACCTGCCCCTGTACTGATCCCTGAGGCACTCCACTTGATACCAGATGCCAACTAGCCATTGATTACTCTTAGAGCCCCATGATCCAGCCAGTTGAATTATAGCAGTTTGTTTTGGTGGATGTTCTTCAAACAGACCCAAGTTCTATCTTCTCTGAGTAGAGCTGGTCAATGTCACAAATCCATTCAACAGTGATAGTTGAAATGCCTTATTGGTAGACTCCAAACAACAGAATTTGAGAGTCCTTTACCTATTGGTAGGTGCAAATGATTTAGGTTAATAAACAAAATGACATATTTTGTCCCTTGGAAACATATTGCCCCCTGTTCCTGATTTGCATCATCATGAAGTGCCACTGGGAATGATCTAGCCTGACCCTTGAATATTTCATGACTCTTCCTCTAGAAGCAATAATCATCTTTAAATGGGAATAAAGAGGAGACCTGCCATGGGAAAAGTAAGGCCAAAAAACTTCCATGGCTGAAGAGCCAGACAGGAATGTGCGTCCAACCAACAATAACAAAGTGATTTACAGGACCATCCTATATGAAATTTACCTATTAATCATAATCCACATGGTTGAGGATGCATGAGGAAAAGCACTATTTATTAGTTTAAAATAAGGACAGGGTGAGGATGTGTGGAGCAGGCTGAGCATAAGAGATTTCTTCACCATTTTCTGAATAAATGGAAAATGTTACTTTCTGTTAAACTGTTTGCTATGATATATTTTACTTGTACTCAATGTTCACGTGACACTTCCATGCTCCATATAGACATTAAGGAAAGATGAGTTGTTTGCCTTACCACAGAGAACACACATAGGGCTAAGAACACAGTAGTCTTTGGTTATTCCAGTTATAAGGTTCCAGTAACTGATGTGCACTCAGACTGGAGGTTATTGTGTCAACTTTTGAATTGGAAAACAAGAAAAGCAAATACAATATTTAATGTATATGGAAGTCATGAAGGAGCATTGGATTATAACACTACTACAGAACAGTATTTTTTAAAATCTGTTTTGTTGATGAAAGTCATTGCTTTAAGATCAGCCTCCAAAAACATTTAGAGAAAAAAAAGCCTAATGTTCTCTTCGGTATACATGTGCATCTAAGACATACACGTGCACATCGTACAATGGCAGTTACATCTACAACATAGGAATATATCTAGATAAGATATAATAAACCACAATCATTTTTAGACTAGATGTGTGCCCTAGGAAACAACCAAATAGAGGTACTCATGAGATGCCACTGGAATATTTCATTACTGTATGAGTGTTAGCGTACCCAGGTTCCTTCTGGAAAAAGGAATTGGATGCACATAATGCCTCTCCACACATTACAGATAAAAAGATAGACTTATAGGGTGAATGGCTGATGTGCAGTTAATGGAAGGTGTGTAGCCAAAGGGCTCCAGTTGGCAAAGAATATTGCTGGCTTTCTTGCTTTCTGTCATGCTGGACCATGGGCATCCAGGTCTGGGAGGTCATCTTAGGGTCAGGAGAAGCCAGGAGATCTGGCTGGGGAACTAAGTCAGAGATACAGAAGGTCAGGCAGAGCATGAGGTGAGGACACTATCCAGGTCAGGTATTCAAGGCATCCATCCATCCATGAGTAGTAGCACAACCCAAAGGTGCAGCAGCCTAGGTGCAAGATTGAGCCTTGTTGCCCAGACACTTCCACTTCTGGAACTGGGGTTTATATTGGAAAGGGTGAGGGGTTAGCTGACCTGGGCTGGCGACTCTTGTCGCAAGAAGTGGATGTGTGGCTAGGTCCAGCTGGAGGGTTCTGGCCACCTATGTCTGCCCCAATTCTCTTCTGAGGAGGTGGAAGAGCACAATGAGGCTCCAGGTTCAAGGCTACTGCCTCATACTTCCATTTCTTCAGTGGCCTTTTGCCTTTCTGCAGCACCCTTGAATGAGTTTTCATTTACAAATTTATACCACAAGAACATTATCAATATTCTGTGCTCACTGTTTGTTATCCCTTATTCTAAAATTTCATAATATACCCAGCAGCAGAAATAGATTACCTATCACAACTGTAAATGATGAATAGCTAGGAGTGAGTAGTTGATCTGAACAGTTTTGTGAACAACCCAGTGGTGTTCAACCCCTAGCCACTGGGCCAGATCTAGCTCCTAGCACTATGTTATCTGGCCCATGGCACTCCCCATGGGCCTGTGGGGAGCCCTACAGGCCGTGGCCCTGTGTGCTAGATCAGACAAGAATGGCAGTGAGGGGCCCAATTCCTGGCATATGCAGCTCAATGAAGCAGTGTGGGAACCCGAGCCCCTAATCCTGGCATGTGGGACTAGGCAGAGATGGCAAGGGGTCCCAGATCCTGATTTAGTTTTGTGATGGTCAGCCAAGGTTGCATGGAGACCGATCCTGGCATATAGGGTCTAATCCAGCCGGTGGACCTGCCCTGTGCCTCTCATCTAGGATCAAAAGCTTGAGCACCACTGTTATAGACTGAAACCTATGCTTTGATTTTGCAAATGAATTTAAAATAACAAATCATCATTTTGCAAATGGTCTGTGAACAAAAAATAAGTTAAATTCATCAGATAATTTTTGCACAACAAATAAGTCAGTTAGCTCTCATATTGTGAGAAACAACTTATTACTGTTCGGAGTAAGAGAAGTTCTTGGTGACTTTCACTGTATATATACAGTACCTATATATGTGTGTAAGAATATTCTGTACATAGTTGTACAAACACCTTATGAAGATATTAACTAGGTGTGCGCGAACAGGGCTATATTTGATTTGGATTTGGATGCGGCCTGATTTGGGGGAAAGTGATTCGATTCGTTCATTCAGATCATTTTCCCGATTTCATTTGTCTGAATCTGAAGTTCCAATGCTGATTTGGAGAATCAGTGATTTGGCCATAGACACAGCTTTAAATGTTTTTTCTACATACCTCAAGATACCGGATGTGGCTTTTGAATGATTAGATGGTGGAGTGGATGGAGCATCCCACAGGAGCGTGGGGAGCCCCCTGCGTGTTGGGCGGCAGACCTGGAAGTGAAGCAGAAGTACTTCCAGTCCACTTTCAGGTCTACCACTGAGCGCATGGGGGACCCCCTCCATCTTGGCAATCATCCACGGGGGGACCCTTGGTGCCCCCCCAGACCCAGGAGGCTCCAGTTGCTCAGCCAGGGGAGGGTCCCCCGCACACTTCGCGGCAGACCCAGAAGTGGGCCAGAAGTGCTTCTGGTCCACTTCCGGGTCCACTGCCAAGCATGCTGGGAACTCCGCCCCCTGTGCTCCTGTGGGACACTCCATCCACTCCAGCATCTCAGCATTCATGAGCTGCCTCTTACCTTGAGGTATGTAAAAAGAACAATTAAAACTTTGCCTATGTTCGAATTATCAAATTTCTCTGAATCAATTCGGAGGGTTCTGATCTGATTTGGAGAGATTAAAGGGTTTCCTGATTCGATTTGGATTCAGAGATTCAGCTGCTGACTTGTGCCAAATCTCCGCTGAATTGCATCAGCGACTGAAGCTTTGCACAGCCCTAGTATTAACCATGATGAACAGATTGAAACTGAAAAAGAGAAAATTGAGGATGGATATTTGTAAGTCATTCCTAGCAATAGGTTCTATTTGACTGTATATTAGAAAGTGGTAAAAGTGACATCACACATGATTTAAAACTAGATTGAACCAATAGCTAATACATTGCCAGGAAAAAAGTTGTGTTGGTAGCGGGAATAGGCATTTCAGGTTATTTTCTTTTTTTAATTCTAGAAAGATTGTTGCCTACTCCTAGGCCAAGTTTCATGTTTGTTTCTTTTTCCAGTTAGTTTTTCTACACTGGTAGAAGTTTGTGATATTTAGTGTTTAGCTAACTGGAAGCATTGTACAATTGTTGCATTCATAAAAATCAAAGGTTTAAAATGATGCAGTACTTTGTAAGAAAGTAAAGATTTTAGAGGCTAGAAATATTAAAAGAAACTAATCCTAATACTTGTAGTGATCACAGTCAGATTTGTTAAATATAGCTGTTAACTTATAAATTTTATTGGTGGTTGTTTGCCACCATGACATCTTTATACAGATGAAATGCTTTCAACCAATAATTTACCAGGAGAAGGAGATAATATGATATTGGAAAACACTAAATGCTATAGCATGATAGAAGGGATCGGGATTATTCTTTACAGCAGAAAGAGAAACAGACATTGACTTTTTTTGAAAAAAGAAAGGTAACCTCTCTTGAAAAGAAAGTGTTTAATCAAAGGTTAAACCTCTATTGACAGCTTCTACAATCCAACAAGAGTTTTCTTTTGAGTTAAGATGCTCACAAAAAATTCAGATATTGCTTGATTTCGACTAGATAAATCATTGTCAGAAAAGGGAAAGGCTCATTTTCTAAGTTTGAGTGGCAATTTTCCTATTATACTGTTATATGGATAAAGCACTCACCATCTGGATTGTGCTGGCTGTAAGAAAGCAGTGTTTGGATCAAGATTAACAGAATCAGCCAAAATAATATTGTTTTCTTGGACACTCTGTTGACAACCCTAAATGGCCTGCCAGAGCCTCCTTCTGAAGATCATTAGCTTGCTGGTATAGTTAAGTCACTTATTAATGGATTCCAACTTCCATCGTTACCTTTCTATGTATGTCAGCCAATACCCTTATAGAGCTCTGTGTGTTGGCATTCGGTACCTAGCTCATTTGCAGTATGATTTTCAAGTGATGAACAGCCACTGGCATGTTAGAACATTCTAAGTAAGGAAAGTCAGCAAGCCAAATTCATGATTCCACAATAGGGCGGAGCTGGATGCTCAAAGAGCTGGATGGCTGAGGTAATAATCCACAGCTGGATAAGGCACTCAGCCTTGGGAGTACAATGATGAGCCTGGGTATAAACTGGACCCTTCCTGGGTATGAGCTGGATCAATGAAGTTGCCGTAGGTTTTGCTTAGACTTTACCCCTTCAACAGGGAGAAATAGAAGCAGTATTCTGAACTGGCCAACGTCTTACAGCTGATTAAAACTGGTGCAGCCTAGGTGATTCTCACTGGTTAATTAAAGCAAAATATCGTGGAGCTGTATGATTGCTGTTGACCCAGTATAATTACTATACTGCGCTCCTAATGTGAAGTAAAAGTACTTAATTAAGTTAAAGTAAAAGTTGGAGATAGCTTGGATGCTCTCCAGTTTATCTGGTCTTGAGGCATATAAGGATCAAGGTTCATTAAATAAATTATATTGCCTGAGGGGAGGGTGTGTGTGGAGGTTAAATCATATGAAGCCATGACAAGTAAAACCTGGCTAAACGTAGTAGTGGTTGCCACTGAGACCAAAATACCAGAAGATCAATCTTTGCCAGGAGCATGTCTATGCCTATGGAGCTATATGTTTATACAGTTTTGTTACATGTTATGTAAACATGCATATTTCATTTGCACCACAATATAAAACCTATATAAAATCATGTGCAAAGAGAGGCATATCTTAGTTGTTACGGCATCTGCTATTGCTACAGAAGCATACATTTGAGTCCCAGTTGGGTTTTCACTACATATACCCCCAGTAATTGCTCTAGTAGATCTCTAATTTAGATTCTTGTTATTTGTGCCTCTTAAGCTACTCCAGTAGAATAATCATCATCAGCAGCCCAGGGGACAAACAGTGATGACAGATAAGATGAATATGAAATGGTACTAAATTGTACACACCATATAAATAATGCCATTAGAGAATAAGTTAAAAATAGGACAGAATCAGTAGCTTCTCCTCCAAACTACTTGTATTCTAAGGAACAAGAAACCTCGAAAGTGGTTGATAGAAAGATGAAATAGATGGCTATGTTTTGCTTTATCTCCTCCCAACCTTTCAGCATCAAGTCACTTAACTGCACTTTGTTTTTTTTTACAAGTATTCTCATTTGTAAGTCTTTGACCAAATACTGATTTCCACAACCCCAGTTTAAGGGTCTTCCACAACTTCCTCATTGACTGCTTTTCATTACTGGATCACTCATCAGCATTTGTGCATCTTGGCTTCCGTATTGTGCACAGTTCTATTATGGTCTTGTAGCGGCTATTGTGTAGTCTTTTTCTTTGCTAAGTTTTACCTGCAAATGTTCCATGATATGTTTGTGCATGCCTGTGATCTCCTAACTAACTTGTACCATTTACTGTACATCTGGTAACTAAAATTATACATTAGGATCATGCTTAGGTCAATACCTTTACATTACAATTTTACATTATTGCATTATTTTCCTATAGTTATTAAAACTGAAGCTACCCTAGGCCAGGCCTAACTGACCCAGTTGTAAATGATTATCTGTTCATTTCAGCTGGGTGGTCAAAAGTGGTTGGATATGATAGTAGATGTACCAGTGTGGCATGGTTGTTAGGCTTTGGTAGACCCTAGTTTTTTCTTTTTTGACCATGAACAAAGAGAATTTGCACACTGCTTCCAGCACAAGCCAGCAAGGCAAAGCAGTACAGAATACTATATATGAATTATTTCTCATATGGGTAAAGAAAGTTATAAGGAGAATACCCAATATTGCCCATTATGGAAGTTAAAAATACACATTGAAATAGGGACAGTCAGAAAAGACCCAAGCAGGGTAAGGGGACGGGGCAAATCAGCCTGTGCAAGGCCTTGCCCCTGGATGCAAGGAAGCTGGCAGTGGATTTGGTGGCAGGGAGGGGGAGGGGGGTGCCAAGCAGCTGGCTGGCTGTGAAGCTGGCAACAGCGCGGAGTCGCTGTGGCCATCTGCACAGCTCTGTGAGCCCCCCCAAAGTACGGGGCCCAGGGCAGCCATCCTGATTTGCCCCCACTAGGGACAGCTCTGGGGACAGCTCAGAAAGTATGACTGATAAGAGTATTTTAAAAAAAGAGCTCTTAAAACCTGCTGTTTCTGACAAGTCATATCTATGACACATTATGTCTGTAATGTTTTCATCTCTGTTTTGCATAAACAACTATTTTGAAAGGCTTTTTTATACTTGTCTTGATATAGTTTTTGCTTGCAAATTGGTGACGTGCAATATGGAACTCTTCATATGTCCTACCAAAGCAGACCTTAATTTAAAGTGGCAGGAGATTTTCAGAATAGAAAACAAACATTGTGGTACAAAATGAAGTTTATACCTCCTAGGAACTGGTGTTTCATATAGCAAAAGTATATACAGTCAATTCTACTTTTTTAGTGCTCTCTGTGTGTGTGTTGCTGATTCTGGCCCTTAACAGTATAGAAAAAAACCTGTGCGTGAGCAGGCTACTAGTGAATACTTCAGATGTGTTACAAGGTGTAAAAGACCTTTGGCCTCACATCTCCAGCAGCTTAAGTACTTCAGTAATAGACGAGTAACTCTTTCACTGGTGTGTCTCACTGCTATTAGCATATGGCTCATTAATTTAATTTTCCTATTTTAAAAAATGTGAATGGATTTTTACAACGTAGTCTTTTAGTATGAAAATGTGTTGTTGATAGGAAGTTAAACATGTCTTTTCCATACACTCAAAAAGCCTGAAACTCTTTATTATGCAGGTTATCTGCACAGGCTTGATCCTTTATATCCCTCCCCCATGCCCCCGAAAAACCTGCCTGGCCTTTTGTCAGCAGCTTGGTGCCTGATAGTCACTTTTGGCTAGCTTTTTACAATAAATACCTGCAGAGCAGTTCTGCAAATATGAGCATGCTTAACTTTGTTCCTATAATTTTCCTAAGAGAAATGGTTTTCTTGTTACTGTGATGTTTTTTAGAGTAATTCAGTAGGTTTGAAGCAGATTAAATGACCCAAACTGCTGTACAGTTAATGCAGTTTGAAGGAACCCCCGGCAGTTGGGGGTCAGGAGTGGAGGCAGCAGGGCACACGTGTGCCCCACACACGTGTGACCCCTTACCTTGGCGGTGGAAGCAGTAGGCAGCAATCAGCAGTGGTGGCAGTGGAGGGGGCAGCAGCAGCTGATCCCCCTAAAGCAAGCAGGGTAGAGGGTGCTGACGCAGCTGAGGTGGATCCGAAGGGGAAGCCCTTCGGATCCCTCTTAGTTCAGCCGACAGGGAGCCGTGCTCCCGAGTCATGTGTCGGCAGTGCGCACGAACAGTGTGCACAAACAGGTGCGCTCTGTAAGGGCACCTGTTTGCGTAAGGTGGGTGTGGTAGCGGCCCAGAAGGGCGCCTCCAACAAGTGAAAGTAGTAGACTCAGCTCCATGGACACGGTGCGGATGCGGAGCGCAGCTGCTAGGGGTCCCATCCCGGCGGCGCCACCTGCCATGGACTCTTCTGAGGCCTCCACCCAGACAGAGCTCCTGGTAGGGTTGGCTGCCCCTTGCCCCCCTGTCTGTGGGAGAGGCTCGGTGGGGTCCCGGCAGCTGGTGGGAGGGGCGGGGCCTGGTGGTTCCCTTGCCTGTCTCTCCTGTGCCTGCCTTTAGGGCTCTGGAGGAGCAGGTACAGGAGCTCCAGGCTGAAGTGAACAGGTTGCAGTGGATCAGGGCTGCAGAGGATGAAGTTGACTCATATTTCTGTTAACTGCAGGCCCAGTCTGTGTATGGTCCCCCCAGGAGACGCAATCAACACAGCAGTGGCAGAAGGTATCCACCAGATCCAGGGCTGCTTGGGCTAGTGTGGTAGAGGCTCCCCAGGTACAACTGAGGAACAGGTACGAGGCCCTGGCAGCCGTGACGGAGAAGGACGAAAGGGATGCCTCCATCGGGGAGGATGTCACTCCATGCATGACACAGAAGGCACAGAGAGGAAACATCAGGAGAAGGAAATGCCAGGTCCTTGCCATCCTAAGGGGAGTGGAGGGTCCCATCTGCTAACTAACCCCACGGCATGAGAGGTCTGCTTCATGCCTGGGGCTCGGATTCAAGACATCACAGAGAGGATCCCAGCCTACATTCGACGCTCAGACCAGTACCCCACAGTTCTCATCCACGTGGGAACAAATGACGTGGCCAGAGGAAACCCAGACCGCATCATGAAGGACTTTGAGGCCCTGGGGGACAAGCTCAAGGAGACAGGGGCACAGGTGGTATTCTCCTCTATTCTCCTGGTGAGTAGGCATGGACAGAGACATGAAGCCTGAATTGGCGAGATCAACCAGCAGTTACGGAGTTGGTGCCACCAGGCAGGCCTCGGGTTCCTGGATAATGACCCATACTTTCATGCAGGGGAGTTGCTTGGGTGGGATGAGCTACACCTCTCTCTTAGAGGCAAGCATGTCTTCTTTTCCAGGTTAGCTGATCTCATGCAGCACAGTTTAAACTAGCTTTGCTAGTGTGGATGGGGCCAAAGGAGGACTTGAGGACACCTCCCAACCAAGACAGGTGACATACAAAAGGAGTACCTAGGTAAGCAGCAGGGGTCCATTTAGTCCTGAGAATTGCGGGGTGGCATATGCACCGATTCAAGGCCTTAAATGCCTCTACACCAATGCTTGTAGTATGGGGAATAAGCAGGAGGAACTCACCCTCCAGATAGCTAGTTCAAACCCAGACAAAGGGCTCTCAGAAACCTGGTGGGATTCATCCTATGACTGGGTGGTCAACATTAGGGGCTATAGGCTATACAGGTGGGATAGAACAGGGAGGAAAGGCGGGGCTTTTCTATGTCAAAGAGAAATACACATCCTCAACCAGCAGGATGGGATCAAAGGAGGGGCAGGCTGAAGTGTTGTGGGTCAGGATACAGCAAGGGTTGGGAAAGGGACTTAACAGTGGGGGTCTACTACAGACCTCCCAACCAAAGGGAAAAGCTGGACCATGAATTCTTGGGGCAGCTTGCAGAGGCACTTAAGGCAAGGGATGTAGTTGTCATGGGTGATCTAAATTACCTGGACATCTGCTGGGAGGAGCAGTCAGCCAGGTGTGACCGCTCACGGAGGTTCCTGGCTGAGATACAGGACCTCCACTTAACCCAGGAGGTGCACAGTCCTACCAGGGGAAATGCCCTGCTGGACCTGGTCCTGGCCACAGGCAACAACCTGGTGAGGGGACTCCAGGTCCTCGACCACCTGGGCGATAGCGATCATCACTTGCTGGAATTCACCATCCAGTGCAGGGTGTCAAGGGCATGCAGCAAGGCAGTCGACTTAGACTTTAAGAGGACCATTTTCAATGAGCTGAGGAGATTAGTGGGAGAGGCACTAGGGTTCTGGAGAGTAGGGGAACTGGGTGCCCAGGATAAGTGATCGTTCCTTAAGGAGACAATACTCAGAGCCCAAGGGGTGACAATTCCAACAAGAAGCAAAGGGGGCAAAAGTGCCCAAAAGCCACCTTGGCTCACCAAGGGCATTTGTGAATGCCTGATTGCCAAAAAGGAGGCGTACACCCAGTAGAAGGGAGGGGCTATCACCAGAGAGGAGTATACCGCCACTGCTTGGGTCTGTAGGGGGGCAGTTAGGAAAGCTAAGGCAGATATGGAACTAGGACTTGCATCAAGGATCAAGGATAACAAAAAGTCCTTTTTTAAATACATAGGGAGAATGAAGAAGGCCCTGGGTAATGTGGGGCCCCTGCAGGATATGCTTGGCTATCTGGTGGTTGCACCAGAGGAGAAAGCAGACCTCTTTAACAATTTCTTTGCCTCTCTTTTCTTGTGCAGGGACCAGGACTTCCCTACTGAGATTCAGGATGGACATGGGAGAAACTCCACCAAACCTAAGGTCAGGGAGGACCAGGTTAGAGAACTTATGGAGGGGTTGGATGTGTTCAAATCAGCAGGTCCAGATGCTCTCCACCCCAGGGTGTTGAGGGAATTGGC
>NW_017729026.1:16288331-16289082 GCF_001723915.1 Gavialis gangeticus | reverse complement strand
GCTTTACGAGCACTTGTGGTGCTCTGGCCAGGTGCCGGATGACTGGAAGAGGGCCAATGTGGTCCCCATCTTTAAAAAAGGGAAGAGGGAGGACCCGGGCAACTATAGGCCCATTAGTTTTACTTCAATCCTGGGGAAGCCCTTTGAGAAGATTATCAAGGAGCACATATGTGATGGGCCAGCAGTGGGGAAGATGCTCAAGGGCAACCAGCATGGTTTCCTTAGGGGCAAATCCTGTCAGACTAACCTGATTGCCTTCTACGATCAGGTCACAAAATCATTGGATGCAGGTGTTGCGGTGGATGAAGTCTTTCTGGACTTCAGAAAGGCCTCTGACACTGTCTCCCACCCCATTCTCATTAAAAAGCTAGGTGACTGTGGCACTGATGCCTACACAGTCAGATGGATTGCAAATTGGCTGAGGGGTTGTACTCAGAGAGTGGCGGTGGATGGGTCATTTTCGACCTGGAGGGAAGTGGGCAGTGGAGTCCCCCAGGGCTCAGTCCTTGGGCCCACACTGTTCAATTTCTTTATTAGCGACTTGGACGATGGAGTGAAGAGAAGCCTGTTTAAATTCACAGACGACACCAAGATTTGGGGTGAGTTGGGCATGCTAGAAGGGAAGGACAGATTACAGCAGGACCTGGACAGGTTACAGGGGTGGGAAAATGAAAATAGGATTCAATACTGACAAGTGCATGGTACCTCTTGGGGTAACAAGGAGTAATGGTCACAAACTGACAGAAAGCAA
>NW_017729026.1:16283007-16283331 GCF_001723915.1 Gavialis gangeticus | reverse complement strand
AGGAGTCCATATAGACATCAGGAAAAACTTCTTCATGGTAAGGGTGGTCAAAACTTGGAATGAGCTTCCAAGGGAGGTGGTGCTCTCCCCTACCTTGGGGGTCTTTAAGAGAAGGCTAGATAGGCATCTGGATGGGGTAGGCATCTGACCGGGGTAGGCATCTGACCTCAGCACTATTTCCTGCCCAGGGCAGCGGGTTGGATTCAATGATCTGTTGAGCTCCCTTTCAGCCCCTAGCCTTAGCATCTAGGTTAATGGCTCCCTACATAAAGGGTTTTGGAGATATGACAGTATTTTTAGGGATGAGTGTACCATAGTTTCATA
>NW_017729026.1:16275287-16278007 GCF_001723915.1 Gavialis gangeticus | reverse complement strand
GCATAGAGGGGGAAGATCACCTCCTTGGACCTGTTTGAGATGCATCCATGGTTGCATGACAAGGTATGGTTGGCCTTCCTGACCACGTCCCCATATTGTCATCCCATGTTCATTTTGGCATCAATAATGACTCCAAGATCCTTTTCTGCCTCTGCACTGATGAGAAGGGAGTTCCCTATCCTGTAGAAATACCACAGAGAAATTGGCACATAGTTATCAGACATAAAAATGTTACTTATTAGTACCATAGTACTTGACTATAAGATGACCCTGATTATAAGCTGGACCCCCAATAACTGGAGAATTCTGTACAAAAAATTATATATGTTTATAAGGTATGTGATAAAAATGGTATATAGATGGGATCATGGATAAATTGAGTGGTACTGAGGGTAGATGAGAGGAGTCCTGTTGGGATGTAGCAAAACCCCCAGTTTTTTTTTTTAATTATTTAAAAATGCATTCTCTCCCCTTTCCCAGCCATTTCTGACTTTCTCTCTGCCCTTTCTATCCCTTATAAGTAATTACAAGTAGTATTAGGTAAGCTAAGATAAGTTCTCATACTCCCTTATAGCAACAAGCCCCTTTTATATTGTAAATAGTGTTCTATTATGTTTGTATTGATTTTCACTGTTTTATATTGAATTTATATGATTTAGGCCTATGTCTATAAACTAATGTCAAGTTTCCATTTTATATGTCAAGCCTTGATCTTGTGTCCTCTGTCTGAGTATAACCTATGTTGTAACTGTGATTCATGTCTAACCAGTCTCATGTAAATTGGTTCCTGAATGAATGGGAATGGATGAGGGTGCTTGAGGTGCAATGGTAGCAGGCCTCTACTGAATGATCAACTCAATGGCCGGATCATCAACTTAACAACCCAACCATCACCTTGCATTGACTCACCCAGGAATAGAGAAGAGACCAAGCACTTGGAAGACAAAGACCCTACAGAAACCAGTAACCCCACCATTGTGTCTTACCAGACAACAAGGATACCTGGATCTGCATGTATGCATCTGAGCAGGACTGTTCTTGCCTGGGCATGTCCTTCTCATAGGAGATGCATGTAGCTCACCCCTATAAAAGGGGTGTGTGGAGAAAACTTACCTGAGTCGGCAGAGAGGCAGCGGGATGCCATGTCAACAGAGGAGCATGGTGGGAGCAAAACCCCGGTGGCTGGAACTGCCATAGGTAAAGATCAAAGTGAAAACCCATGGTGGAGCCAGGAGGAGCTGGAACCAGCTCCCATGTCTGCCTGGGTGCTCTTTATAAAAGCGTGCCAGGGATGATTGGCCAGGCGGATGCCCGGTACCAGGATAAAAGACCCAGCAGGAAAGAAGCCGGGGGTGGGGGGGAGCAGGAGTGGAAGCAGAGGGGGAGGCAGAGGCAACAACATCCTCAGCCAGTTCAGAGGAGCCTGGATACTTAGAGGCTCCCAACGTGAGAGCGTGGTGGCTCCCATGGAAGGGGAGCACGACAGAGATGTCAGGCCAACAAATATCCCAGGGGTTGCTTGCAGAACCGGTGTGGACGGAGGACGGAAGCAGTGACTGGGACATCAGCAGGAGTGACAGGGACAGCACTCTGATGGGGATGGCAGACAACAGGTACTGGACTTGGGGAGGAAACAATGTGGCAAGGGGGACCAAAGCCTGGGAAGAGTCAGACGCTGAGTAAGCCAGGAGGAGAAGGGGGCCGTGGGAGATGCTCGGTATAAATATCACCAGTGACCAACTACCGCAGCCCCTAAGGGACTGAATGCCAGGGAAGGTCAGAACATTGACCCTGACAGATAACAGTACAGTTGGCGTTAGGCAGGGTGTAGGGGAGATGGAGCCCCAAGAAGACATATCGTGGGGATAACTGAGGGGAAGTACCTTGGGAGGTGGGACCAGACATTGTCCTCCCGATCAAAACCTATTTACCATCAAAGACATGGCAGGTGAGACCCCTGAGGGAACTGACCCAAGGTCATGCCCAATAGCCTGGCCGTGTAGCCCAACAAGCCACGGTGAAGTTCAAGAAGAGCTTAGACGCGCAGCACTCAGGAACTAGGCATGGAAGGTTACAGGGTGGTAGAGCGTGATCTCTTTGGGATGCCCTCTCCATCTGGACCAGCACTATGCCATGCCAGTGACCCTCTCTGGACAACACCTTGCTGGAGAAGACCCTGACTGGCCATCGAGGATCAACTCACAGCCCAGGATAGGTAGCTATCACCCAGCTTCCTTCCCCAAGCAAAGGACCTGGACTCTGTCTCTACATACCTGGACCTCAAATCCCTCCATTAAGCCTTTCGTTTCCTGCTACCATTGTGTGCGTGTGTATGTGTATGTGGGAACCAATAACTTTGTGGGGCTGTGTAGTGTGTTGCCTGTTTAATAAAACTGTTATTTTGGAACCCTGAGTTGGGTTTTTGTCTTACTGACCTCCTGGCCCTGCTCCAATCTCTGCTCTCTGCCTCTCTACCCTTCGTTCTGCCTGTCTGACTCTCTCTGCCATCTTGGCTGCCTCTCTGCCACCTCCAAAACCTGGCTTTTTCCCACACTTCTACCGCGGCACCATGACCCTGAGTAACCCTGAGCCCAAGTTACCCCAAACGCCCCCTATTGTTAACACATAGCCATGGAAGTGTGTGTTTGTGTATGTGCATGTGTGTATGAACCCATAGAGTGTTTGTGCAGTTTGTGTGTGTGTATATAATTTTGTATCAC
>NW_017729026.1:16274112-16274574 GCF_001723915.1 Gavialis gangeticus | reverse complement strand
GATGGAAGAAAAATGAAGGTGTTCCTTGAGGGGATAAAGGAAGGAATAGAAAATGGAAAGAAATAAAAATTGTAGAAGTTAAGTATGAGAGAGGTGGAGGACTGCTTAAAGGCTTGCAAGGGAGGGAAGGCTCCAGAAAGAGAGAGACTTCTAGTGGAATTCTATGAAAAAGTTTGGCAATGACTGCAGACATATGTAATAGAGACATACTGGGAAATAATGGAGGATAGGGAGATGGGGAGGATTTTGCAGAAGGTGTGGTAATTTTGATATTCAAGAAGGGAAAGGAGTATGTGTTGGAAAACTGGAGGCCAATAACCGTTTTAAACATAGATTACAAATTGATGGTAAAAGTATTGGCCAAAAGAATGTGCAACTGTTTAGCAGGTGTGATACAAGAACAAACATGTGCCATTCCTGAGGAGAATATACTAGACCCTATAGTTAAGGAGAGATGTCATA
>NW_017729026.1:16266154-16269112 GCF_001723915.1 Gavialis gangeticus | reverse complement strand
CCCTCTACCCTTCGTTCTGCCTGTCTGACTCTCTCTGCCATCTTGGCTGCCTCTCTGCCACCTCCAAAACCTGGCTTTTTCCCACACTTCTACCGCGGCACCATGACCCTGAGTAACCCTGAGCCCAAGTTACCCCAAACGCCCCCTATTGTTAACACATAGCCATGGAAGTGTGTGTTTGTGTATGTGCATGTGTGTATGAACCCATAGAGTGTTTGTGCAGTTTGTGTGTGTGTATATAATTTTGTATCATGCCCTCTTGTCTAACAGCGCAGTATTGAGATCCCGAGTGTTGATCTGATGCATGGCAATTCAACAGGGATAATTCACTTACTGCCGGTAATCCAAGTAGCGCCATACAACAGGTTTACAATGTATTTTGGACAGCCTAAACTCTGTAGCAAGTGTGGGCAGGAAGGACATCTGGCCACATACAGCCAGTATATAGTATGCTACAGATGTGAAGGGAAAGGGCACAGGGCAGTGGAATGCTAAGAAATACTGAAGTGTGTTATTTGTGGGGAAGAGGGACACTTACAGATCTAATGCCCATGGTCCTTCTCAAATAAATCTAGAGCTACAGAGGAGCAGCAGAGACAGGAAAGGGAAAGTGGGGAAGAAGAAGATGTTGAGTCAGAATGCATGACAGTGGAGCAGACACTACGAGAAAGAAGAGCCAGAAAGGAAGGGAGTGAAATTTCAGTAGGCAAAGTGCTGTAGCTGGCAACATAGGAGGAAAGAGAAGGAAAGATAAGTGAAACAAGTGACTTTGAGACAGAGGAGAGAAAAGGGAAAGAGGAGAGAATGATGCAGGGGGAGGAAGAGGAGGAGGATAGAGCAGGAGAAAGAAGAAGAGAGCCAAATTAGACAAAGTAAGAAATCACATGCTATGAAGTTTAGGAAAAAGAAGGTGGACAAAGAGAGAGAGTGGGAGGGAGGCATGTTGATGAAAAGGTCATTGGAGCTAATGTGGTCTGGGTCTAATGGAGAGAGGAGAGTGCAGGGGGAAGAGGAAAGGTGTGGGAGAGGGGAAAGGGGAACTTTTATTAAATTTTAATGCAATAAAACAACTTGCAAAGATGCTAGGGATGTGAAGAGTGGGAGGATTAGAGGCCACAGCATCAAACAGCACCATAGAAGACTAGTAAAGTAGAAGATATATGAAATTTAAATGGACAAGCATGACTTTGTGTATTGCATCTATAAATGTTAGAAGCATGTTATTGAGGAAGAGGTGGGATAAAATTATGTCAATATTGAGTGTGGTAAAAGTAGACATAATATGTTTGCAGGAGTGTTTTGTAAAGAGATGGGATGGCAGGTGGGGTCAGACACAAACAAGATGGCTGGAGTCATGATTTTGCTTAAGAGTGAGGAAGTGGAAGTGCAGCAAGAGCAAGTGAGTGTGGAAGGGAGACGTCAAAGGATGGTAATGCAGTTTGAAAAGAAAACATTAGAGATTTTTAATATATACACATCGGTTGAAAGAGAAGGAGGGATCATCCTGTTGAAGAAATTAGAGGTGTATGTAGGCAGAGGTAGTTAGCAAGTTCTGGTGTGGGATTTTAATTGAATTATTCAGGTAGGGGACAGGGGAGGAGAGAAATGGGAAGGGGAGCTTGACATTTCATCAAAAGTACTGATTAATAGAATAAGAAAAGGAGGTTTAAAGGATGTATGGGGAGCTGAGAAGGTAATTATGAGGATGGAACTGAGTGGGAAACAGGTGTCAAGGATTGATTTTGTATTAATATCAGTTGGGCCAAGTTAGAAGACCTGCCATGAAGGAAGCAGGAATTATTAAAGGAGGCAGTCAGAGGAGTATTAATGAAAAAGAACTGGAAGACATAAAACGATGAACTAAAGAATGGTTCAAAAGGAAAATGGATGAGAAAATCTTTCTGACTACAGCACCTTGGATGGAGAAGGGGGAAGGATGGCATAAGTTTTTTTCAGTGAAATTGTGGAAAAGAAGCAAGGAACCAAAAGCAGTGAGAGCTGGAGAAGGAATCCAAATAGAAGAGTGTATGAAGGTGTTGGATGCAGTGGTGGAGTTTTATAAAGAGCTGTACAAAAGAAGAGGAGTGGATGGAAGAAAAATGAAGGTGTTCCTTGAGGGGATAAAGGAAGGAATAGAAAATGGAAAGAAATAAAAATTGTAGAAGTTAAGTATGAGAGAGGTGGAGGACTGCTTAAAGGCTTGCAAGGGAGGGAAGGCTCCAGAAAGAGAGAGACTTCTAGTGGAATTCTATGAAAAAGTTTGGCAATGACTGCAGACATATGTAATAGAGACATACTGGGAAATAATGGAGGATAGGGAGATGGGGAGGATTTTGCAGAAGGTGTGGTAATTTTGATATTCAAGAAGGGAAAGGAGTATGTGTTGGAAAACTGGAGGCCAATAACCGTTTTAAACATAGATTACAAATTGATGGTAAAAGTATTGGCCAAAAGAATGTGCAACTGTTTAGCAGGTGTGATACAAGAACAAACATGTGCCATTCCTGAGGAGAATATACTAGACCCTATAGTTAAGGAGAGATGTCATAAGAGGAAAAGAAACATGGTAATAATGAATTTAGACCTGGAAAAAGGGTTGAACATGATTTCACGTTTTAAATATTATAGCGTAGGGCTGTGCAAAATTTCGCCGCCAGTTTTGTTTCACTGCTGTTTCGACTCATTTTGAGGCTGAGACAGCAACATTGAAACGGAACAGTTATGGTCAAAACAGCCTCAAAACAAAACAAGGCAAATCCAAACATTTCGCCATTTTGACGCTGTTTCAACGTTTTGCCCTTAGGCTATAATGGGGAAGGTTGAAGCAGCCTACAACTTTGTCATTTATAGCCTGATTTGGATGAAATTTGCAGGAATGATAGCACCTTATGAGAGCATGAAGTCTGACAAGGTTCAAGGAGGTAGGTACAAGGGATTTGGGGAAACTGCATCCCAAAG
>NW_017729026.1:16242352-16261154 GCF_001723915.1 Gavialis gangeticus | reverse complement strand
TATTTTGGACAGCCTAAACTCTGTAGCAAGTGTGGGCAGGAAGGACATCTGGCCACATACAGCCAGTATATAGTATGCTACAGATGTGAAGGGAAAGGGCACAGGGCAGTGGAATGCTAAGAAATACTGAAGTGTGTTATTTGTGGGGAAGAGGGACACTTACAGATCTAATGCCCATGGTCCTTCTCAAATAAATCTAGAGCTACAGAGGAGCAGCAGAGACAGGAAAGGGAAAGTGGGGAAGAAGAAGATGTTGAGTCAGAATGCATGACAGTGGAGCAGACACTACGAGAAAGAAGAGCCAGAAAGGAAGGGAGTGAAATTTCAGTAGGCAAAGTGCTGTAGCTGGCAACATAGGAGGAAAGAGAAGGAAAGATAAGTGAAACAAGTGACTTTGAGACAGAGGAGAGAAAAGGGAAAGAGGAGAGAATGATGCAGGGGGAGGAAGAGGAGGAGGATAGAGCAGGAGAAAGAAGAAGAGAGCCAAATTAGACAAAGTAAGAAATCACATGCTATGAAGTTTAGGAAAAAGAAGGTGGACAAAGAGAGAGAGTGGGAGGGAGGCATGTTGATGAAAAGGTCATTGGAGCTAATGTGGTCTGGGTCTAATGGAGAGAGGAGAGGGGAGGGGGAAGAGGAAAGGTGTGGGAGAGGGGAAAGGGGAACTTTTATTAAATTTTAATGCAATAAAACAACTTGCAAAGATGCTAGGGATGTGAAGAGTGGGAGGATTAGAGGCCACAGCATCAAACAGCACCATAGAAGACTAGTAAAGTAGAAGATATATGAAATTTAAATGGACAAGCATGACTTTGTGTATTGCATCTATAAATGTTAGAAGCATGTTATTGAGGAAGAGGTGGGATAAAATTATGTCAATATTGAGTGTGGTAAAAGTAGACATAATATGTTTGCAGGAGTGTTTTGTAAAGAGATGGGATGGCAGGTGGGGTCAGACACAAACAAGATGGCTGGAGTCATGATTTTGCTTAAGAGTGAGGAAGTGGAAGTGCAGCAAGAGCAAGTGAGTGTGGAAGGGAGACGTCAAAGGATGGTAATGCAGTTTGAAAAGAAAACATTAGAGATTTTTAATATATACACATCGGTTGAAAGAGAAGGAGGGATCATCCTGTTGAAGAAATTAGAGGTGTATGTAGGCAGAGGTAGTTAGCAAGTTCTGGTGTGGGATTTTAATTGAATTATTCAGGTAGGGGACAGGGGAGGAGAGAAATGGGAAGGGGAGCTTGACATTTCATCAAAAGTACTGATTAATAGAATAAGAAAAGGAGGTTTAAAGGATGTATGGGGAGCTGAGAAGGTAATTATGAGGATGGAACTGAGTGGGAAACAGGTGTCAAGGATTGATTTTGTATTAATATCAGTTGGGCCAAGTTAGAAGACCTGCCATGAAGGAAGCAGGAATTATTAAAGGAGGCAGTCAGAGGAGTATTAATGAAAAAGAACTGGAAGACATAAAACGATGAACTAAAGAATGGTTCAAAAGGAAAATGGATGAGAAAATCTTTCTGACTACAGCACCTTGGATGGAGAAGGGGGAAGGATGGCATAAGTTTTTTTCAGTGAAATTGTGGAAAAGAAGCAAGGAACCAAAAGCAGTGAGAGCTGGAGAAGGAATCCAAATAGAAGAGTGTATGAAGGTGTTGGATGCAGTGGTGGAGTTTTATAAAGAGCTGTACAAAAGAAGAGGAGTGGATGGAAGAAAAATGAAGGTGTTCCTTGAGGGGATAAAGGAAGGAATAGAAAATGGAAAGAAATAAAAATTGTAGAAGTTAAGTATGAGAGAGGTGGAGGACTGCTTAAAGGCTTGCAAGGGAGGGAAGGCTCCAGAAAGAGAGAGACTTCTAGTGGAATTCTATGAAAAAGTTTGGCAATGACTGCAGACATATGTAATAGAGACATACTGGGAAATAATGGAGGATAGGGAGATGGGGAGGATTTTGCAGAAGGTGTGGTAATTTTGATATTCAAGAAGGGAAAGGAGTATGTGTTGGAAAACTGGAGGCCAATAACCGTTTTAAACATAGATTACAAATTGATGGTAAAAGTATTGGCCAAAAGAATGTGCAACTGTTTAGCAGGTGTGATACAAGAACAAACATGTGCCATTCCTGAGGAGAATATACTAGACCCTATAGTTAAGGAGAGATGTCATAAGAGGAAAAGAAACATGGTAATAATGAATTTAGACCTGGAAAAAGGGTTGAACATGATTTCACGTTTTAAATATTATAGCGTAGGGCTGTGCAAAATTTCGCCGCCAGTTTTGTTTCACTGCTGTTTCGACTCATTTTGAGGCTGAGACAGCAACATTGAAACGGAACAGTTATGGTCAAAACAGCCTCAAAACAAAACAAGGCAAATCCAAACATTTCGCCATTTTGACGCTGTTTCAACGTTTTGCCCTTAGGCTATAATGGGGAAGGTTGAAGCAGCCTACAACTTTGTCATTTATAGCCTGATTTGGATGAAATTTGCAGGAATGATAGCACCTTATGAGAGCATGAAGTCTGACAAGGTTCAAGGAGGTAGGTACAAGGGATTTGGGGAAACTGCATCCCAAAGTCTTGAAAGCAAAACTCATGTCACGTGTCTGTGTTAAGCCACAGCAGGGTCAAACCTGTAGGCATGCTAGCCCCTGTGGAGGCCACAAAGCCTGCCAAGTTTCACAGAGATAGGTGCAGGGGTTTGGGGGAAACTGTATCTCAAGTTGTGGACAAGCAAAACTCGTGACATGGGTGACACTATGTGTTAAGGCGCAGCAGGGTGAAAGTGGCGGGCCTGCCAGCTGTCAAGGAGATTGGTGCAGGGGTTCTGGGTTCTGGGGCCCTGCACCCCTAGCTGCTCACAGGCAAAACCCGTGACCATGGGTGCTTGTGCAACTGCTGCCTCTCTAATAATAGACCACAGTATGAACATGAGCCGGCAGTGCTATGCTGTAGCTACCAGGGACAACAATACCCTGGCATGCATCAATTGATGCATCTCCAGCAAAACCAGCCCCCTGCACCAAGCAGGAAAGACAACTGGGGTGAACCCAGCAAGGTGACTGTCTAATCTCCTCTTGAAGATTTCCTGGGTAGGTGATTGCACCACCTCTGGAGGGAGCTTATTCCACAGTCTGGACACCCTAGTTGTGAAGTGGTTTTTTCTAATGTTGAGCCTGAAATGAACCTACCGTCTTGTAGCTAGCCCTTATTTGGCTGTCTGAGTGCTATCTGCTGCAGTTTTCTCCTTACAGTAACAGGACCCTAGCTACACTTACTAGGACTAGACTCTACAAAATATAATTTGAATGAATTTAGTTTGTTTAGTCTGGGGAGGAATAGACAGAAGAAAGATACAATAATAGTCTCCAATTATTTAAAGGCTCCTGCAAAGATGAAAATAATAAATTATTTTACACAGGTTTAATACAAGGAATATATAGAAATCAGGGAGATTTAAGTTAAACATGAGGAAAAGCTTTCAAAATATAGGATTAGAGTAGATTATGTAGGACAGAATAGATATATATTGGGCTTGGTTTAAGTGCAGTTGAGTCTACCTTGGGAGAGGGGGATGAAATAAATGACATCTCTAGGTTTTTTTCAGCCCATTTTCTGCTAACCTTCCAGACTGCATGCAGCTGGTTTATATAGCTACATGGTATCTGCTGGTCCCCTGTTACTGTAAGCCTCCCTTCCACTTCACTTTTGCTCTTTGTCACATATATTTTTACCTTGATTGATATGCCCTTTGGGGCAGAGATCATATCTGCCTATGTATTTAAGCAGTGCTTAGCAGTACTACAATCCAAATAAGAAAAAACACCACTGTTGCTTAACTAAAATACAGGTTGGTTTAACCACTGTGCCATTGTACTGCCACATTCTACTGGGTGTTCCTGTCAGTATTAGCTATGATTTGTGAATAAAAATGATTGTTAAAGAAATATCTGATTTTTAACCAATTGTTTTGAAGGACACTTTGTTTAAAAAGTCAGAGATGTGCTCTCATTAATATAAGTAACGAGGACATAAGTAGTTAGCTTATCTGCTGTATTTCTGATACAGAGCTTGACTTCCAGTAATGCTATCTCTAATGCTCTGCAGGCCGACAAAAAGTTTATTCCTTCTGTGTTTTGACTTAGATAGTTTTAGGCTTAGGGTAATTAAATCTGTGTGGGCCAGCCTTTTTGGAGGATGTGGCACAAACTACGGTCCATGCTAAATTTTCACCTAGTGCTACTATGATCCCTTTTTCCTGATCTATCTGCTGCTCCACTTTCTGCTCCTTGTCCTGTCTTCCTGCCCAATCTGCTGTTTTGCTTTCTGCTCTCTGCTTTGTACTTCCTGCCCTATATAATACTTTTTCCTTATTCCTATAGTATGTGGTATGTTGGTACCCAGACTAACAGTGAAGCAGAGATGAAGAATGCTTTACGGACTCAAAGGGCAATACCTTCTCAACAGCTTATAGCTTGCAGTAATTGAAATAATCATTGGATTATTTGATCTGGTCTTTGACTAGCATCAAGTTATAGATGCAGAATGAAATTTAATGAATATTTGTGAAATACTCAGATACTATGGTGATGGGAAACACAGAAAAGCCTAATCTGAGAATTTGTTGTTAAATTAGCAAAGGTGCCATTAGTGTCATAGAAACAGCTTCCATCACCCCGAAAACACGATGAATTCATTTTCCTTTGGCAATTGCAAAATCATTTTTGCTTTCCCCTTCTCATGCTGTACTAGTATCATTTTAATCAAGTGTATGTAAAATACTGATCTAAATCTTGCTGTGCAGTGAAGCTGATTACTGGTTACAAGTAAAACGTGAGTAGGGAAAAGTGAAGCTAATTTTGCTACTGCCACAGGAGAATATATCCACTTTGTCTTAATGCAGCAGCACATAGGGTCACTAAGCACAGTGCTTTCTTCTGATAATCAAATCAGGACTGATCATATGAGATAAATGAGTTGGAAGCTAGGGCACAGCTATGTTATAATCAAAACAGTCTTAAAATAGTACTTTTGAAAAGGAAACCCTATTTTTTGTATTGTTTTGGACATATTTGTTGCTGCTTAAAATACATATTTTTGAGTCACCAGAATGTCTTTAATAGGAATGTTTATTAAAACTGTTACCTCAGTCAGCCTCTCAACATGTCCATTCATTTTAGCAGCAAACTTTTAGTACCACTGTCTTTGTTCACTGATGTGCTTGTCTTCTGGTATTACTTATCTTTTGGTATTTTAATTTTAGTTGGTGCACATATCCCAAATATAGAGGAGGCAAGTCCTTAATGTCATCCTGTCCTCTGGTATAAGAATAATTTAATATTCTTCTTTTGTTTATTCATTGATCACTCCTTTAGCTATCTCTAAATGCTTTTTCTGATTTAAAAATCAGCTTGTGTTTGTAACAAATTTCTATTGGTCATTCTGTTGAGCAATTTTTTTCTGCACTGGCAGGGCTAAATGATGATATTTATTTTGGCACAGATTTTCAATATTTACCCTCTCGCCTGTGTACGTACACAGAGAGCTGCTGTTAAGGAAGATCCCATTCTTTTCATCTGCATGTGTTCAGACAATGTCGGTTCCCAACCAGTGGAAATACCATTAGGAGATGTTTGCTGACATAATTGATAGGAGCAGAATTCTCTTCGTGAAGTGTTAGTATGCAATTCTGGTAGACCAGGCATGCACAATGGCTAATGGGTTAGAAATCACAGTTGTGAGATTTTCTTGTCCAGGTGCTAAGACTTATTGTGAAAGTTGAGGCAAGGAATTTGTGAGTGCTTAGAATTACGGTTGCATGGATTGCACTCAAGAGTGTCTCTATAGGGCCTGAATGTTGCATTTGTATCTGCTCAGTGATCCACAACAGCATCGGGTCTTCTGTCTTTAGGAATCTTAATTAAGAGAGTTCATCATACAAGGCGTGTAGCAGAGTCAGGGGCACTGGAAGCAGAACCTGTTAGTGCAGCAAAAAACAAGGTTGCATTCATTTGTTGAGTTTTGCATGGCATTTATGTTGAAAAGAAGGCATTTTCGAGGGGTTTAAGAACTGGGCAAGGGGCCAGGAACTCCTGAATTTTAATCTTAGCTTTGTCATTCAGTTTTTTGTAGAATTGTGTAGGCCACTTCACCTTTCAGTTACCCTAACTATATAACAGTAGAAGAGGGATAATACCACCTCATATAGATGTAAGGGTGAATTGCTTTATATTTATCCAGCTCTTTAAAGATAAAAAGTGCATATAATAGCTCTTTATTACTACTGAGCTGTCCTGCATCTTTCTTTATCCACCATGATTTGTTTCACAAGTACAGTGATTCTTTTGTATGTCTGAAAACAATTCACAGAAAACAAATTAATGCCTGGTGAAGAACAAATGAAACATGGAAGCAAATTTCCTGTCTGCAGTGAGGGCACATTTGTTTACGGTGATATACTTCAGAGAAAAGAGAGATTTTCTTTTAATGCTTTTTCTTTTCCAAATAAGCAAATATAGCTGGCATCTGTATTTTCACTGAAGTCTTTTGACTTTTGACAATTGTGGGATTTATGGTTTTTTGGATGTAGCTAGAATACTATAAAGCCAAATTGTTCCAGCTATTTTTTTTCAGACCAGCAAATATTGCCCATCTTCGATCCTGGCTTTCAATTGTGTCTGCCTGATACCTCCGTCTCTGTGTGGCTGCTGTGTCTGACTGCATGCTGGCTCTTTTCACAGGACTGGCACTCCTCCCCTATTGCTTTTAATAAATAGGTTTTCTTGCAAACCCTTACCAAGTGTGGATTTGCTGCTTCATTCTCACCATAAATCTAGCCTTGGCATGTTTTATTTCAGTCTTAGGGTGGCAAGTTCTGAAACTTGCTGGAATGCCAAGTGTAACATGCTTGTTTAGAGCAGTTGGTGGACAAACTTGCATTTTAATAGTAAATAATGTTAATTCAAAACCCTGCTAGGAATACTGATTGATTGACTTCTTTTTCTCATGATACCATTGGTTCCTTTGAATTCTAAGGGCCTGATCCATTGACTTAAGTGAAAAGTCTATCTTTTATACTATAATGGGCTCCATTCAAGGTACACATGAAATAGAACATTCATGACGTTGATTTTAAGATGAATTGATGTTTTTCTAGAGGTGTGCTGGGAAGGGGCAGAGCTAGTGTACAATGCTTTTTGGATGTCTGTGTCAAAGCTTCATGATGGAATTTCCTGCCGAGTGGTGGGAGCCCAAGACCCAACAAAGAGGCTGCTGAAAGCCAAACATGGATGTTGGTGAGCAGTAAGCCGTTTTTTGATGTTTGGCTTTGGTGATTGGTGGCCAGATGGGGAACAGGTAGTCACAGATCTAGGAACGGGGCAAGGGGTGTGTGGCCTTCCATTTTTGGCTGTGCTGTGTGTATAAGCAGTGAGCTATGAGCATGGGGTTTAGCTGGAGCCCCTGCTTTCATGCAGCTACAGAGCCCAAGGGATTGCGGGGTGGGGGGGACACTCGGGAGAAAAGAAAATGATAAGTGTGCAATACAGCTGAAGTGTGGTGCAACTATTCTACTGCTGTCTGGATACACCCTTGGGAACAGGCTTAACGAGGGTGATAGGATGGAGAGAACTATTGGAGGCCTGAATTTCTCTGCAAGTGAAGGTCTGAATAGCATGGCATTTGTGACTTTGTTTCTATTTGCTCACCTGTCTTGCAATGATAGTGATCTAATGAAATGATTTTTGATTATGAACAACAAACACTTCCAAGCTTTATCTCATGATTCCCCCCCCTCCCCTTAAATGTAATAGGCATGTTTCTTGTATTTTCTTACTTGTATATGCGGTAATAACTTGGAAATTGTGGATCAAAGATGACATGGCTTATTGGAAAGTTTCTCTATTGCTGCCAACAATTTTCTGTTTCTGTCCTAAGTAATTGGAAGACTTTACTGTATGAGAAAAGCCAGGGACAGGCACATGATTGAAGGCTGATCAAAGTATACCTATTAAAATTGGCTGATAAAGATGACATGAGTGACATGTTATGTTGGACAGAAATAGCTTTGAAAACCCCTGGTTGGAGTTCTCTATCTTTTTAACAGAGTGATAATGTAGTAATAATGCTACAGTGATATTCCTGTGATAAATAGCAAAGGATCTAGTCCTGCAAATCCTTACTCAAGCAACTTGATCTTGCAGTTAAAATGGGGTGGGGGGAGGGGGGATGTGCTGCATATTTTGGCCTAGTACTAGGAAATTATGAATCCACTCAGATAAAATTAATGGTTAACTTGGTCAACTTGAAAGTCAAAACAACACAACACAAAGCACAACACAACACGACACAAATGTTTAACATTTCAGAACAATATTAAATTTAAAGCACTGAGCTCTTTATAGGTGGAATGCCCAGTATTCCTCCAGAAAACTACAGCATTTCCCTAAGAATTTTTTACCTGGTTGGAACCAGGAAATCAGAAAAATCTCCCAAGTTTTTAGTTTTCATTGTAATATCTGTGTTATTACTACATGCTTAACTGAATTAAACTCCATGGCATAGCACAACTAAGGGTGGGCAATAGGCTACTAGCCCTGGAAACCAATTTAAAATGGGGTGCAAGCTTGGTGGCCACTGCCACTTTCAGCCTGGCCACTGCCATTCCCACTGCCCTGGCTGTTTCTGTAGCCCAGGGCACAAAAATTGCTTCTTAAGGTTCTGCTTCATGCTTTTAGATGTTCTTCTTTTCTATGTAGAATTGAGTTGCCCAGGATAGCTTATAGGCTATTGAGGAAATGGATCAAGAGTAATGGCAAAATGATCCTTTTTTGTATGGTCATGGTGAATAATTCAAACTACAGAAACAAGGAGAAGGGGGCCCTGGCAATAAATATATGATATTTGAAAATAAGGTTTTCCCCCATCACACACACAACCCATTGTGTAATGCTGTATATTGGCATGTGCATATGAGGGGCTTCTTACTAACTTCCTCAAGAAATCAATTTATGCCCTGAAGCCCAAGATTCAATGAACCTTCTTATTTGTAGCTAAGTGAACAAAAACATTATTAGGTCTCATAAAATATATTGAGCCACTGTACTTGACTCTCTGACCTCTAATTAATATGGCATCTTTAAAAATAGAAGCATTTATGTAAACAAATTTAGTTATATAGCATGATCAGAAGCAGGTTTTTTTAAAAAAGTGGTAACACCAACAACAGAAAGAAAAAATGCTGATGTGATTGGTATTTCATACTCTCCAAACCAAACACATTTTATGGTGTTTCTGCAGATCTAGCTGTCTGACACTAAGGGCACTTTTACACATGCTCCAGGGGTGGGGAAGACAACCTTTTAATTACCTTGGCTGAGTACAGACAATCAAAAAGTGCAAGGCTGAATCAATTCAGTCTTTGCAGGTCAGTCTAAGCTGCAGAGATTAAACTGAGAAATAACTGAACAAACATTCACTTTTGATTCAGGAAATGCAGCCACATGCCTGTAGTGGCTCAGGCCAGAAGCTAGGCGGTGATAGAGCATGGCTTTCTGGTAAATAGCCAGCAGGGGCTGCGTGTTCTTCTTCCTGCTGCCCCCAAGGTCTCTGGGATTTGCAGTGCAGATTCACAGCAGCAGAACTCTGCAGGGTTTTTAAGCACTTCTTCCTGCTTCCAGATGCCTCTGAGATTTGTAGTCCACAGTCACAGCCAGCACTAAGTTTTTAGCAGGGCAGGGCAAGGCAGGGCAGGGCAGGGCAGGGCAGCGCAGCTCTGTACTCAGGGGAAGGGAAGTTTAACCTCCTCCCTTGCCCCAGACCCCAGCTGAGGTTTGCCTGGGAGGTGTGGGCACTCCTTGCCCCCAACCCTTCTCTGCTGGAACAGACAGCACAGCCTAGCCCAGGGCTGGAAAGCATGCTGGGATGCTGGAGGACTATGATTTAATTTGAACCAGGAAGGGGTCTGGGACAGAAATTTCATAAAATGATTTGATCCAAATCAGTTATGTCTGATACTACATTGAACCAGGTATATCTTAAACCTGTTTCAGCCATTTTAAAACTAGGGGCTTGCAGTGAACTTCTGTTCTGTTACAGTGAACTCCTGTTCTTCACTTGCAGTGAACTTTTGTTCTGTTACAGGTTTAAACTAGTTTCTGATTACTTAAACGAGTTTGTGTGTAACTTCTGTCCCTTGTTTTCACATTCATTATTTTTCTTCTTATCCTCTGTTGCCCTATTATCTATTCCTACTTTTTCTCTTCCTATCCCCTTGATTTGCACTTGTCTTCCCCCTCCCCACAATATCAGCTTTCCTTGTCCCTTCCACCGGGGTTTCTGGAATGTAACAAACTCTTGAAATTGTGTGTTCATATGATGGGCATATTACAACTGAGGCAAGCACTAAAACTTCTTTAGCTGTTAGGTTTTATAGAGTAACTGCTGAATTCCCAGTAAACGGTTGCACCCATGTGGCTCAAATGGAAGGATTCCAAGGTCTGGCAGATAGGCAAGGTTGCAAATTATTATAGAACTTAGATCAGGAAATCTTACCTTGATTACTAGGGAGCTATCTAATATAGAGGTTTAAAACAGTAACTATGCCCTTTGTGGCTTCCCAGGTCTATGACATAGCATATAACAATTCTAGTCTAACCACCGTTTTAGGAGAAAATCATGAATTGTCATAGGCAGAGGAAGAAAAAAAATTTGTGGGGGCTAAGCGTGTGTGCACCTTCCCCACAGGAAAGTCTGCAGGGGAATGAGGGAGAGGAAAGGGCCGAAGGTGGGGCAGGAGCAGTGTTGCCTGGCACCATGCCGTGCCAGCCCTGGCTGCCTCCCAGCCTTGGCTGCACCGGCTCCAGCTTCCTCCTTGCCTTGGCCCCAGCTGTGCTGACCCTGGCCCTGGATTCCTCCTGGCCCTGGCTGCCTCCTGGCCCTGGCTGCGTTGGACCCAGCTGCCTCCCTGCCCCAGCTGCACCATCCCTGGCTGCCTCCCAGCCCCAGCTGCACCAGCCCCGACTGCCTCCCTGCCCCAGCCCTGGCTGTGCACCGCTTGGGGGGGCAGGGGCTGGAGTGGAGACAGCTTTGGCTGTGCTGCCAGGCTGGAGGGGACGGAGTCCCTGGGATCCCTATGCCCGCCCCACCGGGCCCTACACAGTCAGGGTGGGGTGGGGTGGGGCATGGGCTCTCACTGACACTGATATGTGTAGGGCAGGGTGAGCTGCCACTGTGGGCTGGGGCTGGGGCAGTGCTGGGCTCTTCCTGGAGGGGGGGAGTATGCTGTGCTCCAGGTGGGTGGCGGTGGCTCTGGGACCAGTGTCAGGTGGGCTACCACAAATCTTGGGGTGGCTGCAGCCCCTCCCAGTGCCACTGCCACCTGCTTCATGCATAGTCCTGCCCCACCCTCACTAGGAAGAGCCTAGTCCCAGCTCACAGCGGCAGCCCACCATGCCCCATGCAGATCTGGGGGCACATGCCCCCCATGCCACCCAGGGTGCGCACAGCAGCAAGAGCTGCATCCTGCAGATGAGCTGCTTGGGGCTCAGTCCCATCCTGAGTACCTGCCCCTCCCACAGCCCTAGCCCCACTCCCCCTCTCACCACTCCCTGCATGACCCTTGCCACCCCTGCTGCAGCTGCAGGAAGCCCACAGCTGGCTACCTTGCTCCCCTACCACTCTCCTCCATTTGGGGTAGGAAGCTCCTACAGGGAGGAAGCTCCTCCACTCTCTGCCCTTCCAATGCCTTTGTCAATTGTTGACTAATCCTCTGACCAGGTTTTAGTCCTACAGATTTAATGCCTAATTGGGACCCTCTCTACAATGATCATATATCATCAGATGTAAGGGTTGTTTTCAATCGCCTACTTGCAAACTGCTCCCCAAGGGGTATCAAGACCCATCCTATGGTCCTTGTTCATTCTTTGTGCCTCTTTATGTGTGCCAAAGGCTCTTAGTGCTTAACACAAAGTTCAGTCTCTTCAAGCCTCAGTCTAAGATATTTTTTTCTTCAAGGCTTTCAGTGGGTTGCTGCCCTGTGTACCTCAGAGCATCCTTCATGTCTCTATTTTCAGTTCTTAGATTCTTGGAAGTTCTAATCAGCACCTGCTAATGCTTCTGAGGTTCATGGTTTCCTTATGAGGGTGCAATGCCCAGAAGATGCTGTGGCTGCAGCTTGTGTAGACTTGCCTGAGGTACATTAAACTAACTAGTGGGGGTGCTGCTAACAGTGTAGTCATTAAATCACAAAACTTGATGCAGTGTACAAGCTCTACTTTTGGGGTAGGTTTGTGGCCTACAATGAGTTTCATGAGGCAGCAACTGCACCGCTAGCAGTACCTGAGCTAGCTATGTGTAAGGTTAGTTTTGTGACTGTAGTGTAAATATAACCTTAATTTGCAGAGAGGTGTGAAATCTTGTACTGTAAAATGATTATCTGGAAGAAACCTCCTTGTTTTTTAACACTCATTAGTTAGAAATCTTTGTGTGTGATCACACAATTAGTCTATGTGTCCTTTTATGCAGTGGCAAATTGAAAGGAATTGTTTTTAAGCTCTGTTAAATTTATTGCTGCTGCCTAGAGTTGTTCATGTTCTACACTAAATGAAGTAAACAGAGTGAGTTCACCCATTCAGACTTAATATTTGACAACTTGCATGGGCTTGCAAACACTGTTCTGCAATTTCTGTCACTTTGTATGAAAATTCTGATTAGCAGTGTAGAAAAAGCTTAGTTGTCCTCTAGGAATGTCTCCTTAATCAATGTTGTCATTGCCGATTGCATTAAAGCTCAGAGATTGTGGACCACAGCACACCTGATGGCTAGATTCCAAATCACAGGCACCGTAATTTGCAATTAGTTTCTGAACATGCCAGGTGAGGAGGTTGGCCCCAGAGAGCTGTTTCTCTAAGACAGCAAAAAGTTATTCAGCAAATTAGTCCAATATATTGATTTTTTCTTTAAAGGAGTGCTAGACATAAAATAAATGTCTTTCATTCCACCTATGCAGGATGGCTATTATAGCTCAAGATAAAAACAATATTAATAAAAGAGATAGTTATTACCATTTCAACTGCCAAAAGCAAGAAGGGGTAAATATCGCTCTGTTCATTTTACAACACATCAGTTTTTCTCTGGAGTGTCAGTACACAGAAATGAAAAAATCCACACAAAATTTAAAATTGGTATCCTCTTTGCTGTTATATATAATATAAAGAGAGGTTCTTTATTGATAATGGATGGATAGGCTTTGTGTAGTCTTTTAGTCATGATTTTGTAGAGGAGACTTTCCCATTCTGGGTTGCATCAATAGGTATTTTGCACCTTAATTCTTCAGTCTCGGTGTAACCAAAAGGTAGGTACCAGATCCTTCTGTTAAAATTACATGCAGTGAATTTCAAATGAACCCAAGGGACTTGGGCACAATGCATTTCAATAGGACTTGACAACTAATTTCTTTAGCCTTGCTTGAAAATTATTGCCATTAAATGCTATAATGAAGGAAAGTGGAAAACAACACAAAACAATTGTAAAACTGCCAGTGAGTCCAAACCTATTTATGGGAAAGGAATTAAAGATGTCAAAGATGAGGATCAGGAAAAGTGTGGATCCTTTACTAAATGGGGGAGGCAACCTAGTGGCAGAGGATGCAGAAAAGGCTGAAGTACTCAATGCTAGGGCTGTGTGAAATTCCGCCAGGTGTTTCGTTTCGAAGTTGTTTTGATGCATTTCAAGCTCAAAACGGTGAAATTAAAATGAAACAAAAGCCTTTGAAACACCTTCTAAATGAAACAACTGGTGAAATTTCACGCAGCCCTAGCATTGAGTACTTCAGCCTTTTCTGCGTCCTCTGCCACTGGGTTCAAAACAAAAGTTTTGAAACATTTCAAAGCCAGGCTTAGTTGGCTTCAGCGCCAGTCCCAACCGGTAGCAGCAGTCTCCTCTCATCCAGTGCAGATCTGGGGGCTGCACCCCACTTGGGAGGATTCTGGCTCAGCCTCCAGCCCTTCCAGCTGGCACCCAGAGCCAGAAAGACTGGTGCTGCCAGTGGCCCCAGGCAGCAGAACCAGCCTCCTGTCATCCGGCAGGCAGATTGGGGGCTCTCCCGCACCCCTGGAAGGGCTGCAGGGGCTGTGCCAGACTCCTCCCAGGGGTGTGAGCCCCTGATCTGCCTGCTGGAAGACAGGAGGCTGGTTCTGCTGCCTGGGGCCAGTGGCAGCACTAATCTTCCTGGTGCTGGGTGTGGGCTGCACCTAGCACCAGTCCCAGGTGGCAGCAGCAGCCTCCTGTGATCTGGCAGGCAGATCAACAGGTCGCAGGTCAGCCCTGCCACTAGGGCACTGGCCTAAGGTACATTTTGAGCTCTGGGGCACACAAGCAGGGAGCCTGAGGGCACACTAGGCCCCTATATCCCCTTGGGCAGGTTGCAGCCTAGCTGTGACAGCCTGCCTGCACCCCAGTGCCACTGCCTGGCATGGCAGTGTCACAGGGCTGCCAGACCCATGCTGTCCAGGCCTGCAGGGTATTGCAGGCTGCTGCCAGGCCTGCCAGTGCACAGGGCCAGATGCAGGCAGCTTCTGGCTGCTGGGAGTAGTTCCAGCTGCCACAGCCTATGTCAGCAGCCTGATCTGAGCCTGCTGGTGCTGTGGAACATTTCCTTAGTCACATGGCTGTCACTTCCATGCTGTGCCCCTGCACTGGGCACTGCAGGCAGCTGCCCAGGACTGGCATCATAGGAACAGCCAAACAGGGGTCCAGAGAGCCAATGTGGGACCCCTGATGATATCTTCACCCATGCCTCCGGCCACATCCACACCCACCACCAGGGGCCTTAACTGTTCCATGGAGGAGACTGACAATCTTGTGGTGCTGTGGGGTGAGGTGGAGGTGCAGTGGGAGTTCACACAGGGCAGGCACTCCAATATTCATGTCTATGAGGGGCTGTCAGGCTGGAAGTGGGAATGTGGGCATGACCAACTGGAGTGGCAGTGCCACATAAAGGTCAAGGGCTCGGGGGCACAGTGTGTCACCGTGACAGATCACAGTTGTCAGTTGGGGAGTGCCTGCAAGTCCATGTCCTTTATGTGGCAACTGACAGCCATCCTTGCACCATGGGACCTAGGCTGCAGCTATGCTGTCTACAGCAGCATGGGTGGCCTGCCTGAGCCCCCACCTTGGTCTGGCACACACCATGACATGTCGCTGGGGGAGGGCCTGCAGCAATCTATTCCACCAAGCTCCCTGGCTGCAGCCTCTACCAGCAACTCAGGGAGCCTGAGGCCAGTGCCTGTCCTGACAGCTATGCAGCCTGAACCTCAGCCGTGAGGTGCAGCTGGCCATATCAGTGCTGGTACCCAGCAATGCCAGCTGCACTTCCCTAACCTGTGCCCCACTGTCCAAGGACACTGCCTGGAGCTGCATGCTGTCACCAACAGCCAGCCCTGGCCATGTGGTAAGGTTTGCACTTCCCTGCCCAGTCCAGCCACACTCTCCTGGCCCCGAGTTCCCCTGCCACAGAACGCAGGGAAGTGACAGACAGTGCAAAACTTTATTGAGCAGCCCGTGCTCCCACAGCTAGGCAGACATGGGACTCACACACTGAGAAATATGTTGATTGATGCTGGCAGCAATGCCTCCCTCAGAAGCAGGGGCAGGGATATGTAGTGCAGCCACAGGTAGCCCTCAAGGCAGCAGCAGAGGTTCCAGGGAAGCCTGGGCTTACCTCCCACACTGTCAAAGCTCAGGGCCTCATGCCAGGGGTACAGGTGTGCCCAGGGCACCATGGCCATTATCATCACCATGATGTAGTACATTAGGCAACCCTTGATCAGTGCAAACAGCTCTTTGCACACTGCCCATGACATATATAGGAGGGACACACTCAGGACACAGTGATAGGCAGTGGGGGAGCTCACCCCAGGTTGCCTCCCTGGAGAGGTCCCTTATGGGCAGGGAAGGGACACAGGCAGCTCCTTGTTTCAGTCATCCAGGAGCCTTGCACCCCCTCCCCCCCAATCCTGGACACCATGGGCTGGCCTGCATGAGGAGATGAAAGGAGTGGGATCTGGAGGATCCAGCAGCAGGTGCTGCCAGGAGTTTGGCCTGTTCTGCCCTGAGAACAGGGCAGGGGATGCAGGCTGCCAACAGCTGGCAGCCTGCCTACTCTTGGGGAGCGAGCAGGGATGTGGGGCTCAGCCAACAGCCGCTTGGGCCCGGGCCTACCTGGTCAACTTCCCATGGTCCCTGGGCATCTGTGCATGCCTGACCCCTGAGTTGCAGCGCACAGCCCCTGGTACAGAGCATCTTATCTCAGAAACATTGCAAACTTTCACAAACAGCTTCTTTCTCATGGTGCTGCAGGTTCTGCAGCTGCATATGGGGGAAAGGTCACACTTGGCAGCCAGAATGTGGCTTCAGGGTCACCACTGCCCAAAGCTGGGGCTCTGTGGATGTGCCAGCTCTACCAGGTGGACCCAGGACTGCATCGTCCTCCTGAAATGGCTGCTGACAGAGTCAGAAGACAGGCTGGAGGTCACATGGGCCTGGTAGGTGGAGGACATCACCCAAGAAGATGAATGGGATTGGCACAAGGAGGCACAGGACTGGGAGTTCCAGGCACAACTTCTGGCCCTGGAGTGCAATCAGGTGGAGGCACCTTGGGAGCAAGCTGTCATCTTGGCCTGAGCAACACAGGTCATGAATGATGACTGCTGGGTACTGGACATCATTCTGGCCCTGGTGGTTGCCTTCATGCCACCTGCTGCCCAGCCCCCAACCCTAGCCTTGCCTGCCCCCTTGCAGCCACCTTCCACCCAGCAGCAGACCCCTGCATGGGCCTGGGAAGAGGTCCTGCACCACCTCCAGCAGCCAGGAGCCTCTGGCCAAGCCCCTGCCTTGGGTCCCCCACCACCCAGCCCCAATGCCTGGGCCCAGGGCCACCACTCACCCTGGCTCTATGCAGATGTGGAGCTAGAGCTTCCTGCAGTAGGGCCAGGACCACTGGAGGGGGAAGCTACCCATGCCAGGGTACTACTGGCCACCATTGCCTCTGGGCAAGCCCCCTGCCTTCTGGGCTCGCTGCATTGTCTGCACCCTCAGGGGAACAGCCAGAAGCTGGGGTGCTGGCTGCCTGTCCCTGGGCTCTCCCCCTTAGTTGCCTCTGTCCCAGGGCCCCCCACCCCAAGTTGGCACAAACAAAGCACATTTTGTAAATAGCTTGCACAGGACAGAGGGTATTTGATTGTTGGTGTGTGGGATAGGTGATGGAGGGACTCTGTTTGTTGGGAAGGGAGGGGTCCTCTGTTGTAGAGGGAGTGCAGGTCTGTTTGATGTGAGGGGAATAAACACTTGTTCTTCTGAGACATGTCAGCAATAAATGTGGTTCTGAGGGTGGATGGGCAGGTGGAGGGGGTCAGTGGGCAGCTCTTAACATGGGCTACAGTGGGGAGTGCTGGAGGAGGTGGTGGGCCAGCACCTCTCACACCTGGTGCACTGGCCCCTGCTGCTGGGGGGGGGGGGGCTGGCAGGGTAGAATTTTAGAAGATGTGGGCATCATGGGCATTACCTACCCAGCTGTCACTCATGTGCATGAAGCTACCACAGTGGCCCCTGATGGCCTGCAACACCATGGACTGAAAGCCCCTCCAGCTCTAGTAGGGGTGGTCCCCATGGGGTGGGCAAGTGCTAGGGATGTGGGTCCTATCAAGCACCTTGATGAACTGGGGGAAGCCCAGGACACAGAACCCTGCCACCACTGCTGGGGGTTGTGCTTGCAGAGCACCATGGGTCCTAGCACATCCTGAAACGCACCACACACCTCCAGGATGACGTCCCTGGCAGTGGCCTTGCCCACCCCAAAGAGATGGCCCACAGAGTGAAGGCTGGTTGGTATAGCATGGTGAGGGCCAGCTGCATATCTGTAGGGAGGGGTAGCCCCCTGCTGGTGTCCTGCCATTCCAGGTATGGCCAGAGCTGCTCCAGGAGGTCCTAGAAGGTGGCCTGGGTCAGGCTCAAGCCACTGCTCATCATCCCAGGTCTGCTGGATGATGTGTATCTACCAGTCTTGGCTGGCCTGGTGAGCCCAGAGGCGGTAGGGTTAGTGGCCCAGGAGGGTGGCCCCAGTGGTGGCATCTAGCAGCATGTCATTGGCATCCCTGCTGGAGTCTGGCCAGGTGGATGGAACCTGGGGGGCAGCTGCATGGTGGATTTGACTACAAGCCTGGGGAGGTGGATAGGCAGCTGCTATAGCTCCAGGCAGCAGTGGTTGCAGCACCAGCAGCTTTGACTGCAGCCCACCACTGCTGCATGGCCAAACATGTACTTGACCTTGGTGAGAGCACAGATGGAGTACTGCATCCGGTTTTGGGCTCCACAATACAAAAAGGATGTGGAGAAGCTTGAGACACTCCAGAGAAGAGCCACATGCATGATCAGAGGTCAGGAAAACAGCCCTTACAATGACAGGTTGTACATGCACATGCCAGAACATGGCAGAAAGAATAGTCTTTCCACTTCTTCTCCTTTATTTTAAGTGACATTTTTTAATACATCCAGTTCCTACTCCTAAAGCAACTGATAGTAGGAAGAGTAATGAGAAAGGGTTTTAAATCAGTTCTTCCCCAAACTTTCATAGATTCATAGATGTAGGGTTGGAAGAGACCTGGTAGAGCTTCCAGTCCACTGAATGTCAATGGCTATAAGCTGTCCAGGAGGCACAGGATAGGACGGAAAGGTGGGGGCGTGGCACTCTACATTAAGGAGGAATACCCATCCTCATCAATTAACAAAGAAACAGAGGAAGG
>NW_017729026.1:16241779-16242078 GCF_001723915.1 Gavialis gangeticus | reverse complement strand
CCTGGGTGACAGTGATCATCGCCTGCTGGAATTCATCATCCAGCGCAAGGTGGCAAAGGCCTGCAGCAAGGCAGCAGCCCTAGATTTCAGGAGGGCAAATTTCAATGAGCTAAGGAGAATAGTCAGGGAAGCACTGAGGTCCCAGAGAGGAGGGGAGCCAGGTGTCCAAAGAGAGTGGTCATTCCTTAAGGAGATGAACCTCCAAGCCTAAAGGGAGGTAATCCCAACACGGATCAAAGAGAACAGGAGGGCACACAAGTCCCCATGGCTCACCAAAAGCAACTGGGAATGTCTCCTAG
>NW_017729026.1:16240546-16241768 GCF_001723915.1 Gavialis gangeticus | reverse complement strand
CCTTCCAGCCCTAATGTCTATGAAATCTATGAAATCTTTCCCCCTTCTCTGTTTCTGCTGCACCTGCTGTTCACTGTTTTTACTCCCTGGGTGGGAACAACTGGGAGACTTGGGCAGTGAGAAGGAACCTGCCTGTTACTGCTGCTGTCTTCTTTGGCTGAGCTCTGCCTTACTGCAACCTGGCTGGAATGGGGCAGTGGCAGCTCTGGAGCTCCTCTCACCCTTAGGCAGTGGAGGACACTGAGGAATGGTGATTCTGAAAATTATTCACCAATTTCGTTGTACGATAGATGAGTGCATTCAGGTACTACCTGTGGACAGCAAGAGAACAATTGCTAGGAGATGCAACTCAGTAGCAATTATGTCTACCCTCAACCAACAATCTTGTTCCTTGAAGCAGAATGTTACTAGCAGTGATCTTAAGTGAGCAGAGTTACAAGTATAATGCGACTCCTGAGTAGCAGAGACATTGAGCAGCATCACTGGCTGCACTGGCAGCGTGGTTGCTTTTTACTTTTTTTTTTTTTTTTTTTTTTTTTTTTTTTTTTTTTTTTTTGGTGCCCTGGTCACACCCCTTTCCTCCTTTATGCTATTGTGAGTATTTGCATAATCCCAGAAGTCTGCAAATGATCAGTGTGCCTCTAACTAATTCCCAGGACACTCATAGGAATACTTTGCAGACTTGCCTCACAGATGCCTTGATAACACAAGCCTTGTCTATCAGTCCAGCAAAAAATTCCCATTCTTGCTAACTTCCACTTATTTCCACTGACGCTAGCTGTTGGGGATGGGAGATGAACTTGGTGGTTAATCATGATCAGATCAAGTTGATAGTTCTGTATGTGGTTATGTGCCATATCCTGGACATGCTAAGGAGCCAGGATTAATTTGCCAGTATTCTGGAGCCTTGGGCTAAACACAGACAGTCAAAAAGCCCGAAGCTGACTTGATTGAATCTCTTCAGGTTAGTCTAAACTGCGTAGATTGAAGCAATAAGCAAGTGAGCAGAGATTCACTTTTAATTCTAGAAATTTAGCCACATGCCTGCAGGGGCTCAGGCCAGAAGCCGGGGGGCAGGGAGAGGACACTAGAGTATGCCTCCCTGCTTGGCTGTAGCAGACACCTTGGGCCAAAGGTAGCTTTCCTGCCCTGTGAGGGGAGTTTGTGGGGGAGGTGCAAAGCATCCTGGAATACTGGGAGACAGAGTTAATTTGAAACTGGA
>NW_017729026.1:16231164-16235546 GCF_001723915.1 Gavialis gangeticus | reverse complement strand
TGCCTCCCTGCTTGGCTGTAGCAGACACCTTGGGCCAAAGGTAGCTTTCCTGCCCTGTGAGGGGAGTTTGTGGGGGAGGTGCAAAGCATCCTGGAATACTGGGAGACAGAGTTAATTTGAAACTGGAGGGGACCTGGGACAGAAGTTCAATAAACCAGTTTAACTTAAATCAGTTAAGTCTGATAGTATGTTGTGGCAGGAAGGATCATGCTGCCCACTCCAAAGATGTTCTGGGGACCAGGGGAGGGGCCCCAAAGATTGTGGGGAATGGCAGAGAGGCTGCTTTGAGCATGGCTCCTTACTTTGTGACAGATGAGGGAGAGGAAAAGACGTGGGAAGATCAAAAGACGTTGAGATTCATTAGTTCCTGTCAGTTCCAGTTGGCTGGGCACATGACGTAGAGCAATTTAAAAATGCATCCAGTAACAACTGCAAGAAAGAGAGACAGAAATGGAGAGAGACAGAAGGAGTAAAGATCAAACTAAGGTAGAGACTATGCCCCAAAAGGGGTAAAGGAGAAGAGCAGGGAACTCTCTCCTTTTGAGGCTTGAAGGAGTCTCTATACTTGGCTAAACAGCCAAGGAGAAGGATGTGGTCAGTAAAACTCGGTGGATTAGTGGTTGTTCAACTCAGGGATCTGCAAAGCCAAAAGACAACTAATAGTGAGTGGTGGAGTTGCAAGACCAAGGCTGCCATGAGGAACTGGGGGACCCATGGTCCTGCAACCTACCTGAATCAAAACTGAGGATAATATATACAGGAGTAAAGACAGAGAGACAGCCAGCAGCCTAGGTCTAGCAGTGATGCTTAGAAAAAAAAATACAGCAGTGTGTGGAGAAAGATCTTAATCAGCCGAAGGTCAGCAGCAGTTTAGGCCAGGAAGCCTTTCCCCCCATTTTTTTCATACAATGAAGTCATGGCAGATGAGGTGGGGTGGATGTGCTAGGTAACACCTTAATTAGAAGATCTACTGTGACTTGGGTGCTAACACACGCTGTATTATTTGGACAGTACGCAAGTAAACAATTTTATCAGATTCACTCATTTGCTTACATCCATCCAGGTTTATCTTAAACCAGTGTTGGACATTTTGAAAGTGGTTTATATACCCTGAATTTCTGTTGTGTTTCAGGTTTGAACTGGTTTCTGGTTGCTTACACTGGTTTCTGTATAATTTCTGTCCCCAGCCTTGAAGATTATTGCATTGTTACTCATTTCAACCCCTGTGGCCAAAAAGAAATGGCTGACAGGCTCAAGTATGCAGTTGTATTCTGTATGCGAATCACTATGCACTATTTTGCTGGAAGTGCAACCGTTTAATATTCGTGACACCCAAGGAGAGTAAGGTTGTGTAAGTTAACAAAACTTAAACAGAAAAGGTGTTTACTGGGACCTGGAAGAAGCAGACACTTAGCACTGACTGAAAAGGTCAATACAGATCTTAGACAGGTATTTAACTTGGTAGGATCTGAATGTGAGAAACTGTTAAAATGCCAGTGAACAATAGAAAACATTTTAGCAATCACTGTGCTTAAATATGCTCTCATCATTTAAGTACTGAACTGTTACACAGATAGACTAGAATTACAATTGGGAACCTAGTAATTGTGAAAGCTAGCTTCTTATTAGCCTCAAGCAAAAATTTGGATTGCATCTTTCCACATGTGTCATTTGCATTTTTCATGCAATCATTGTTGCTTAAGAGGTCTAGAAAAGAATTGAAAAGTTTGGATGCTTATTGTGTATAGCAGACTGATCTGGAAATCTTTCGGGAGATTTTCTGGCTCAAATGTTAACACATGATTTCCATTATTTCTTAGTATGCGTGACAAAAATATAACCCCAGAAGGGAACTTACCTGGGGAAAAGGATGAGTGCAGCCAGCGTGAGACTGTGCTGAGCCAAGGGAGCAGCGGGCGTGGAGCTGTGGCTGGATAAAGTGCCGCAGCAGAAGAAAAAAGGAACAAAAAACAGCTGATCCAGGAGGAGCCAGGATCGGCTCCTGTGCCAGCATGGGTACGCTTTATGGTCATGTGCTAGTGCCAATTCGCTGGCTGGCCCACGGAACTGGTGATAAAAACCCCACTGGATGAGAAGCCCAAGGGACAAGAAGTGCGCTTTCCTGTGGACACTCAGCAGCCCAGCACAGAGCCATGTCCCACAGAGGGGAAGTGGTGGCAACCCTGAGAGGGGATTTGGGGAAATATTTCAAGCCTAGAAGGGCAACATTACTTACCTGAAACAAAGCTGTGGATTCCTGATATCTCCCAGACAGACTGGGCTTACCAGGAACCTGCAGAGAGAAGGAGAGACAGCTGTCCACATGCCAGCAATGACAGGCAAGGACAATTGAGACTGACACCAGGAATCAAGGTAACCCAGAGTCAGGAAGAGGCAAGGTCAGCCCCACCGAGGCAAAAGCTGAGCGAGGCAAATTGGCATCCATACTTGGTATATCTTTTTTAAATGGCCAAGACACGTGTACCAAAACCATGATCAAACCCAGAAGACTGGGATTCAAAATCATTGGTTGGTGTTCGCTGGGGTGTATCAGAGGCGGAGCCCCAAAATGGGAAGATTGAAGGAGGGGGCCAGGAAGGATGGAACATACATCTTCCTCCCTACTAAATACATTTACCTCAGCGAACTCATGGCAGGTGAGAACCACTGAGGAACCTCTGGAACCTGACTCGATAATTGACCATCTTTCCTGAGGACAACATTGACATCCGATAAGCTGGTACGCACCAGACGCTTTGGTGAATGGCACAGCTGCTTACAGTATGGGTCAGGCTGTTTTTAATGTCAGAAAGATTATTGTCTAGTTTTCTTGGAGATTTAGGTCGGTTCTCATTTCTGTCAGAACCTGTTTTCTGCCTAAGTCATATTGATCTTACTTATTTCCTGTGGAGGTTACATACAGCAGAAATTGCATATGGGCAAAGATCAGGAGTACTCAACATTCTTAGGAAAAGACATGTAGGTTTGAGCTGAAATTGCCCTGAAATGAGCTACTACTTGTTTTGGCTAATCAGTACTTGTCTGCAGCATATATCAGGAGTTGTATTCAGGTGCATGGCTTTACAGGAACTGCTATAGAAACACTCTCCCTTGTGCAGGAATGGAAGTGTAGGCCACCAGATTTCTAGTAGCAAGGGACAGTAGGTTAAAAAGGGATTGCTAAACAGGAAAATTGAACTTCATTTATTTTAACTTTTCTAGTTAATATTGAAGTATTTTCAGAATCCCTGATAGCATATTAATCAGACTTGGGTATAAAGTAGTTGTAATGATAACAGTTACAATTTAGAGATGCTCTCCAATTGAGAAGAGTTTGGAACTGGAAGACGATCCCTCAGTTAGGTAGCAGCTGTTAGTTACAGACAGAGAGAGACCAAACATCTGCAGAGATTACCTACTGTTCCACAATAAAGCTCAGTGTTCAATTCTTCTCTTTCATGTATGCCTTTGTTTACTGAACCTGTTGACCATTATACTAGTGATATTCCATCAGGGTGCTGTGTCACTGTAGAGTGACATATGATTCTTTTAAAAGTACCACAGGGTGCTGCACAATACTATTTAATAGATTTCATAGACATTAGGGCTGGAAGGGACCTTGGAAGATCATCGAGTCCAGCCCCCCACCCAAAGGGCAGGAAGTCAGCTGAGGTCATAGGATCCCATCAAGATAAGCATCCAATTTGCTCTTGAAGGTGTTCAATGTAGGTTCCAGACCTTGGGGGCTCAGACAGTAAAGAAATTCTCCCTTATGTCCAGCCTGAACCAGTCTTGTGGTAGTTTATGACTGTTCAACCTCCTCATCCCTTGGGGTACTCTGGTGAACAAACGTTCCCCCAGATCCTGGTGGTCACCCCTGATAAACTTATAGGTGGCCATCAGATCACCCCTGAGCCTGTGCTTTTCCAGGCTAAAGAGCCCCATGGCGCTCAGCCTGTCATCATAAGGTCTGTTTTCCTGACCTCTGATCATGTGCGTGGCTCTTCTCTGGACTCTCTCAAGCTTCTCCACATCATTTTTGAATTGTGGAGCCCAAAACTGGGCTCAGTACTCCAGCTGCGGCCTCACCAAGGATGAGTACAAGGGGAGAATGACATCCCGGGATTTGCTTGAGAAGTGTCTATGGATGCAAGCCAGTGTTTTGGTCACTTTACTAGCTGCAGCTTCCCACTGCAGGCTCACATTCATCTTGTGGTCAATGATAACCCCCAAGTCTCTTCCTTCTCTAGTGCTAGCCAGCGTAGCACTGCTGAGCCTATAAGGATGCTGCAGGTTTTTCTTCCCACGGTGGAGAACCTTGCATTTTTCACTGTTGAACACCATCAGGTTCTCATCCGCCCATTTCCTGAGCCTGTCCAGGT
>NW_017729026.1:16220807-16221064 GCF_001723915.1 Gavialis gangeticus | reverse complement strand
GGTCACAGGACACCATGATGAGTGACTTCCATCAATTACCACCCTCTGGGTCCGACCACGGAGCCAGTTTCCCAGCCAGCAGATCATGGTGGACCCAAGGCGACAATTGGCCAGTTTTGCCAAGAGGTGATCATGGGATACCAGATCGAGGGCTTTTTGGAAGTCAAGATATATGACATCAATCTCTTCTCCTTTCTTCAGGTGATAGGTCACCTGGACATAGAAGGAAGTGAGATTGGTCAAGCAAGACCTACCCA
>NW_017729026.1:16199262-16219066 GCF_001723915.1 Gavialis gangeticus | reverse complement strand
GCAGGTCAGCCAGTCTGGCTGAGAAGAGCCTCCTCCCCATTGCTCAGTGTTAAATGCCTATACAACATAAACCCAGAGATTTCAAACAGGAATCCATAGTGTTCAAAACATTCTGACAGTTGTGGTGTTTTGAGTTCTTTGCAAAAGAAGAATTGCTCTATTATTTTTTTTATAGTCAAAAAATGAGGAAAGGCTAGGAGCTGGCATTTTCTGAAGGAAGTCTTGAGTTTAGTCTGTAGCTGCTCAGGAAGAGGGGAAAACTCAAAATCACTATTATTATAAGAACTATTATAGAGTTCTGGGATTGATTCATAACTGGACGGCAACCCAACAGTGCAAGTAGTTCAAGAATCCCATCTGGCAGCAGGGAATTACTAGATATGCTGGCATGTTGTTTTGCCCAATTAAGAGATAATCAGGTGCTAGGAAGACTTAGCTGGCTAGAAGGGAATCTTATAGCTAGTATCACTTATAGCAAGGGTGTAATCTTTCTTAGTTTTGGAAATCAATATAATCTACACACAACATATGAAATCCCATCCTGCTTTTTGTTCTTTGCTACATCCCCTCCCATTATTTCAATAAAAAATTTAAAAGGAGAGCATAGCAAGTTCTGGTTGCTGACAGGTGGCAGCAGGGTGTGAGCTCCTGGTGTACTAGCAATAGGGGCTTTTATGGCTGGAGAGTTTTTTATTCTTTTTCTTTTTTCTTTTTTTTAGCTGTAGAGTTGCATCCTGCATCAGATATGAATGTGTTGCCTGAAATAGTCATTAGCTAGGATGACTCTCAATAAACTGCTTGTCTTGGAATTAACTACTTGCTTATGCAAATTAGTTTGACAAAAGAACAAAAGAAAGAATATAATCAGTAATTATTCCCATGATGTTTTCCCTAGCTCCAATAAAAAAGAATTAGATATTTTTAAAGCCACCTTGTGTACCTATCTAATCACTTAGACCAGCTGATGAAATAAAAGCCTTCATCCCTTGGCCCTGTGAAAATTATTCTTGTTAATTATCCTTCCATCACTGCTCCTGGTGCCACTGTCATAATTTCCACATCAATGGACACCGACATGACATACTTAGAAACTTATCACAGAGAAGGGCTGCCATCTCTATGCAGATGCAGGAAGAGAAACAAAAGGTGTAATCCAAGCTACTTGCACTCTGAGCAATCTTTCAGTGGACGATTCTCTTAATTTACTTTCATTAATTATCCCTTATTGGCACATGCGCGCACGCACACACAAGAAACCTAATTAGTTCAGGTTTCACATTACCTAGTTAATATCAAAGTAGTTCCAGGATGCCTGACAGCATATTAATCAGATTCATGTTTAAACAGATGGGTAAATTGTATCTCACCCTAGTCCAAACAATGAAGAATACATCTCTAGGGCATAAGCAGAGGTTGCAAATTGCAATAATCCTGCAGTTGCTTTTTAGAAAGTAGAAAGGAAAGGTTCATTTGTACTATAGGAAAGAGAAAAAAAATGAAACAATATGCTATTGAATTAACAAAAAGAGGAAACAGGTATTCAGAGATTATAGCTCTTCTCACAATCAAGTGAGAAGCACGGTAAATTATTCTACTGGGAGAGGGAAAATGAACCAAAAATGAAAATGTAAATATAGATGCACAGTTGAAGGAAAGGGAAGGAATGAAAATGATTAAACATGTCTAATTGTGGATAGGACTTTTAGAAACAAAACATTTCCAAGCATGTGAGATAAAAGTAAATTATGACCCACAAGACTAGTTGTGTAAAGTCTTTTGCAGCAACTATTTATACAATATACGTAACTCCCCTTTTCTTCAGAAAATTATCTGCAAACAGACATTTTATTTAACAGAGTTGTTTGGCACATGGTTTGTGTAAACAATAATTCAGCCTATGGACTGCTTGTATATCATTTATCACCTCTATTACTTTGAGAATTTACTGTTTGTACTACAATTTGCTATTTGTACTATAATTTGTTATTTATGTCACATGGTGGTACTTTGGTCCCTGACCGATGAGTGCCATAAAAAAATTCATAACGGTTACATAATATTGATATTTGTCCAGGTATTTGCATAAAAATGAAGATTTACATGAGTGTATTTGACACTTTCCATTTAGGTTAATATTCTTAACAAGCAAATTGTTGCCTTCAGAAACAGTGGCATTGTGAATAATGTCAAAGCAGATTGTGGCTTTTAGTTTTTCCTTTCAAATGCTTTTTTATAGTACTATCCCAACCTGAAATACTAATAGAACCTGCTTTTGCAGTCCTGTAGCCACTGGTCCTCTCCCTTATGTGATGGTACACAGAAATCTGCAGAGTCATCTCAGCTTTCACGTTTCAAATAGGTAGTTCTTTGGGCTTTTTTAATTTGGGCAAGGTAGCTTTAAAAATGTAAACCAACAGAGACTTGTTGTTAGGGTTGAAAAATGTACAAAGCATTTTCATAAAATGTCACAATTCTCCCTACAAGCAGCTTTTGAAGACCAAGAAAGCCATGTTTTGGAAGCCCTTGAGATCAAGTTGTACAAGTAATACCACCAAGCACCTGGACTCTTCCCTAGCTGGCTGCCTATGGCTAAGAAGGCATCTGTGAACAGCCAGAGTGATTTCTGGTCACAAGAAGAGGCAACGTAATAGCATGATGCAAAGTAGACTAGGCACTACTATAATTTCCTCTTAATCTAACACAGATTTTCTCTATAGTCTTTGTCCAATCAAGTTATTTTTTCTGGCTTGGTTCTTCCATTTGTAAAGATAACCTAACAAGCATCTGAATGAAGACACCATCCTTATGTGTCTGGGAGCCTAGGGTTAAGGGCAGACATTACATGTCAACTAGTTTAAGTGATTGGAAAGCAGTTTAAATCTGTAACAGAACAAAATTCAGTGCACATAAACCTCTTTCAAAATGGCTGAACCTGATTTAAGATAAACCTCATTGAACATAGTATCAGACTTAACTGATTTAGTCAACATCAGTTCACTTCATTGTTGGCTCAACCCATGCAATTTAGAGACACCTGCAGAGATTGAATTGATTCAGCCTTCAGCTTTTTGACTGTCTGTACTTAGCCTAGATGATGATCTAACACTTTTTTGGACAAAGTTTGGCAACCCGGCAAAGTTTAGAATGACTTGGACTTCCCTTCTGCTTCAGGAGGCTGGAAGGCAAGAGCTTCTAGAAAAATTTGCTTTCCTTTCTCCAAATCCACAACACATTTCATAGGCAAGTCTGTTCACTGAAAATGTATTGCAAAGGATCCTTTCATTCATCCCCTCTACAAGTTCCTCAGATTAGTCCTGGTGCCAGAGGAATGTGATCTTGGTTAGAAGTGGGCATGGAAAATGTGTTTAAGATTTAAAGGTATGACAAATACAAAAGTCATTTCTGAGACTGGTGTAGGAACTAGAATGTCCCAGGGAGCAAATGCTTTCTGTGATGAGTAGGAAAGGGGGAAACAAGAATTTCTGCATCTTTGCTTTACATGGAGGTTCAATTAAACGCATCGCTTAATTCTAAAACTGTGAACTGATCTAGTTTGTCCTGAATTTCAGGCTAAGAGGCCTGAAAAAATAGAGATGCATGTAATACAGATGTCCAGGACAAGAGAGACAAGACAGTGAAGTATGTGTTAAGCAAGGAAGCCATGCAAGGAAGTCATGAAAGTATAACAAGTTAGAGGTGATTTTAAACCCCCAATTAGGGTCTGTGCTTTGTGAAGCTTTTGAAACAAATTGGAGTGAAGGCAGCTGAGAAAATTAATTTAGCTAATGAATGTTTCTCAAGTTTCTAGTATGCCAGAGGTTCTTCCCAGGTATGGTTTAAAACCAGGTCTTATTCAGATTTGTGACTACAGTCTTTTAAGCCCAATTAACTGGCTCTCAGAATTATATCAGAATGTAATTGATTTTGATATCTTCTAAATCTGTGTCCAAAAAAAAAAAAAAAAAAAAAAAAAAAAAAAAAGTAAGGTGCCAGGCACATGTGAAATCTCAACAGGCAAATGAGAGAAATTGAAGCAACAGAATAACTCTGGAACTTTCTATTTACTCTGAATTTATTCAGCCAAATTTATTTCTGGGATCACTGCCCACTGTAGTCAGTGTAATTACATCACAGGGTAAATTTAACCCACAAACCATACTCAGATGAACAGATTCCAATAAAGGTAAAAAAAAATCCCTCATGACAAGGTCTTGGCAGAAAAATCTAGTATATAATAAAAAGGTCAAAGGCTACTGAAATGAATGGAGAGACAGGCTGCAGAATATTAGCTTTATAAAGTCAGTAAAGGATGGAAGACAGGTATGACAAAGAGCAACAAAATATTTAGTGATTGTTTACTGTGGGAAATAATGGCATACTTGGAAAAGCAGATATTTCAGCTACAATTGCTCCTGAGTGTTGGTGATGCTTAAATTAAATGCCAGTGTGTCATGTTGATTGCATCATGTTGACTAAAACTTTTAAAGATCATTTGTCAGTCAAGAAGATGAAGGCCATGTGGTTATGACACCAAGCTGGGACTCCAGCAGCACGTGTTCAGTCCCTATTCCTCCTGTGCTACTTCAACAAGTCATGTATCAACCTGATTTTTTGGAAGTACTGAGCATTTGAGTCTGTGGATCATCCTGCCTCTGAAATGGCCTCCCTGACCTCTCTGTGCCACTCTGCTCAGGCCCTACAATCCTCATCACAGGGGTTGTGCAAGATAGATTTATAAAGGACTATAGAAATACTAAATACTGACATGCATATTTCTCTGATTAAATACAATAAGCAGCACTATTGGCTTTTAAAATAACACGTAATTTTGTTGCTTGTCCTTCCTTTGCTGGTTTGGAGAAATATCACTTTGTCATCACTTTACCATTCATATTTTTCTTCCCCTTCCCAAGCAAGGAGTGGCTGAAGGGGGACTGCCTGACCTGTGTCTACACTGCATCATTCAACTTGTCTGTCTGTCATCTTGTCCATCTATTGCTCCATCATAGCACCTGTCCTTTTCCTCGCCTATGCCATTTGCTGCCATCATTGTTATTGTTACCTCCCTTCTACAACTTCCATCTGTTTTACCTAGTTCTCTTTTCCCCATGCAAACCTCGTCCTTTGCATTGGCACAGATTCTGCAACTGTAGCCTACTGTATCGTCTCACCCCTATTTGTGATGACATTTTTCCCAACCTTGGTTTTTCTGAAATCCTGCTACTGCAATTACCACCTGTATTGGATCATGCAACTATCCTTTCTTTTACATAGGCCTCTCTTTCTCTCTCACTGTCCTGGATCAGCCTGTGATGTACATGTCTTGTTCCACTCTCCACCCCTCTTTCCCCCTTCCTCTTTCCATGCTTTTCTTTCCTTTAATCAGTCCTGCATCCGACTCCTTTCACTGTTCCCCTTCCAGGTTGCTGTAATTTACTCTGTATCCAACCCCTCCCTGTCAACCTTTCTTGTTCTGATTTCTACATCTGGCTCACTCCTATTCTCTTCATAATCTCCCATCCCCATCTGTGATTTCATCTCCTATGTTGATGCCTCATTTGATTTGTTTGGCTGTTTCATTTATTGCTTTCGTTTTATACTGCACTTCTGGTTATCAAAACAGGCCATTTGTTTGACTTGGCCTTCAAGCATGAATTTCTCTGTTGCCAAGTTCCTCTGACCATCACAAGTTTCTTTCAATATTGTCCATCAGCCTTCTCACTGTCAACCTGCCAATTTAACTTTTCCATATTCAGTCCATCAGTGAAGATGCCTTGTCTTCTTGGAGCCCTCTCCTCTTTATCATGTCTTATGTTCATATGGTTTTCTATTCTAGTCTGTATCTTTCTGAACCCTTGACTGTTGTCCCTCTCAGTACCATGGCTTTGTGCCAGGTCACAGTCCTTACTTATCCTGAAGTCCTTCATTCTAGCTCTTGCACTCTTGGTTCATTTCACATCAGAAATCTGTGTCCATGCAAATGCAGCTTTGCTCCTTTTGGTTTCTGAGGAGTCTTTTTAGATTTAGCTCAGATCTAGACATATTTTTTATTTGAAGACCTGAAGTGAACTGAGAATAAAAAGGAACATCTTGATTACAGGTCTGAGTGACAGGTTGAATGATGTTGTCTAAAGCAGCAGAAAAGGGAGGTATCAGGGTGGGAACACTTCAGTAGGAGGATTAAGATATCACTCATATTGAGTTTGAGCTGATGTCTACATTTTAACAAAAAGGCAGGCCAGGATTTCAGTTTGGATAGAAGAAAATAGATTTGGAGTACAGAGGTAGAAATGTGAGTCATCCACACAGAAATAGTAGCTGAATTTATTTTTTTCAGATGAGATTGGCTGCAGAGATAAGTTGATGAGGAAGAAGAGAAGGGCACCAAGGAAAGAGCACTTTGGGATGCCCACAGAAAGCTGGAAGGAAGATTCATAAAGGAGATGCTAATAGCAAACTGAAAGAAGAATATGAAATCCAAGAAAGGGCAGGACTTCAAGAAGAACATGATCTAATTTGTCAAAGCTCCTTGACATGTCAAGGAATATGAAAACTATTAGAACTTTGGCATGAACAATTGAGTCTAAAGGGTGGTAGCAGGATTTGAGATGGTCAAGGATACATCTCCAGGGGAGGGATTCCAGGCAATGATTGGAAACAATATGTTCACTGAGCTCAGAAAAAAGAAGGGAAATGAGGTATTATTTGGTTGCATGGGCAATTGGAAGAGACTGAAAAGTATTTGAATTGAAAGGAGGAAGAGCCAGAGATTGAGAGAATACCTAGAAGATTAAGGGAGGGGGTGAAAATGGACATGAAGGAGATCAGGAGATAGGGCTGGGCCTGGGGCTGGCCCCAGGTCAAGTGGAGAGGTTAGAAGAGAAAAGAGATGCAAACCTTTCAGGTCTATGTCAGGGCAGAGGCAGGCAAGAAAGGCTTGGGGCAGGGTTGGGGAGAGGAGAGCAAAGCAAGGTAGATAAAGGGAAGAGGAATTCATGCTCTATTTTTGTTATTTTTCTCTTGGAAGAAATCTGCAAAATCCTGTGCAGGAAAGCAAAGGAAGGAGATTCCTAAGGGGTTTTGGTGATTTGTCAGGTGTTGAATATGTGGTTGATATTGTGCTTGTGAGGTTTGGCTAAGCTGAAGAAGTCAAGTTGTTTAACTATGAAGATGGAATGAATGAAAAGAGGACAGAATGTTCTGCTTGTAAACTAGCCCACATGGAGTACTTTCCCTAGCACAACTATATTGCCTCTGGTATCCACTTGAGCTAAATCAGGTATCCTTACATTGCATTGTGCCATGTGCATTGTATAACCCTAACTATTGCAGCTTCTGCAAAAAATCTTCTATGATTACAGCCTTTCCTGACCAATAATTCAGGCTCTTCCCACTCTTAATGGAATTAACATGCTTTTAAAAATGAGGACTGTACTATGTTCGGGTGAAAATCATCTCATAGAAACTGCACAAAAAGACCTTGTTTTAAAAACAGATATTGACTTTAAAAGCATTCTTTAGAATTAAAAAACCCAAATATACTGTAATCAACAAGAACATTTATGTTAATGCTACAATGATCATTACTGGCACATAAAAAATGAATGTAAACATACCAGCTAACTTCTGCCCCATATTATACTGAGATAAATTCAGCATCACGCCCTTCATTTTTAACTGAGTGACATCATAATATGCATGTATTATTTCCAGTAAAGAAACTGAAATTATTTTTTACCCTAATTTTAGTAATTATCCAGTATATTTGTATTTGAATAAAGGGTTTTTTTCCTCCAAGCAACTCATCTTTGCTGTTTCTGTTGCTTTTTTAGGGTAGTGTAACTGACAAACTTGTAATATAATACTAATTTGCACAGCAGGAGGCTATGCTACCATAAGTAAAGAATTATGGTTTTTGGTGCCAGACTACAAGAAGAAAACCTGGGAAAAGGAAAGAAATCACTTACTTAAAGCTTCTTAAACATGAAAAACTAGAAGAAAAAATTGCTGGCAAGTAAATTACTTTTTGTATAAAAGTTTTATTTTTCTCCAAGTTTGTTCTACTGTCAGTCTATTTCAGTGTAATGCCACAAAGTCTCTGCAGAATTATATACTGTCTTAGACCTTCAGAGTGGAATTACCAACACATAAATAGAACTCTAGTGAAAATAAAACATACTTTCAAACCAGTGTACAGTATATAAAAACAAAAAAGTCCATTAAGGCTCTGATTTAACAATGAATTTAAGTACATGTCTAATATACTGTCTGGGCCCTTAAAAATGAGTTGCGAACAGATAAATAGAGCTCTACTTAAACTAAAATATATTTCTACACTAATGTACTGTATATAAAAACAAACAAACAAAACAACCACATTATGGCCTGATTTGGCAATAAATTTAAGCACAGGCCTAACTTTAAGCATCTGCTTGAAGCTATTAAGACTGTTCATGTGCTTAAGTATCTTGCTTAATAGGGCCTGCCTGCAAAATAAATATTTTTTTATTACTTGTGATTTGAAAATGAAGCAATAAGAAGGGAAGAGAGAGAAAGGCTCTTTATCTACAAACAGAGCTGATAGGTCATCTCCTGCTTTCACCTACTCAGTTTGTGGTGTTAATTTAAATTTTCTTGCTGCTTACAGTAGATTTGGGTTTTTTTTAATTATAAAGAATGCATTTAAAGTCAGTATCTGTTTTTAAATTCGAGTGCATATTGATCTACATGTATCTTAGACAATTTTCCACCAGTTTAGATCAATTTACATGTGCTGAACTTCTGTTCTGTTACAGGTTTAGACCAGTTTCCAATCACTTAGACTTGTAAAAGTATAATATCTGTACCTGACCTATGGCTTTTTTTGTGTTGTGTTAAATTACAAAAAATATACAAGAGGAAAGGGTTTCTTAGGGTGAAATTTTTTGTTGGACCTACTGTATAGCTGGGATACAGTTAGACAAATGTTTGAATGCATGAAATTCATCATCAGATCTGGTAGATTTTTCTTCCTGCTTAAAAGACAAGTCAATAAAGATCGATTATGACTTCTCTCAGAAGATTGTCTCTTTAAGGAAGAGAGGTATAGAAATGTGCAGTCTCGGACCTGGTGAAGAATGTTTTGAATTTCAAAGCTTAAATGTACATCATTCACATAGAGATGTGTCTAGCCCAGTGTAAAAGAGTAGGGGGAGTGGGAGGAGAAAAATCTGTGCTCACTCCCTTCCCCTTAGGATCTGACAGTCAAGTGGCACCACCAGTAAAGGGGCAGGACCCAGGGGTGGTTGAAACAGGGCAACTGCAGAGCCTGCTCAGAGGCAGAAAATAGAAGAAGCCCCTAGACAGGTTTGGGAATGTGGAAAGAACTAAACCCTTACCTGCAGAGCACTTTCAAGCAGAGGGGAGAAGTATCCCAGGAGGGAAAGCCTGTGTTGCAGAGCGTCCCAAGAGAACGGAGAGATGGTTCAGCCCCCTTAAGGTTCCTACTGGGAAACAGAACACCTGGAAAAGGAAAGCATTTCTTGAAAACACTAAGAGAGGGCTGGAACAGCCCAGGCTGTTTATAACCTCAGGGGAGGAGTCACTTAATGTTAACTCAGCCCAGGTGTCTACCTTCAATACAGGACAGATGAGCTACAGCTGGGGACCAGAAACCAGCCTTGATAGGCTGGGAGTGCAGGGTAGAGAGCCCAAAAGGACACAAGCAGTAGCAAAAGAAAAAGTCCTCTACCAGAGAGTAATGTAGACTAGGGGTGAGAAATATGTCTGTCCATATAGTTGCAATTTTGTTTCTAATGGACTGAAGAGGTTTCCTGGGAGTTATCCAGGAAGGTACTGAGAGCCACTCCTAGCTGTGATGCCTTAACAGCAGGATCCTATACTTGAACCTGGAGGACTGTGGTGGGGTACTGGAGTTGAAGGAGCCCCCTGTGAGGCTCCTTTACAGGCCATAACTGATTATTTGGATTATTGGACACATCCCTGATGGTAGAGCCAGTTTTTCCTTCTCTGGGAGAGAATTCTCCAATTATTACCATCAAGTCACGGGGACCTAAGTTAGATTGGGAACAAGTTAGCCTGATCTACCAAATGCCTGCACACATTCGGAGTACAGCCGTAAGGCTGGGACAGTCCGGTTGGTTGCCTCAGCTCCAGGGGCTGTGTCTTTCATGATGGGGCTATTTTTAGCCCTATGACCCCTCTGTTCCCAGATATATGACCCCCTACAGACCCACCAGTCCCCCCGATTCTGCCAGTCCTCACCATGGACCCACTAGCTCTGCAATCCCATCTTCCTCTTCCCCCACCTGAGTTACTTACACTGGGCACCCAATGTGGCTCCCAGGGTTTGTGCACTGGTGAATGTGCACAAGCCACTCCTGATCTACAATCAGGCAGCTTAAAGTAAACCATGTGACTGTAGACCAGGTGCAGTGAACATCCGCACATTGCCAAAGTGACTTTATCCAACCCGTAGGCTAATGTTTATTTGCTGTATATTCTGTGCTTTAGATGTCAAAAAAAGAAAAAAATCAATATGAAAAACAACTTGTTTTATGATAACTAATCCCTAAACATTAAAAAGCTGGTGTCAATTTTTTTTAGGGACTTTTAAAGAATATCTGCACAGAGTAGGGAAACTTAAACTCTTGCTAGTTCTATTTAAAGTAAGCACATCAAGCATCCATAACTATATAAATCAAGTATATATAGCCTTTCCTTGGATTGTCCTCTATTTGTTGTAGAAACAATTCTTGAATACTAAAAATACTTAACCCTATGCAGAGCTATTTGCAGATACTTATTAAATAAACTGAACAATGTGGACAGCAAACTCAAAAGAGGGGATTGGCTCATGAAATAATGTGTGCTTTGAGTTCCTTAGCCTGACACAAAAGAAGTTGCTGTGCTATTCTGTCCAGTGCCTAAGTGCATTTTTTTTATCTTTAAGGAAGCAGAATTCCTGGCTTTTACTCACTTGTATGCCAATGAAGTTTCTAATATCTCTATGCAAAATAGATGCATAGTGGCAGGTACCTTGGTGAACAGTTTACCTGAGACACCAGATGCTATAGGCTATCTTTGAAACATTGTGCTTTTTGTTTCTCAGAACACATTGCTCTTTAGGTGGTATGGGACCCTAAAGACTTGTTTTTAAATCTGCTTCTGTGCATGTCTGGGCCATGTACCTGAGACTAGAATCTGGCCTTTTATTTCTGGTCTTTTATTTTATTATTCCAAAGCATGATATTACTGTGTTCTTTTAGACTTGTTTGTATCAGTTCTATTGTTCAACCCAATTGTGACACAGAAGAGCTATCCTGAGCTTCTAGAGATTTGCGATATCATGAAACTAGCATCCTTTATATGATCAGTGAGACAGTATTTTAGTTTTTTGCTGTGGAACTCAATCAGAGGCAAGGTAACAACTGTTATATTTCTGTTGTACTTATTTATTTATTAGGTGTGGGGTATGTGGGTGGGTGTGGGCTTTTTGGGGGGCCTGAATGGGAGCCACCACATGCCTGCCATCCCCACCATGGCGCACAGCCCCTGGCACTGGCAGCAGCAGCCAACTGGGCGATGCCCACTGCAGCACAGCCCGCTGTACATAGTAAATAGTCTGGGTCTGACCCGGCCTGGCCCAGCCTGCCCTGCTACTGCGCTTTTGGATGGAACTGGGATCGCTCCTACCACCACCAACGCTAGTGGGATAGGGCAGGCTGGGTTGGGTTGAGCCCATTCTCTATGTACTGACCATGGTTCAGGCTATGCCATGCCACCATGGGGCTGTGTTGCAGTGGGCATGGCCCAGCTGGCTGCTGCTGCCAGCACTGGGGGCTGTGCACCACTGGGGGGTGGGGGAGCAGCCATGTAGCAGCCCCTGCCAAACCCCGCCAGAAACCCCGCCCATCTACCCACAACACCCTAGAAACTGCACAGTCCCTGCCACCTACACACTTACCAGGGACAGCTCCTGGATCCAGGTCACGCTGCAGCCTTGCCCCAGCATGCTGAGGCAGTGAGCTAGGGTTGCAGGGGCACTACAGAGACACTCTGTCCAGATGCCAGACCATCTCTCTGGAGGACTCAGCCTCCAGTTGTCTCAGGACACACTGCAGGACCATGCCCTGCGCTGCTTTTTTTTCATGGGTTTTGTTTTGATACCTGGATTTCCAGGTAGGGACAAATTGTCCCTGCCCAGCTCCTCCCAGATCTTCATCCAGGGGCAGCTAGAGGCTGGGGCCAGTATCTGTGCTGGCCCCAGCAGTATAAAAACTGCTCTGTCAAACAGCTCAAGGCTACTTGCCCTCAAGAGCTTCTGAGGGCCAGCCAGCTGGTATCTGGGGACACTAGCCCATTGTGCCAGCTAGATTGCTGAAGCAGCCCTAAGCTAGAGTGGCTCCTGCACCCTATTCCACTGCAGCAGTCTGGCAGTGGGGGTTGCTGATTAGCTGTGACCTGCTCCCACCTGCAACAGCATCTGCCCCCTTGGACCAGAAGCCCCATTGCTGCATGCCTGCCAGACCCAGGTGGGGGTCTCACATCCGCCTGGGCTGTGGTTCAGAGCTGTCTGTACTTCTGGGCCTGCTGCCAGGCTTTGGCTGCCAGGCTTTGGCTGCACAGTTGGCCTTCCAGCAGCACTGCTGTCATGTCTTTTGGTGTCCCTGCTCTGCCATCTGGGCAGCTATTGCCCAGAAGAAGTGCTCCTTCTGGTGGCCTGCTTAGAACTGTTGAAGCATGTCCTCCTGGCCCCAAATGGCCAGGAGGTGAGCCACTTCATCTGCTCTCCAGGTTGGTCCCATTCTAGGGGAATTGTGTGTGTGGGGGGAGGCATGTGGGTGGGGGGCTTGTAGGGGTGCTATGTGGGTGTGGGGTTTGTAAGTGGGTTGTGGAGGGACTGTGTGGGTGTCAGAGGGGACTGTGAGGATTAGGAGAATTGTTCAAGAGGGGTAGGACCCCTTCCCCTCTGCACAGTGCACAGCCCCCCCCGATGCTGCACAGTCCCCACCCCTGCAAGGCCCACATCCCCCCTGCATGGCCCACAGCCCACAGTCCTCCCACTGCAGCAGCAGCAGCAGCAGCAGCAGCAGCAGCAGCAGCCATCTCAGTGTTGATGTCTGCTCCTGACAGAGACCCCCGGTGGCCTCAGGTCAGCAGTTGCACATGGCACCAGCCTAGCCCAGCCTGTACGCTTTTGGATAGAATTGGGCCAGCTTCTGCAGTCACCTGGGGCTTTCAGCATGGCAGGCAGAAGCTGCATGTCCTTAGGCCAGGCCAGTTGCTCCCTCAATGTGCCCTATGCACTGTTGGGCCAGGCTGGCTCCATGCAAGCAGGACCTAGCTGAGGCCAAGGGTGTGTGGGCTCTGACTGAAGTGCTGGAAGCCCTGGATGACAGCAGGAACCAGCCAAGTTCTGAGGGCACATGGGTTGGGCTGGGCTGGCACCATGTGCAGTCACTGGTCTGAGGTGGCCCTGCACCCCTGGGGATCTCTGCCAGGAGCAGGCATCAGTGCCTGAATGGCTGCTGCTGGGGGGGGGAGCTGTGGCCCATGTGGGTGGGGGGGACCCACTCCTTCTGAGCACAGTGGGTGGGGGACCCATTCCTTCTGAGCACAGTGGGTGGGGGACTCACTCCTCCTATCCCCACAGTCTCTCCACCCCCACATCCCTACTTACTTGAGACAGTGCCTGGGTCCATCCAGTGCTTCAGTCTTGCCCCGCTTGTATTTTCCTGGGCATTCTAAGGCAGAATGCTGGGCAGCAGGGACATGGGGTAGTCATAGAGATGCTGTGGCTGGGTGCCAGAGCATCTCTCTGGAGGACACAGCCTCCAGTTGCTTCAGATTTCATAGATTTCATAGACATTAGGGCTGGAAGGGACCTTGTAAGATCATCGGGTCCAGCCCCCTACCCAAGGGTCAGGAAATCAGCTAGGGTCAAAGGATCCCAGCAAGATAAGCATCCAAATGTTTCTTAAAAGTGTCCGGAGTAGGTGGTTGCACCACTTCTCTTCCAGGCCTTGGGGTCTCAGACAGTAAAGAAGTTTTTCCTTATGTCCAGCCTAAAACAGTCTTGCAGGAGTTTGTGACTGTTGCACCTTGTCATCCCCTGGGGTGCTCTGATGAACAGGTCTGGGTGTTCCCCCAGATCCTGATGTGCACCCCTTATGTACTTACAGGCCGCCATCAAGTCACCTCTGAGCCTGTGCTTCTCCAGGCTGAAGAGTCCCGTAGCTTGCAGCTTCTCTTCATAAGGCCTGTTCTCTTGCCCTCCCGTCATGTGCCTGGCTCTCCTCTGGCTTCTTTTAAGCTTCTCCATGTCCTTCCTCAATTGTGGAGCCTGAATTGGATGCATTACTCCAGCTACGGACTCACCAAGGCTGATTACAGTGGGAAGATGACATCCTGGGTCTTGCTTGAGATGCATCGGTAGATGCAAGCCAGAGTTTTGTTTGTTTTGCCAAATGCAGTATCACATTGGTCACTCATGTTCATCTTGTGGTCAATCATGACCCCCAAGTCTCTTTCAGTCATGGTGCTAGCGAGTGTAGCATTGGTGAGCCTGTAAGTGGGATGTGTGTGTTTTTTTTCCTGATTTCATAGACATTAGGGCTGGAAGGGACCTCAGAAGATCATCGAGTCCAGCCCCCTGCCCAAAGGGCAGGAAGTAGCTGGGGTCATAGGATCCCAGTAAGATAAGCATCTAATTTGCTCTTGAAGGTGTTTAATGTAGGTGCTTGAACCACCTCTGATGGCAGGCTGTTCCAGACCTTGGGGGCTCGGACAGTAAAGAAATTCTTCCTTATGTCCAGCCTGAAACGATCTTGCAGTAGTTTATGACCGTTCGACCTCGTCATCCCTTGGGGCGCTCTGGTGAACAAACGTTCCCCCAGATCCTGGTGGTCACCCCCGATAAACTTATAGGTGGCCACCAGATCACCCCTGAGCCTGCGCTTTTCCAGGCTAAAGAGCCCCATGGCTCTCAGCCTGTCGTCGTAAGGTCTGTTTTCCTGACCTCTGATCATGCGCGTGGCTCTTCTCGGGACTCTCTCAAGCTTCTCCACATCCTTTTTGAATTGTGGGGCCCAAAAGTGGATACAGTACTCCAGCTGTGCCCTCACCAAGGCCGAGTACAAGGGGAGAATGTTGTCCTGGGATTTGCTTGAGAAGCGTCTATGGATGCAAGCCAGTGTTTTTGTCGCTTTAGTAGCCTCAGCATTGCATTGCAGGCTCATGTTCATCTTGTGGTCAATGATAACTGTGACTGCTATCAATTACAACCCTCTGGGTCTGACCACGGAGCCAATTTCCCAGCCAGCGGATCATGGTGGACCCAAGGCCACAATTGGCCAAGAGGTGATCATGGAACGTTGCCTTCTGTTAACCTGTCAAAAATGGTTGTGTTGATAATTTTTTCCATAATCTTCCTAGGAATTGGGACCCTTTTCCAATCTTCAGGCCCTTCGCCCGAGCACCATGAGTTCTTGAATATCTTTTCCAGTGGTTGTGTTATGATATCTGCCAGTTCCTTTAGCACTCTGGGGTGCAATTTATCTGGACCAGCTGATTTGTGGGAGTCCAGCCTCTCAAGATGTGTCTCACAAGATCCACACCAATGGTGGGCATATATTCAGCCTCTCCCTGGTTATCTCACATCATGTTAGGCAGGGTGGTCCCTTTGAGCTGGTGAAAAACTGACAAAAAATTATCATTAAGCAGATTGGCTTTTTCCTGGGTGTTAGTAGTCAGCTGCCCCAGGTAGTTTAGCAGGGGTCCAATGTTGCCCTTGTTTTTCTTTCGACTCCCCACATATCTGAAGAAGGACTTTTTATTGTCCTTGATTTGTGTAGCCAGCTGGAGTTCAGTTACAGCCTTGGCTTTCCTAATTCACACTCTGCAGGTGTGGACCAGTGTAGAATACTCCTCCTTAGCAGTGTTTCCTGTCTTTCATCCTTTATAAGCCTCTCTTGTTAGATGTAGGAGCTCCATGAGTTTCCTGTTGAACCAAGGGGGTTGTTGAGCCCTTTTACCACCTTTCCAAAGGGGATGATTTAATCAGTGACCTAAGAATTGAAGGGAAGCTGGGTGACAAGGACCATGAGTTGATCACTTTCACTATCCATTGCAAAGATGGCAAGTCAGCCAGCAATGCAGTAGTCCTCAACTTCAGGAAAGCTGACTTTCATAAGCTCACAAGGCTTGTTCTTGAGGCCCTGAGAGGCCATGATTTGACAGGGAGGGGAGTTCATGACAAGTGGTTGCTCCTTAAGGAAGTGATCCTAGAAGCACCAGGGGAGTTCTTCCCAACCCATAGGACAATTGCTTCTCTTTTTGAAGAGCAGATTGTGGTCATAGAAGCTGAAGCCTTCACAGTGGCACTAGCACAGCAGTCTTCTGTTTACTGCATTGATTTGTCTCTCCCTCCTCAGCCCATGACCCACAACTGGAAGGACTGAAGAAAAAAACACCTGTGCCCCCAACACCCTGAGCAGGAGCATGCCCTCTGCTGCTTTTTTCCAGAGTATTTTTTTTCTGTACTGGGATTTCCTGGTATCACATTAAAGCTCACACTGCAAATATGCAGTATGGAGAACATTCTTTTGTTCTTAGCGTGCCTCTTGCAGTGTCTGAAACTGCTTTGAAGTGCTGCAACATGTATATGCATGGTTGCCTGGACGCATCCCTAGGTTATATTTGCTACTCGCTTGCTGATTGAACTCAATATGTCCCTTCACCTTTGTTTTCTTCTCAACCCTTTCTGTTTCTTGCCTGTTTAGATTTTAAATTCCAATTATTACCTGTTTCATATTTTTATAGGAGCCTGTAGGATGCCCTCATCTTGACTTGCTGCCATTATATGCAACATTATAAGCAGTTATATTTTTTCTTGTACCTGTGCTGCCAGAAAGTACAGGTGAAGTCAACTCTATTTTCAGTGGAGTCCACTTAGCACCACCTTTTGGTAGAACAAATTTGCAAAGGGAAGAAATTATTTGAAACCTTGCCATAGAGGGATGGATACATTTTTCAAGCAGTTCATACAAGGATATAGATATATGACAATTACTCAGCCATGCATTTTCCATTTGAGTCAATGTGAATTATATATCTATATTATTATACGAATTGCCTGAGAAATGAATTCGTCTTAATATGTCAAAGTTCCAAATAATTCCCCCCTCCTCCTTTCCCAACTGCAGAAAGTTCTGTAGCTGGCTTTTGAAATACGCATATAATGGTATATAGTTTCATATGACAGCATTATAACTCATTTAGAGCCAGATGCTGCCACCTTTATTCACACTGCCTTAGTTATCACCTTACAATTGAAATAATTCCACTGAAATTACTACCATTATAAATGTCTAGACACCAATATCCCTTAGAGTAAGGTATGTTCCTTACTCTGAAGAGCAAAGAAAAAAAAAAAAAAGACTGCAGGTTTATATGGGGAACAATATCCAGGGGTTTTATACAAAGATAAAAAAATAGCTTTAGAATGACCCTTAGGCTTCAAGTAATAAATTAGCTTTTCCCTTACAAATGTTTCTTTCAAACTCCAAACACCTAAAAACAACTTCATTACTGCCTACAGCAAGGTTTGTGGCACTTTTCTCTAAAGCAGCTAATTTCAATGGAGAACTGGATTAGCTGGACCACTGCTCCAATTAACTAGGGCAGTACTTTTGCTCCCAGTTAAAAAAATCTTGAAAGATATAATTTGTGACATGGACCAAATGGTATCACTTCTGGCCCCTGATTGAAAGATCACTTAGTTAAATGAGAGGCTATGTTTTTTTGGGGGTGGCAATAATCTTTTAGGCTAAGTACAGACAGTCAAAAAGCCTGAGGCTGAATTTATTCAGTCTTTGCAGGTTAGTATAAGCTGCAAAGATTAAACCAATAAACAGACACTCACTTTTGATTCAGGAAATTCAGTACTCAGTTGGAGTACTGCATCTAGTTCTGGGTGCCACACTTCAGGAGGGATGTGGACAACATGGAGAGGGTCCAGAGGAGGGCTACTTGCATGATCGGGGGGCAGCAGGCCATATGAGGAGAGGCTAAGGGACCTGAACCTGTTCAGCCTCCATAAGAGAAGGCTGAGGGGGGGTCTAGTGGCCTGTTACAAACTAGTCAGAGGGGACCAGTGGGCACTGGGTGAGTCTGGTTGGATCTGGAACCAACTTCCAAGAGAAGTGGTGCTGGCTCCTACCCTGGGGGTCTTTAAGAGGAGGCTAGATGAACACCTTGCTGGGGTTGTTTGACCCCAGTACTCTTTCCTGCCCTGGCAGGGGGTTGGACTTGATGATCTGCTCAGGTCCCTTCCGACCCTACCAACTATGAAACTATGAAATGCAACCACATGCCTGCAGTAGTTCAAGCCAGAAACCATGGGGTGCTAGAGCATGGCTTTCTGGCATGTAGGAAACACAGGCTGTATGTTCGCTTTCTTTTTCCTGCTTCCTCCAAGGTCACTGGGATTTGCAGTCCAGATACACAGCATTAGGACTCTGCAGGGTAGCTCATCAGTTCCTCTTCCTGCTTCCAGGGGCTTGTGGGATTTGTAGTTCACAGTTGCAGGCATCAGGTAGCAAGCCAGCAGAGCAGGGCAGCTCTGTACTTGGGGAAGGTGAGTTTAATCCCTGTTCCTGGTCCCAAACTCTAGCTGGGGTTTGCCTGGGGTGGAGTAGTGAGCCAGCCCTCAGTGTTCTAACTAGGGAGCAGAGGGGTGGGGCCAGCCCTGCGCTCTGGAGCAGGCAGACCAGCCCAGCCCAGGAATGTAAAGCATGCTGGGGGTCTGTGATTTAACTTGAATTGGGAAGGGGTTTGGAACAGAAGTTTTATAAGCAAGGTTTGACCTAAAGCAGTTAAGTCTGATACTACATTCAACCAGGTTTATCTTAAACCAGTTTCAGCCATTTTGAAACTGGTTTATGTGCACTTAACTTCTGTTCTGTTACAGGTTTAAATCAGTTTCTGCTCATTTAAACCTGTTTGTGTGTAACTTCTGTCCCCAACCAACTGCATGGTTGGAATAAAGTTAGGCTTTCAAATGCAGTACATTCTTCCTCAGGCAAAAACAATGCATTTTTTGATGAACAATACATAACAGTTGAAAGCTTGTTATTACTCCTCTCAATTCTTGGACCATTGTAACTACAACATCACTCTAATACTACAAGTTCATCTTAATAATCCATGCTGAGGTTCTGGAATAAAGTTTGGACGAGTGATAACTCATGAAACTGTTCATGGATTATTGTGCACATGCATAGTTAAGAGTAAAAAATACAACACTATTCAAAATGAATTGACCTCACTCTTCAATAAGTACAGATATTGCAAATCAGGCTTCCTATTCATTTGCTAATTAGACTAATATGTATGTAACTTGGGGTTGTGTGTGGTAAAGTGGGTGCTTTTGGTTGTTGTATATTGCATTTTTTTCTTGGGACTGGAAGAGGACCACTTCCCTCTGTGTCATTGTGTCCAGACCATTGTCTTAACATTCCTTAAAAGAACCTGTAAAACCAATTTAGTGACTTTGGCCAGATCCAGAAATGCCGACCACCTTTGAATTGATTCGTCTGCATTTGCAGTGTTTAAATAATGCTGTTTTTTGATTGGGACTCTGCGATGATGTTAGAAAAATTATTTAAGGTTCAGGCCACCTGGGCTGGGCTCTGTCTTACTTCTGGGGATGCTGAAACCTGAAATCTGAATTGGGAGCCAGAAAACCTGCTCCCCATGGTGGGGAGGGGGGAATCACCCCCCCCCCCCCCCTCCCCCAGGGAGA
>NW_017729026.1:16194054-16199181 GCF_001723915.1 Gavialis gangeticus | reverse complement strand
CGCCTTCACTAGAGAAGCAAGCTGAAGCTATGTGAAGGGAAAGCTTCAGGTACAGGGAGAGAAAGTCTGTCTCAATGTTTGAGAGGGGTCTCAAACATTGAGACAGACTTTCTCTCCCTCTTCTTTCTCCTTTTGTTTTTTCTGGGTTTTGAATGGGATGATGCTGTGAAGGAGTATCAATCCCTACAGCAAACTAGCCAAGGTTGGAGCCTGGCAGTTTTGTTGGCGTGCTCTGGGCCAGAGCTATGTGCCTGGCATATTTTAGTTGCTGTTGCAACTTCTTTTGGGCTCAGCATAGCTGTGTCACTGAATCCCAGCTGCATGTCTTGCTGGCAGTTTTGGCTACACAGGCCTTAAGTGGGGTGATACTATGAATGTATCAATCCCTAATGCAGACTGACCAGGAAGGGGGTCCTGTCAAGTACTAGTCCCCTGTATTGGGAATTATAGTGTCTCAGCATTGTGGTATAACTGAGACTGAATGTCCAGGCTATAGCCATAGGCCTGGGTCCTTTTTGCTGTTTCACAGCTATTACATTTTGCTTTGGCTGTTTGGCTGAACCTCAACCATATGTTTGGCTGGCAGATTTGGGCCAGGGTGAAGACTGGCATGGTTGGGCCAGGGTGAGACCTTCTTTTTGATTATCCAGGCCTCAGTACAATATAGACCTGGCTGTTTTTTTGCTGCCCAGTCAGACCCAGTAAAATAGGCCTGGGCCTCCCTTTTGTTCCTTTTGCAGTTTATGCCCCAAGCAATCAGTGTCTTTGGGTGCTAGTTGTAGTTTGGACCCAAGCCAAGATAGGCTTGGCTCCTTTCTGTTGTCTCATACATGTTAGGTCCCAGCATAACAGTGTAGCTGAGACCATGTGTGGATGAAACGGGGGCCCTAAATTGAATTGGTGAGTTTTGAACAACACTGCTTCAATTTAGGGCTGATTAAACCACTGTGTTGTGCACGCATCCTGCCTTCCTGGTGGGGAGGGGAGGGTGAGCTGCCAATGGGTGGAGTAGTTCCTGGGTTGCGGGAGGGAGCCGGGGCTTCCCTCCATGGCAGTGGCGGCTCCCCCAGGCAGCATCCACCCATAGGCACTTGGCTTGGGTGGTCTCAGGGGGCACCACAGCTGTGGAGGGAAGTGTTGGGCCCCTACACAGCTCAGGCAGGCCGGCTCGGGGGTGGGGTGCAGAGGAAGATCAGGCTTGCTGCTTTTTTTGGGAGGAGCTTGCTTTCCCCGGCTGCTGCCGGGCTGCCTGCAGGGGTTCCTGCAGAGCCCCTGAGCTGCACAGAGCCCAGTGCTTCATTCCACAGCTGTAGGGACAGCAAAGTAAAACTCCTTGAAGGAGTTTTAGTTTGCTGCACCCCAAGTCATTTAAGGCACATTACACCACCAAATTTCCTACAGCAGTTGGAATTAATGCACAATATGCCACCGAGGCATGCAAACACTGAAACCATTAAAACAGTGCAAAAGCATTTAACCCACTTTAAAGTGTTGTGCACACACGCCTCTCATTTTGTCAACACACGGCCTAAATGACTAGGCTGCAGCCAAATAGGCCTTGCACTCCTTTGTTGCACGTTAAGGCCCTGGTGTAGAACAGGCCTGAGTCTCCTGTTTAGTGTTTCACAGCTGTTGTGTCAGCATAGCTGTGTCACTGAGCCCCACTGTACATTTGCTGCATGTTTGGGCCTGGTTTGGGGCCTGGCACAGTTTTGGGCTGGGACATGTTTTTGCTTTTGTAGCTCTTTGTCCTGACTAAGCAGCAAGGTTGGTGCTGGTTGTAGTTCATGTTCTTTTGCTGTTTGGCTGGTTTTTCTTTGAGTTCTCTTGCAGATTCATGCTCCAGCAGAGCTGGGATTAGTACTAGAAAATTTGGGGTGCAATATGCTGGTGAAAGCTGCAGTTAACACCTGAAAGCCATCATGTGGAAGTGGAGATCAGTGCTACTGCTCACAGGGAGCAACAATGGGCCCCTTGAAATGCAGAAAGACCTATGCTTGCTAGCAGCTCCATGTGGCACAGTAAACCTGTGGAGCAGCTCATAGGACTCTCTGGTGTGGGCCCCCCTCTCCAGCCCGTTGCTGAAGGGCAGGTATGGGGGTGCAGGCCCCCGGAGCTACCTGATACGGAGCCCCAAGTTTCAGACTGCCTACCAAGAGGGTGCAACCTATGATCTTTGTTGTGTAGCTTATAGTGTTTTAAAATTATTGTTAGTATCTACTTTGTTTTTTCTTTATTCTTTATAATAAATTTGGATTTTGTGTTTACGCGGCTTGTGAAGGAAGGGTTGTTAGTTTTACTGGACAACCTAGTGATTCATTTAGTTTTTTCATGGTAGTCTGGGTCGGGGCTTGAGCCAGGGTGAAATATATTTAGTACCCCAAAATTGAACCTGGCCCTTGTTGCTGCTGACAGGTGGGCAGCAGAAGGGTTACATGTACATGTACTGAGAGCATGTGATTTATAACTTGGAACTCTACCTGTTTGATTGATGTGACTTTGTATATACTACTCTGTGTTTTAAGATCATCCGTGCTGATGTGAAAGTTTGTTTCCCCTGGAGTGGCTTTTCCACCTCCACTGCTCAGAACAAGCAAACATCAGTGTCTGGAGACACCTTTACATCTTTTCTAATAAATGAAAAGTTTGAATCTAAAGTCAGGTAACATTTTGCCTCAAAGCATTTTTATAAATGGATATTTCTTCCTGCTTAAAAGAAAAGTCAGTAAAGATTTATTATAACTTGTCTCAGGAAATCACAAACTTCTATAACTCTCCTCCTTAAAGAGACAGTCACAGGAATAATGGTCAGACTTCACATGAGGGATCTGGGAAATGAAAATAATTTTCTGAATTAAAATTATTCATTGAATTTGACAGTCTAGATACTAACCCCTTTACTGCCACACTATGTTTTGTGTCAGGGGTCACCTCTAACACTTTCAGTAAGCTGATGATCCTGTCTTCATCATAATCTGTTGGGGGGGGTTATAGTCACTTACAAAATACAGTGGCTGCAAATATGTTTATTTCAGGCAGAACATTCCCAGGAGAAGGTATGGGGTGTGCAGGGAGTAATTTGAGACTCATGGATATGACATGAATGGTGGGTAACAGCACTGGAGTGCAGTAGTACAATGTTTTTGTTAGGTATGGGAGCCCATACTGTCCCAAAGAAATCTGTCTGAGAAGGTAGAGGAAGGTGTCTTTTGTTTGTGCCCTGGAGTTCTTGCTTTTTTCCTGTCCTCTTTTTATCTGTATAAGACTTGTTTAGGATGTTAATCTGTTTGTTAGCAATCAGCTGTCACTGTATTTTGTAAGTGCCAGAACAGCTCTGTCTGCCCCACACTCCCATCTTCTTTTTTTCTTACTTCCCTGTGTGGGGAAGATGTGCATTTGCTCTGTCTCAGAGACAGTATCATACATTCTTCTTTCAGCTCTCCATGCTGAGAGGGAGAGCAAAGGCACTCCTCTAATGTCCCATCAAGGTTACCCCATGCACAACCTTTTGGCTCCTTTTGGTCGTGGCAGATATAACAGAGAACATCATATGTCACCACAGAATTGTTGGATGACTATGCAGTGGCCAGGTCCCAAGTGCAGGGTACTAGAGGGAGAAAACATCTTGCATTTCCACTCTTCCTGGGGCCCTACCTGCATTTAAGGGCTCCGTTGGTATCCTGGAAGTGCACTCCAGATCTCTGGCATGAGGGATTGTAGTTTAAAACCAGCAAGTCAATCCTCCTCTCCCCCAGCTTTCTGTTGTGTTTGATTGACAGCTGTCTGCACAGCTGTAGTCTAATCAGCAGAAGGAGGAATTTCAACTTCTTATTTCTATAGAATCTCTTCACTTTTAAAAATGTGTGAATGCTTTACTGTCACGAATTACAGTAACATGATAAAACTGCAACTTGCTGGTGCAATAAAAACTAATTATAAAGCTCATTAATGTTTCAAAAATAATTTATCTTCCTTTCTCACTCTCCTTCTCACCCCTCTCAGTCCCTACCGTATCTTGTTATTACTGCTTCAATGCTAACCCACTCTTTCTGCCCTCCCCCCTCCCTGACCCCACTTGTCTTACTCTCTGCTCACACCTGAACCGAGCTGCTGAAGGAGATATGAGGAGCCCCCCAAAAGGAAGTGCTGGTGTTTTGTTTGTGCTTCCTCCCATCTGTTCTGAAGCTCAGCAGGGGCAGACAGACATCATGCTCTGCTGAGTTTCTGAGAGTCATCTGGAGTATTGGTGCAAAGCAGGGCAATATTGTTGTGGACCCAGGGCCTGGCCTGACAGAAGTCCCCAGATTCCACTTCAGAATGGTGCAATGTATTTGCTAGACTGCCAGAATCACTTCTCTAAACTGGGATGGTGCAAGGGAGTATGGATCACTGGTCACTTTAATACCCAATTTTAGCATCTTTATCTATCATGGACAGGTAATAATAATATCTGGGCACCTTACAAGCTTTTAATATCTTTATCTCATCCTTGGAGACAGGGCAGTATTAGTATCTTCATGTTACAGATGGTGAAAGTGTGCTATATTATAGCTCAAGAAAAATTAGGAAGACTTTTTGCTCTCAAAGGGTGCATCCAGATGAGCACATATGTACCTCTTGCAGCCACAAGAGACATGCTGTGAATGAAAAAATGTTCCCCATGCTGCATATTTGCAGTGTGGGCACAAAATTTGATGCCTGGGAGTCCAGGCATCAAAAAGCAAACAAACAAAACTCTCGGGGCAAGAAAGCAGGGCAAGGCACAGTGCTGGACCATGCCCTGAGGTAATCTGCAAGCCAGTCCTCCAGAGAGATGCTCTGGTTTCTGGCCAAAGCATCTCTATGGTATTTCTGCTGTCCCAGCATGTGGGGCACGCATGCTTAGTGTGCTGGGGCAAGCAGAAGAGCGGGGCAAGGCTACTTCATCAGTGGGACCCAGGCGCTGTCCTAGGTAAACTAAGGATGTGTGGAGGTGGGGGGAATTATGGGTGGTGGGGTGTGAGGAGTGGTAGTGGGGTGGAGAGGTGTGGGGGGGATGCACAGTCTGTGGGTGGGTTTGTGGAGGGGCTTGAGCAGGGGCCACCACACGCCTGCCTCTGCCTCTGCCCCCGCCCCCCCCCGCCCCCG
>NW_017729026.1:16192713-16193788 GCF_001723915.1 Gavialis gangeticus | reverse complement strand
CACAGCACTGGTGGCAGCAGCTGGTATAGCCATGGCCTGGCTGCAGGCACAGCTTGTGGTGCCATGGTGCTGCCTGATGCTGGCTCTGTACATGCTGAATGGATCCAAAGCGGCCTGGCCCACTAGTGCATGGTTTTGGACAGGACCGGGAAAGCCGTGTACTAGTGGGCTGGGCTGAGTCCGTTCAGCACAGAGCCCACATCATGCAGTGCTGCCAGAGTGCAGGTGGGGGGACAGGCATGTGGCAGCCCCCATGTAAGCCCCCCCACAAACCCACCTGTAAAGCACACATCCCCCTCATACTGTCCATACCAGACACTAGCAGCCGTCTGAGCCATGCTGACAGAAGTGCTGCCAGACCCATGGTCTGTGAAGGGAGAAAGCATATGGTGGGACCCAACCCGACCCAGCCTGGCACAGCATGATCCACTAGCATGCCTTCGCACAGGACTAGGAGGCATGGCTCTGGGATGCACAGGTCCTGCACAAAATTGCACGCTGGCTGCATGGGCTGGGCCAGCTCATGTCAGGCGCATTCTCCATGAGGCTCAGGCAGCGATATACGGCTGCAGTGCTGTGCCTACAATGGGCCATAGTGCATCACTGCCTCGCCCTCATGGAAAATGTGTCCAGCCAGCCTGATGCAACCTGGCCTGGCCCACGCAGCTAGCGTGCATCTTTGCACAGCAGCCTCATGTCCCGGAGCTGCGCCTCCAGGTCCTGTGTAAAGGCGTGTGCTAAAGGGCCATGCCGTGCCAGGTCAGGTTGGACCCTTCCATGCACAGACCACAGGTCTGGCAGCACTGCTGCCAGCATAGTTGAACTAGTGCCACAGGGATGGGGGGGCAGGCATGTGATGCCCCCCCAAACTCCACATCCCTCCCACACCACCCCACATCCACCCACACCTTTCCTGCAAACCCCACACCATTCTCACCCACACTCACCCTTCTCCTGTAAACCTCCTCATCCTCATTTACTAAAATCCCATGCCCATTTTACTAGTTAGCTCATTCAAGTCTAATCAAACTAGAATATTAAAGAAAAAAAACCTTATATTTTCTCTAACTGAGCT
>NW_017729026.1:16185061-16187713 GCF_001723915.1 Gavialis gangeticus | reverse complement strand
ACCCCCCACTCCCTGCAAACCCTATAGCCTCACCCCTACAAACACCACACCTCCATACCCCCCACCCCCCTCCTGAAATGCCAGTCTCCCCCCCACAAACACCACTGAAGAAGAATGTGTTTCTTAGCACATGTATTTGTTCAACTGCATGAGATCAACACATATCCTAACTTTACCACTGGGTTTTGACACAGCCATCACCCCAGGACACCAAGAAGTAGGTTCTTCAATCTTTATGATTACTCCCATTTATTCCATTTGTGCTAATTCTTCTATTATTTTGTCCATTATTGGCAAGGGTATTTGTCCTGGTGTAGTTAATACATATGAAACTGCATCAGCTTTTAAGCATATCTTATATTCACCTGACGTTTTTCCAAGACCTGAAAAGATGAATGGGTATTTGGTTCTGTAGTAGTGCTTCAAGGATTTCTGGTTCACTATTTCATCTAAGCGATGGACAAGTTGTAGTATCATGTGTCCGGTAAGCCAAGCAAAGGCATAGCAAGATTATAGATCACATAGACTTCCTGGTCTAGAGTACTCTGCTTTACTATCATTTTTGTGTTGAAGGATCCCAGTACCATGAGGGTAGTGGCACCTGGTTCTCATAACCTTTGTGTAGGAGGAAGGAGGCTCCCATCCCTATGTTGGCTATAGTATCGGGTATAGCTGAAACTCCTACTCCTGTATCAATTTTAAATGGAATCAGCTGTCTGTTGATCTCTATTTCTGTCATCCAGACTCCTGGGTCTGATGAAGACTCTGTAAGTTTTTCTAATAACACAGTAAAATCCTCTGAGTCCTGTTCTGTGATTTCATAGACTCTTGTTCCTGAATGACAAACTAAAATGTAATGACCCTTTTTTCTCTTTTTTTTTTTTTTACTTCATCAACATATTTCTTCTTTAGCAGGACACTTAGCATAATCATATCCAGGGATTTTACCACACCTGTGGCATGGCCTTCTTTCCTACTTGGTTGTTGTGGGTTCCAGTGGGACCACTTCCTTTCTTCATTGTGCGTGTCAATTCTATTTATTTTTGGTTGTAGTTTCTTAACAGTGTGCTTTGCATCCATATTAGCTGATGGCTTGATAGGGCTTGGAATCACTTCTGATTTCCCTTTGTTGTTGATTAGCTCACTTTGATTGGTGGGCTTATATGATAGCCTTCTGGAGTGTTCATTCAGGGTTCAACTATAATCATTGTCAGAGCTCTTCATTGTGAAGACCCACAACTAAGTGGTCTCTAGTTAATTCTTCCTTGAACTCCCTTTATTGTTAAGATTCAGACAATGTATGCAAAGGTATGATAAAACTGTTCTTAAGTTCTGAAGGTTCCTGTTTATGGGGATTGAATCTAGCTTATTCATAAATCACATTTCTTTTGCCCAAAAGTATTCAGTTAGTTCCTCTATCGTATCAGAATATTGCTTTTTCTCTTCATTTCTGAAGGCAGTGACATCAGAATTTCATCCACCTGATTGCTTAGATGAATACTTACTTGGTAAGGTTCAGACTTTTTGTCCAGACCTGACACTACTCTGAAGTGGTAAGACATCTGATCCATCTAGGCCAAGTTCCAGGAGATTGGAAATCAAACTGTTTTGGTGGTGTAACTTTAACTGCCTGCATTTTCTCTGTAGCCAGTCATTGCCATGACCTGGACTCAAATGCTGCTGAAACTTGGTCTGTCATTTGGGAATCACCCGATTGCTGACTGACATTTATGTTCCTGTTGGTGTAGGATTCAGTCACTTTTGTCACCATGTGCTATCTTGTAGCTCAGGAAAAGGAAGGGAGACTTCTCGCTCTCAAAAGGGCTTTATTGCAATTGCTAACACACACAACTTACTACAGTAAAAGCTCTGTTAACTGGTACCTTACAAGCTGGCATGCTCTATTAACCGGCATCCTGGCTTGTAAGATAATGTGAAACTGTAAGTGCCCACTGTGGCACTTCTGGTTTCTCCGAGCCCCCATGGCCCAGGGCATAGCAGGCTGACCAGGGCCCACCTCCCTGTCTCGCAGGGCCTGAGGGAGGGTTGGCAATGCTGCGGGAGGGACAGTGATGCCCTGGACGTGGCAGAAGAAGCAGCGGCCTGAACAGGCAAGGATGTCTGTTTGAACCTCTCAATTAACCGGCATATTTTGTTATCTGGCATCCCCCATTCCCGGGGGATGCCAGATAACAGAACTTTTACTGTACTAGTTTGAGCTTGGCATATGTTGCAGATTTTAACACCAATAGGGATATTAAAAATAGTTTGTTATATCATCAATATACCATACCAATGTCTGGTGAAAATACACTTACTTTATCCAAATTGTGGTCATGTGAAAACCTCCTCTAGTTTGTAGGTATAATAAAAATGAAGAATTATGAGTAAATTTTTCAGAAATTATTGAATATCATGAGGGTCTAAGCTTCTGGTAGCAACAGTATATCAATATCACTAGGCATTTGAAGCCTGTATAAAACATGCCAACTTTCCTCCTAGATTTCCAGTTCCTGGATGAGTTTTCTGTTTTCTTTGCAGTATATATTTTTTTTCTGTAACACCTTATGAATCATATCCCTACTACCTTTAAAAAAACAAACAAACCTTTCTTGTACTGAGAACTCTTCCTGGGAATGTACTGCCTGGGTC
>NW_017729026.1:16164353-16180061 GCF_001723915.1 Gavialis gangeticus | reverse complement strand
CTGAAGGGGCCTATAGTTGCCTGGGTCCTCTCTCTTCCCTTTTTTGAAGATGGGGACCACATTAACTATCTTCAGTCATCTGGCACCTGGCCCGAGCACCACGAGCACTCGTAAAGCATTATTTGGTTACACAAGATCACACAGGGGGTCAATGGCAGAGTAGAGAAGTCTCTTGACTTGCTGGTTAACACCCTAACTACTGGCCTGTGTTCTCCACAGATGGCACTACCTATTCTTTTTTTCCTTTCTCTATTTGTTTTTGGTACTGCCTATGTGGTATGTTTATGCTTCTTCCACAGTGATCTTGAAGCTGTTGTCCAAGAACAAACCCTGCCTGCCAACTCAGCTCTGCACATATCAAAATTGTAAATGAGGCAGTGAAGCTACTTTGGGAGTGCTCCAGTCCATCCACTCTTCAGGATGTTGGGGATAGGATGCTGATGAGACCAATGGTAAGGGTCAATTCCAGAGCAGCTCACTACCTTGTTTCTTGGTTTCCAAGATGTGGAGCAGTGCTGCATGGCAAGCCTCCAGATCACTGGGAATGTTGTATGTATAGAATTCATTGATATTGTAATGGGGTACCAGGGCAGCTCCCTGGTCCCTTGGCAGCAATCTACCGAGACACATGTGTTGACCTAGGAATCTGTGTAGCTTGGCTCTTGGAGGATGTCTGACCAGGACCCAAACTGCATCAACACAGAGTCCTCCCCTTTCTGAGCCTGACTTCCCTTTTTCATACCACTCTGACAGGCCTGGCATTAGCTGCAAGCATACTGGGGCAAGGCTGACCCAGCTCACCAGCTCACTTTAACCCTTTCCTCACCAGGGACTAACCAGTCCATACCATCACTGATATATTAGATGCTTTCCAAATGTGCCTGTTTACTATCTTTGGGATCCAACAGAGCTCTCTTAAAGAGAAGTACACAGCCTCTACATCTCTTTTAGGTTTGAATCAATTCTGGTGTTTTCTTATGCATTCTTTTTGCCTTTTTTTGGATGTTTTTTGTCAACTGCTGCTGATATTTGTCATCTTACTGCACTGAGCTGTCTTGCTCTTCTGCCAGGACAACTTAGAGCAGTGGAAAATGTTAGCTTTCTAGACCCTCTAGTAAATTTATTTATTCATCCATTCAACTAAATGAAACCTTTAGCTTTTGAGTTGCTGTTGTTAGTCTGTAGCAGAAACAGCTCTAGCAGCATGTTCAGTCAAGCAAATCATATTTTAACTTTTACAGCTGTGGGTGTGTCACACAGCACATAGCAATGCTGTGCTGAAATACCCCAGTTATCTCTAAATAAGCTAATTTTGGTCCTGGATGAAGTATAGTTGGTTAGTGTGGCAGTCTACCAAGACTAATTATCTCTATTTGCAGCTCTTCCACTTAACTTAGGTGAACTGCTTTGCTAACACAGCTATTCTGCTTCCACTCCCCAAGCTGTCTTTAAATTTGACACAGATACAGATCAAATCTTATGAGGAGATTCCACAATCCTCTCTCACTTTCTAGTCCAATCATATCTGAAATTTGTTTTAAAAAGTACGTATGCTCTGACAAGTTGTTGATGATTTACACATGTGTGCTGTGCATGCCTGTAGTATAAACAATCAAATACAGTGTGGTGGGAGGGACATCATTCATAAGGAAAGTTTAGTTGGGAAGTTTTGTTATGTAATGTATAGAAGTATTGCAAATTGATGAAGACTGGGGTTGGTGACATAGCCTTGATTCTGAAAAAATGGTATGATATAAGATAACACTATATCCATGGCTTAGGTTATGGATTGGCTCCAAAAAACCCTGATTCATTCTTTGAGCCTTTGGCAGATTCATGCTGTTTGACTCTGCACATTCATTGTTCATGAAGAAGAATTTGGTCTCTGGGTTGGTGAGTAACATTTGCATTTGCAGTAACCTGACACTGAGGCATGAATCTTTAAATAGGCATACAGCACATTTTACCAACTGCACCTATTCATTATGGTCACAAAATCAGTGCATTGATAATGTTTCACAATCTCCACTGATAAACAGAAGAAACCCCATATAATTTCAGGCGTATTTATCCCACATGTCAAGCATAAGTAGAAAATAAAGCAGTGGAGTTTGAAAAGCCATAAAGCATTATGTGCTTTAAAACTTAACTGAGAATCTGTAAAATAATACCTTTTCCATTCTAGAGTCCTCCACTTTTTATAGTATAGTCAAGATTTAATCTACCATATCACAACAATCAGTACTTTAAACTTACTCAAGGCTGTTGAAATTAAAATCATTTTATACCAGAGGATGAAAGAATACTAGATTATATATGTTGCTTTAATTTTAGAGCAGTTTTAACTTAAATCACTATGGTGTAGTCCGGGGACAAATAACTTATGATTCAATCCTTAACAGGTAAGCAAAAGCAATCACTGCCTCTTCAAAGCTAAAGATCAGCATTTTAAAAACCTCTGCATTTGTGTCAGTAGTTTTACAGGCATAAATCCTGTCACTGACCCTATGGGACCAGTCCTTTCAAGTCCCTGATATAACCTGAATTTTCAAAAGTTCTGAGTTCCCATAATTTCTATTAGAGCCAATAAGTATGAGTTCAGCATACCTCAGGATCCAGGAGTGCCTCCTGTGAGACAGAAATTTGTGCTTTATGTCTCTAAGGAGTTTAGGGTGCTCAGCATCTTGCAAGACCTAGTCTATAAATAGTTAGTTGTGGACTATTCTAAACAGACCCATTTATCTCAGAGATATTCATAAGCATGCACTTATGGAAAAATCCAGAGGACTCTAATGGAAAATGTTAACTGGTCAGTAAGGAGATCTTTCAAACTCTCCTATGGAACTAAATAGGATGCAATACATCTACAATAAAAGTTAGGAGAAGGTAAACAAGAGCATTCTCTGTCAAAGTCTACTGAGTTTTATAAGTAATTTTTATTCCTTCTCAGTACTACTTTTTTGTACCATACCCATAGTCTCCACTAAGGTCAGGGCCACCTTGGGCTAGGCATATGTAAAGGGATAGACAGTTTCTGTCTCCTATTTAATAGGGCTGTGTGAAACAGTGCCGTTCTGCTTTGCTTTCTGTTTCGACAGAACAGTGTTTCATTTTGAGTTTAGTTTAGTTTTGAAAGCACTGTTCTGTTTTGTTCTGTTGAAACTGTTTCGCTGTTTCAACAGTCCACCCCTAGGCTATAATGAGGAAGCATGAAACTGCCTATAACTTTGTCATTTCTTGCCTGATTCAGATGGAACTTGCAGGGATGGTAGCCCCTTCAGGGGGGCATGAAGCCTGCCAAATTTCAAGGAGATAGATGCAGAGGTTTCTGGGAAACTGCACCTCAAGCTGTTGACGAGCAGGAGCAGCCTCCTGTGATCCAGCAGGCAGATTGGGGGGAGTCTGGCAGAGCTCCACAGCCCTCCCATGGGTGTGAACAGGCCCCCAATCTGCCTGCCCAATGACAGGAGGCTGCTGCTGCCAGCTGGGTCTGGCACTGGTTGCAGCCTGCACCCAGCACCGGGAGGATTGGTGCTGCCACTGGCCCCAGGTGGCAGGAGCATCCTCCTGTCATTCAGCAGGCAGATTGGGGGCTCGCACTGCCAGGAGTCTAGGATAGCCCCCACAGCCCTCCTGGGGGTGTGGCTACATCCCCGAACTGCCTGCCAGATGACAGGAGGCTGGTTCTGTTGCCTGTGGCCAGCAGCAGCACCAGTCTTCCTGGCGCTGGATGAAGGCTGTACCCAGTGCCAGTCCCAGGAGGCAGCAGTAGCCTCCTGTCATCCAGCAGGCAGATTGGAGACTCACCTGCACCTCTGGGAGGGCTGTGGGGCTCTGCCAGACTCCTCCCTGGCGTGCGGGCACCCCATCTGCCTGTCAGACGACAGGAGGCTGCTCCTACCAACTGGGGCCAGTGGCTGCACCAGTATTCCTGGTGCTGGGTGTGGGCTGCACCCAGCACCAGTCCCAGGGGGCAGGAGCAGCCTCCTGTGATCGAGCAGGCAGACTGGGGGCCTGCACTCCCGGGAAAAGTGCAACTTACCTGCAGCCCTCCCAGGGGTGCGGGCAGGCCCCCAATCTGCCTGCCGGATGACAGGAGGCTGCTGCTGCCACCTGGGACTGGCACTGAAGCCAAGTAAGCCTGGCTTCAAAACTCAAAACTTTTCAGAACTTTTGAAATGTTTTGAGTGCCCTTGTTTCATTACAAAGCTTTTGTTTCATTTCAATTTTGCTGTTTCAAGCTTGAAACAAATAGAAGCAGCTTCAGAATGAAACACCCAGTGAAATTTCACACAGTCCTACTAGTTAACTGTACATTTACAGAAATACATTCTTATTGTTTTCCTTGGAACCTTACTGTAGGGAGAGCCATTTTTAATTTGTTTATAGAAAAACAAATACATCTCTGAACCTTTATTAGTATAGCAATCATTCTGTGATATAATTAAGCACCAAATCCAGGGAAGAAAAAGCTGTCCATCATAGTAGCATGTACTTGCCATTTGTATGTGTAATTCTCTATATTTTATTGAATGCATATTAAAATGCATATAGTATATACAGCACAGGCAAGTTAACATCAATTTACTCTGAAAACTGCAAGATGTCATTCTAGCCTCCCAGCCTGAAATCGATTATATATGTAAGTAAATTTACACATCTGAGCCAGCTTCATTAACTTCATGTTTGTGAGTAATCCCAACGATTTCAGTGGAGTTATTCATGCATCCATGTATTCATGTTGGCAGTGTCTGGAGCTTAGATTGCAAGGAGTTTGTCTTCCTGTGTGCTTCTACAGTTCCTACAATAGGGGGAGCACAACTTTTAAATGGGTTTCTTGGTCCTAATTCATTATTTTTACTGAAAATAAAACCTTCAATAACCTTTATAAACACATGATCTTATTAATGTAGTTAGTAGAGGTTATTGTAATATACAAGGAGGAGAAACAAAATTGATATTTTTTAAAGGCAAAGGGTCCTAAGATAAAAATTAATATAGAAAAGTGACAATTGAAATGCTTAAGAGAATTCAATAAAAAATTAATTGGCACAGAAACACCAATCCAAGCTGCCGTTTCCAGTCCAGCACAGATGATGCAAATTAAGTATCAACAGATACAGAAAGGAATTTAGGAAGCAATTTTTCATGCTGAGAATAATAAATGTATGAAATATCACACCAGGCACAGTTGTTCAAGCAAAAAACCATTGGGATCATCCAAATGAACATTAGATACCCTCCTGTGTGACGAGGCACTAAAAGCAAACAAGCCCTAATGGGTTGTGTAAGTCTTCCACATGCCTATAAAATACTGTATTTTTCAGACTCCATATCTGTAATTCATATAAAAATTTAATAGTTTATTCAATTATCTAAATAGTAGATATGAGCTACTGGGCATTTTTTCTTTTTGACGGATGGTTATGAAGTTTCATAATGCTATAGTTAATGCACAGATGACAGGCAATTTTCACAAACAATGAAAAAGGCCTGTCCAACAACTGAGTTGGAGAGTAATTGCAAAATAACTAATATGGGATCACTAAGCATACATTTTCATGAACAATTAAACATTGAGTTGACATGAGAGTCATAAAATGTCTGAAATTCTTCAAGGCAGAAAGAGTTTTTAGGATTATTTTACTCGACTTTAGAGAGAACAGTACTTCAAAGGATACGGTTTCTTCAAAAGTTCAATTGATGAACCTTTCCATTAACCTTAATTTGTCCTACACATAGGGTCCAGCCTTCACAGGCTTGCAAGTACTGTCTCTCTTAATGTTGGCTGTAGGTAGGGAGCCCCTTTGATTGAGAATTAGGTAGTCTGTTTAACCTTAGATTTCATTAACCTTGAGATGTTTTAATCAGAAGAACTAGTTTCCAGGGAGTCCCTGACATGGTAGAGTCATACTCCTGGGGTAGAGACTACGTAAAGCACTGGGTGCACTATACTGCAATTACCTTCCACATTCCATTTTCCTCATATGGAGGTTAAACTGTACTGGGTGAAACTCAACCCAAAGAAGCTCCATAGTATTCTCAAGTAGAAGATTTCCCTTCTTTTCCCACATTATAATGTCCTTATTATTTACTTTTTGTTGAGGCTTGCTATTATTTATTTATTTTTGCTCTGAGTAACTCCCAGAGATATACAGCAGGTGCATCTGCATGAGAAGTTTACTGTGGAGTTGGCTAATTAGTTCTGCAGTAAAAGCACCAGCATCTACATGTGTGGTGCTATTTGGCTACAGTAAACCAATAAACTCCACAGTAGGATAGTACTTATGTTGGGCAGTGCTATCTCACAGTGTAGTTATTTATTCTTCCACAACGCATGTGTAGACACTGAACAGGACTGGCTGGAGCACAAGGGTGCTACAGTGTGGTGCTGCCTGCTGGCTGGGCCAATGCTGCAACACCCTTGTGCCCCAGCCATCCCCTCTGCAGCATGTTCATAGACATTAAGGCTGGAAGGGACCTTGGAAGATCATCGAGTCCAGTCCCGTGCCACAAAGGCAGGAAATTAGTTAGGGTCAAAGGATCCCAGCAAGATAAGCATCCAAACGCTTCTTAAAGGAGTCCAGAGTAGATGCTTGCACCACCTCTGGAGGGAGCCTATTTCAGGCCTTGGGGCTCGAACAATAAAGAATTTTTTTCTTATGTCCAGCCTAAAATAGTCTTGGAGGAGTTTCTTACCATTGGACCTTGTCATCCCTTGGGGCGCTCTGGTGAACAGGCATTCCCCCAGATCCTGATGCACATGCCTGATGTCTGCCCTTATAGGTCACAGATAGGCTGCCCTTATAGGTCACCCCAATCCTGTGCTTTTTCAGGCTGAAGAGTCCCATGGCTTTCAGCCTCTCTTCATAAGGCCTATTCTCCTGTCCTCTGATCATGCACGTGGCTCTCCTCTGGACTTTCTCAAGCTTCTCCACATTCATCTTGAATTATGGAGCCCAGAATTGGATGCAATACTCCAGCTGTGGCCTCACCGAGGCCAAGTACCATGGGAGGATGACATCCTGCGATTTACTTGAGAAGCATCTATGGATGCAAGCCAGAGTTTGGTTTGCTTTACCAGCTGTGAAATTACATTGGTGACTCGTGTTCATCTTGTGGTCAGTCATGACCCCCAAGTCTCTGTTGGCCATGGTGCTAGTGACCGTAGTACTGCTGAGCCTATAAGCGTGCTGTGGGTTTTTTCTCCACAAGGTGGAGTACCTTACATCTGTTGGTTTTGAATGTCATCAGGTTTGTATCTGCCTACTTTTTCAGCCTGAGTCAGCCTGGATCATTGGCCTATCCTCAGGTGTAGATGCTCTACCCCAAAGTTTGGTGTCATCAGAAACTTGGCCAGTCCACTTCTGACACCAGTATCCATATCATTGATAAAGACGTTAAAGAGAACAGGTCCAAGAACGGAGCCTTGGGGGACACCACTGGTCACAGAGCACCATGATGATTCACTTCCATCCACTAACACTCTCTGAGTCCGGCCTCAGAGCCAATTCCCCAGCCATCAGACTGTGATGTAGCCGAGGCCACAGTTGGCCAATTTTTCCTAGAGGAGATTGTAGGACACCAGACCAAAGGCTTTTTTAAAGCCCAGATATATGATGTCAATCTCTTTTCCCTTGTCCAGGTGATATGTCACCTGGTCATCGAAGGAGATGAGATTTGTCAGGCAACATCTACCCTCAACAAACCTGTGCTGGCTGTCCCTCAGAATGTTGCCATCAGCCAGCTTGTCAAGAATGGAAATGGACCTGTTGAGCCAGGTCGGAGTAGTCCTGGGCTGGCAGGCTGACCCCTGGGGTCCTCTGCCAGCTGGGGCTGCTCCATCCTGGCTCAATGTGCTGCAATCCAAGGGGCACATGTAACTGCTGTTCCCGGGAGCAATAAACTTTGGAATGAACTGCACTATGGCTTATTGCATTGAATTAATTTTATATGTAGCTGTGCCCATTGTAATGCGATGTGGCCAATACAAAAAGAGATTTTGAAGATGCATGTTACATGGACTATGTAAGTGCAGAGCATGTCATCCTTTAATAAATACCTTCCTTAAAAAATATTTCTCCCCAGCTTGTTCAAAACTTGCAAGTTACTGAGATAACCAAAATATTTTTCTTTTTTCTTTTTGTTCAGGTTAAAACTATCTAGGATCCTACTGAAAGGTTATGGAAAAGCCAACAGCTTTGCCCAAGGTGCCTTGGCTTCTGACTTGTAACAACTTTTTCCCAGGCCTCCTTGTCGTTTTGTAGTGTGGGCCTAATACTGTAGGATGCTGAACAACTTGGAATTTGTGTGTGTGGGGCACCCCTCAGGATTAGAGCCTATTTGAGCGGTATGTAATGTGATGCATCAGAAAATAAGGCTTTCACAAAACAGCTACCAGCCATTTTACTTAATTTCAGGGAAGAGAGTGAGATGGGGGGAGAGAAAAGGCATAAAGAAACTTACCACAAGCCAACTCATTTCATAATTAATGTGTAATTTCCTTAGAATTCATTAAAAATGATACACTATTATAAATGGATTGCTATCAGCAGATAAAAAGGAGATCTGTAACAAGGTACTTGCATTATTTCAGGTAAATGAGGAGGCAGAATTGCAAACAAAAATAAATTTTCAAAGCCCCAGGCAGAGAAGTAGGTTCCTGCTTTGTATTTACAGCTTAGTACATCTATGTTAATCCCTTCTATTAATTTGCTTCCTTTAATGCTTCCTAAGAAAGAATTCTAATAAAAGATTTCATTGCTATTACTAAGCATGCTATGTCATTTGAGAGTCTTTGTGCTCAGGCATATATTTTTCCAAATAGCTTATACAATTTTTCACTTGGACCACAGCATGGGAAAGAATAGCTTTATTTTTCAAACTTTAAATGAACATTTTAATGAAAACCTACAGAAACAAATAGGAAGCAAAGCTCAGCAATTACATCACAGGGACAACTAGGATTTTTCCCTATCTGTATTTGGTGGTTAGTTGAAATGCCCTTTTTTTAAAGAAATACATAACTCTTGTTTTCCCCCTCATATCTGCAAGCTTTTTTGTTACATCGATCATCTGTTGCCTGAAAACATGTAGGCTCCTTAAACAAATATTTTCTCAGACACAAACTTATAAACCTTATACATGCTACCCAATTACCGTACAGCGGTAGGGACCAATCCTTTTGGCAGGTGTGCCAAAAATGAGCCCTGCACCCTCCCTGAATGCCATTCCAGTTCCCTTTCCCCTGCCTGATCTGCTGTTCTGCTTTCCACTCCCTGCCCTATCTGCCACTGTACTGCCTGTCCCTTCCCTGATCTGCCATGTGTCACATACAAAGGCATACATTGGCCACCCAGGTTTTTAGCAGAGATATCAAAACCACCTGATACCCTGAGCCAGATGCACACCATGATGTTCCTTGTGGACTGGATGCAGGTATGGCAGTAGTGACAGAGTAAATGGTGAGGGTGGCTGTGCCAATTAACATTTGTCCCTACCACTGACCTAGAGCCCTGTTGGGGATGAATAGCTGGCTTACAGCAGTGGGCCCTGTTCCTGCTCACCTCGCTCCTGAATTTCTGGCCTCTCTCCAGATGACAGCTTTGTGCACTACACATTTGACATGCTTGGTCGATAGCATATGAGCCACAATAGGAACGTGTGGGACATGTTCAAAGTTTACCCTAGGCATGCATGATAGGCTTGTATGTAAAACTGTGAAGACATAGCTCAATGCAGTGTACTACTAAGCAACAGGTTTGGAGTATTGTTGTAGCCACGATGCCTTAAAACTTGCCTAACAGCTTCCCCAACTATACAGTTGGTCCAATAAAAGATATTACAGAAAAATCTCTACCTCTTTTAAGCAAGCACAAGGATTTCTCCAGAATGAACATAGTGTATCTCATATAGCTGCTTTATTACTGTCTGGACTGGTAAGCCATTTTTATTATGGGCCTGTCACTATAATATTGATGTATGCATGATGACTACTGCAAACAATGGCTACCTTGTAGAGGTATGTGTTTCAGAAGACAAGTGGACAGAAACACTTTTTCAAAGGAGTTTAATATCTAGAATACAGAATTTTATGAAGATATAGCTGTATCTTTGTGTTCAAAGGACCTTTAGAATTCAGGTCTTTGTTAATATGCAGTTGGAAGGTCTAACACTAGATAGTAATATTACCTATAAATACATGAAAGGTCTGAATTGTCTTAGTTTAAATTCAGTACATGGTATAGTGAATGGAGCTGGTCAGGAAACAGGTTTTTCTCCTGGGTAAGATTCTGGGCAATACCTTTGATCATTATTTTTCATAGTAACTACTAGAAGACACATCTACACCTGTGCTTAACTGCAGAGTAGACTAATTAGCTAAAGAGTAAGACATCACTGTCTACACCTGCAACATTATTAGGCCACAGTAAACTAATTAATGCCACTGTAAGATAGTACTGTCCCCGACAGTACTACCTTACAGCAGCCAGTTAATTAACTGCACATGTAGGTGCTGACCAGGGGCATAAATTGCATCTGGTCAGCCCAGCCAGCAGGAGGCCAAATTCCTGCCTGCTGCCTAGCCACAGAACTCCACACTTTCAGCACCCTTGTGCCCCAGACTGTCCCTCCACTGCCCAATGCCTCCACCCAGAGTCCAGGGCTAACCCCCTGTACTCCTGGCCCTGGTGTAAACTGCTCCACCCTAGCTCAAATTGCTACTGTTCTGGGCATACGTGTAGATCCTGCTCTTGGGAGTAGTTTACTCCAGCTCAAACTGCTCCAGAATGCATTGATTTAAATGAATTGCATATGTAGATGTATCCAGGGTAGGGCATGTGTGTTTTGGTCAAACATCATAGAAAATTACAGTTGGAAGCAACTTCAGGAGGTCATCTAATCCAACACCCTGCTCAAAGCAAGACCATTCCCAACTAAATCATTCCAGCTAGGAACCTTTTAGCTAGAAAGAAAAAGTGTCTACAATGGGAAATCAAAATGAAATATTTGATTGGTTTTGAAATAATTGGTTTTCCAAACAAAACTAAAACATTTTATCCAGGTGAGTTTGGCATTAAGATGTGTCCATATGGCCTACATGTGAGTATTATAGTCTGGATGCCTCAAGCTTTCATTCTTTCCTATTACCTAGGCTTCCCACCTGGACTGCATCTTATATGAGACACCATGTCCCTGTATTTTACTAGCCAATGAAAATTATATGGCTATAGAAAATCATTGGGAAATATACGCTGGCTGGCAGCATTAGACCAGTGAAGAAAAGAAATGTATGAGGCATCTTGGTGTCTCAGGAAGCCACAATGAAAGATTTAATTCAGTGATGACTAAAGATAGCTAAATGAGCTATTTTGAGATTTCTGGATTGAAGTGTTCAGGTTTTCAGATCTGCTTTTTTGGATGAAAAGTTTTCTGTGGAAAGCAAATGAGTAAATGAGCTTTTGCAAGACAGTTATATTGTCAAAAACCCAGGTGCCTCTTGAAAAACTGTTTGGATGAAAAAAAAAGTTAGCCAGCCTTAGTGAAGATGTGTTTGTGAAATATTAAGAAATAACATTAAAGGGCTCTCTAGGGAACTGCATTCTGCTCTACCTGGCTGGAAGGGTGATGGTTGTAAAGCTTGGGAGAGTAGGCCCAGTAAAGGAAAGTTCAGAAGACTCCTGTAGCTGTAGGAGCCAAACACCATATTGCAGTTCAGTTGTACAAAAACCCACCAAAATAATTTCTTAGGGTGAAGTATTCAACTGGGAGATGGGAGACCTGCTCCTTGGTTTTTTTTGGCATTTCATACCAAGTGACTAAGGTCAAATACATAAGAACCCCTCCTCCCCCTGATTTACAGGGACTGGAACACAGGTATCCATCATCTCAGCAAAGTGACCAAAGCTGCAATTACCTTTACCTTAACAAATGATTTTTTTTCCAGTGGTGCTTCTTCCCACTTCTGACATCTATCTTCAGATTCTGGAGTGGCACATGTCCTAAAATAGCAAGTGTGAAATCCACAGCTAGCTCCAGCAAGATTGCCAAATTATCCATGATTGATTTAATACACATCCAAATTGTATCTGGGGTTTGGGTTGCTCTTAATACAAGTCAGGGGTCAACATGGATCTATAACAAAATGGAACACCTCCAACACCGAACAAAAAATGAAGACTACCCTCCTTGCTGAATCCCCACTGAGGAAGCTTAATATTGATTTTTTTCATGGTGCCCTGTGTAAATCTGCAGATGTTCATTCCAGGTAGTTTCTTTTCCATGTGCACTCCCTGCCTCAACAAAGAATGAGTGGCTCTATTGAACTAATATATAGAATTTATGGATTGAAGGGATGAGCCTTATTTGACAACAAGATTGCGGTCAATACCTGATTTTTTTTTTCAAATTTTGGAGAGCAGTACCTTGGAACTTTTAATTTTCAGTGGAATCCATCTGCTCTTGAGTTAAACTGCTGTACTGAAAATAGGCCCCTTTAGTCTAGTAGACTTCAAGGTAGAAACTAAGGATTGGGGTATAGGCAATCTTGAGGAGCATGGGGGTAGACAAGTACCTGAGCCCGGAGAGGATCCAGACCAGGAGCTAAGGCTGAATGAGAAGGTCAGAAGCAGAGAGTCCATGTCCTAGTCACTAGCAAGATTAACATCCATAGTCCAGGCATTGCCAGAAGTCAGCAGCCAGGGAATCCACAACATTCAAACAGGGTAACTGGGTAAAATGAAGATATACATTTTACTTCAAGATTGTCCAGCCTATTAGGGAGAATCAGATTTTGCTCTCCTTCTAGGAAACTTTGCTTCAAAATTAGTAGCAGTACAAGTGTAGAAAAATGGTCCTGTACTGTGTTGGTAGGCTTTGGACAACAATGCCACTCATTAGCTACTTTCTGTGATTCATTAACCCAACATAAATGAGGGGGGTAAGAAACAGCAGAACAAGGATTTACACCACAGCAGTACTCAGCATGATCGGACTATCAGTCCCACTGAGCACACTTGAAAGTTTAAAGAGTTTTTAAATACATTTTTCAAACGTTATTTGAAAGATCAACAAGAAAGAAGGCAGCAAACAATAAATAGCTGTGCTAGAATCCTGCTTTCCTATACTATTTGTACTCGTATTCATTTTGCTCCAGGGCCATGTTAGGGAACACTATATTGAACACGATAGCAATAATACAAATGATACACACCCTATGTGCTAAGGAGTGCTCATACCAGTGCCTATTTCATACATGTTACTATAACAAGACATGACAGCCCCTGGTAGCTACTCAGCCCTTTCTTGGTCTGCCCTACTTGGTCATGCTCCCCTTTGCTTTCGTGTCATACCTTGATACTATAGTTCTTTAAAGAAAGGGAGGCTGTCCGAGGGCTTCCCAAGCTTGGTTTCACTCTGGCTCCTGTGGCTAATTACATGCGTCAGGGCACTAGTCCCTAACCCAACACCGGGCTGCTTCAGGTCTTTATATTCTTGTCAGAACTTGGCCTTCCTGGCCTCAGCACCATTGTTCTCTCACTGGTTTCCATAGCCCAAGCCCACTGCACTGGATCTGGTTTCTGGGGGTCAGCCCTGTCCCAGCCTTCCTTGGGCACTAAGCCTGCTTTGGCTCTGTTATACCAAAAGTCTAGTTGGTCTAATAAAAGATATCACCTCTACCATGAGTTCTGATTCTTTTTGCCTCTAGACCAATACAGCTACAACCTGGATAATTTAAGATATTTAAAGGTGTTAATGTGTGGCCAATCCAGGGATTGAGCACTTCAGGAACCACACAAAATTACCAAGTAACAAGGCCCTAAATGTCTGTTCAGCTACTTTGTTTAGGCTTTTAATAGTCCTGATAGCAGCTAGTCAAGGGTGTGGGATCCTTGCCATAAAATTTTGTTAAATGTTTGAGCTAAATATTCAGCTCCAGGGATAAACTTTCAGGGTATTTATTTTGTTTATTTTTAGAAGCTTTGTTTCCTTTTAATAAACACAGAAGATTTTCTGCTTCTTCTGCACACGGGGTGTGTACAGAAGTTGCTTTTTTATTATTGGAAGTGCTTTATTACTGTGACTTAACAGAAGTGCATGGCTTTACAGCACCTTAAAAATGGGTCAAGTGCTTTAAATTAACCTTTGTTAAATGCTTTAAATTAGCACTTGTTAAATGAGGTATTAAATCTGAAGCTGTGTATTTTACAGTACTTTAGCAACCTACAGTGCTTTAAATAACTTCTGTATGCTGGTCACATTTCTGACCAGTGGAGAAGCCCCAGGAAGCTGTGGAGCACATCCTGCCTCCTAATCTGGAAAATGCAGGGAGGCTCAGAGCCCTGCCCTACAACCACTGCACTTCTGTCATTTTTAAGAGCACTGTAACTTTATAGTGCTATAAAAAATGCTTTATCTTACAATGTATTGGAGTGCTCTAAATTACAATGCATGGAGCACTTCTATACACACCCATGGGCTCTCTCCTCTCTCTCTCATGTAAAGCTGTCATTTATAATTAGTGGCAAGCAGCCTATATGAACTTTAACAACAAGATGGTGGTCGCCAATTAAGAGCAGAAATTATGTCTCCTAAGGGAGTCTCTAAAGTAGTGCTGAGTACAGCAACTCAGCACTGCTGTAAACTGCAGTACTACTTGTGATCCCCTAGCTGCTGCCTGAAGTTGATCCAGTTTCTTTCTGTAGTGGAAAACTACAGCTACATCAGCAGCACAGCACACTTTGCAGAATTAGCCAGTTTCCTTGTGCAAAGCTCTATTTTATGTGACTATCACTTATAGAGTTGTTAGGTTTTAGTGATAGACATGCAGGGTAAATTTCCTCGTTCACTCAGACACCTGAGGAGGGCAATACTCAGGTAAGAAGGTGGAAGAATGGATGAACTAACTTGGAATGGAGACAAGTAATTGAAAGCTAAGATGCAAACACGGTCATTGCCCCTCTAACCAAATCTGTATTCACAGCTTCTATTAATTATTATTTGTACCGTGATAATGCATGATGAGGATGAGAACCTAGTTGTGCAAGGTGCTGTATAAAACTTAGATATCATTTAAGTGCTGGTATAGCAAAACCACTCCATATTTTTATCCATATTTTGGTATCCCCAACAAACACAACCTGAAAATTGTTCCTGCTGTAAGGTCTTGGTGAATAATTCTGCAGTACATTGTCGTAGGCTCTTTAGAGCATGAACCAAAAGCCGGTTTTTGTTTCTAAGATGTACTATTACTGGAAGACCCCATGGATGGAGTGGGGCAAAGAAAGGACCCCTGGCACGGCTTTACGAGCACTCATGGTGCTCTGGAGTGGTGCTGGAGGACTGGAAGAGGGCCAACATGGTTCCCATCTTCAAAAAAGGGAGGAAGGAGGACCCAGGAAACTATAGGTCACTTAGTCTTACCTTGATCCTAGGCAAGCTGTTCAAGAAAATTATTCTGGCACACATCCATGAGGGGCCAGCAGGGGACTGCATGCTTAGGGGCAACCAACACGGGTTCATTAGTGGCAGGTCCTGTCAGACCAACCTGGTGGCCTTTTACAATCAGATCACCAGATCATTAGATGCAGGGGTAGCAGTGGACATAGTCTTCCTGGACTTCCAGAAGGCTTTTGACACTGTCTCTCACCCCGTTCTCATTAAGAAACTGGGGGGCTGTGGTGTAGACACCCACACAGTCAAATGGGT
>NW_017729026.1:16161633-16163957 GCF_001723915.1 Gavialis gangeticus | reverse complement strand
CCTGGGGGTTTTTAAGAGGAGGTTAGATGAATACCTTGCTGGGGTCATTTGACCCCAGTACTCTTTTCTGCCATGGCAGGGGGTCAGACTAGATGATCTTCTCAGGTCTCTTCTGACCCTAGAAACTATGAAACTATGAAAGGCAATGTATTCAAAGCAACAGGCTAGTGGCATTATCTTTGAGCCATGTTCTGAATGAATATGAATGGGCAAGACTACACAGCCAGGGAAAAATGTGTTGCAACAATTGAAACACAAGATGAAGAGAGTTTGGATGCAATTTTTAGCTGTGTGGATAGGTAGTTTGGATTAGAGAGATATTAAGTAAAAAGAACCTGCAAGAATTTGGCAATGAATCTCTCTCTCTCTCTACGGTCTCACATTCAAGCTAAGCTGAAGGGAAGGGCCAGGTTATAGATAGACTCTGAGTGGTAAAGCAGACTCTTGGTGTAAGAGAAAGGAAGTAGTGGGGAGGGTTTAGAAGAACAAACACAAGCTCTTTTTCATCCATGATCTTGAGTCACAGTCTTGGCGCAGGCCTAAAAGCTTGTGCCCAGTTAGATGATCCAACTCAGAGCATTGCATTATACCTTAGACTCAGTGGAAACTTAAACTTTCCTGCTGGTGCATGCAGCTATGTGCCTTGACGCAGCTGAATTCTGTGCTCATTGCTAGAGGTGTCCCTGTAACCACAGGGAATGCCTCTGGTGCCTTCAGATGTAGCCACAGGTCAGTTGAGACATCATTCTTGACAAAGGCCAGCTGTAAATCCTGCATAGGGCTCCATGAGAGGTCTAGTTGAGCTTGCATAGGAAAAGATGTGTCATCTCACTTTTGGGATTGGATTTTCCAGCCTGAGGCTTCCTTGCAGGCCTGGGATTGGCAGTGGCTTGGACACTGCCTTTCTGTTCTGGCAGATATCCTATTGCTGAAGGCCAGTTATCTAGGTTGAACTAAAAGTGAATCTGCCCAATCTATTAGACTGGCTTTGGGAATGGAATGCATTGAAGGTTTTTTTTGCTTACATAGCTCCACACAGGCTGAGAAGGAAAGCTGCCTGCTCTCTGCAGCTTCAGACTGGCCACTATTAAGAAGTCTGTGCAATAGCCACATGCCCTTTGATACTCCAAGGAATGTTGCTGATAGTGCCTCTGGCATTAGTCAGCTTATTCTATTCATCTGCCTGTTAGGAAGAAAAAGAGATGTTTGGCTGGGAGAGATAGAACAGACAGTGACAATGGACCTGGCTCTGGCTGGTGCAAAAAAAAATGTGTGCAATGACAGATGGCTGCCACCTCAGAGAAGTGCATCAAGGGCTTTAAATTATGGCCACCTAAGTGGACCGCAGATTTAAAAGTACTAACAGTTCCTCCATCCTTCCTGAAGGGGTGACAGATATAAACCACTGGAAGCAAAATCTAGTTGATACAATGGCTGGGCTGCTTTTTGGCAAGGTCACATTATATACTTTTGGCAGCAGCAGGTCATTTGGAGAGAAACACAGTTGCAATTTGATGGCAGTGAATTCAGAGAAAGGGGAAGCCCCAGTGAGACTGCCCTGGAGGACTTTGACTTTGCTAGAATTGTCCATGAGGTCCTCAAAGTTTCACCTGAAGTTAGGACTTGCTGGGATGTTGATGAAGGACTGCAGGATGCCATTGTGTGTGCCAGTACCCCCAACTGAGAGTTGTATGGATAGCCCAAGGGATCTGTTGATGGACAATGTTTCACAAAAAAGGAGACAGCTGAGGGGTTGTTCAGCTCAAGTATTTACTCCTAATGTGTTTTTAGCACAGCATGCTCTACATTCTTTGACAAGCCTATCCGCCTCTCCTTGGGAAATGTATACATGCTGGTATTCATTCAAATGAATACATACTTGCTTCTAAACAATTATTGAATGTAACAGATCTTGGTTACTAGTTGCACCAGGGCAGAAGAAGGTACACAGAGAAACTCAGAATCATAGAAAATTAGGCCTGGAAGGGACCTCATGAGGCCATCTAGTCCAACCCCCTGCTCAAAGCAGGACCACCCCCAATATATCGTTACATCCTGGGCTTTACTATCCTGCTAGTCAAAAAGCTTTTCCTGATATCTAACCTAAACTTCACTTGCTGCAACTTGAGACCCATGCTCCTGTTTCTGTCATCTACTACCGCTGAGAATAGTCTAATTCCATCTTCTTTGGAACCAAATTTGCTATTAAGTACCCTCCCAGTCTTCTCTTCTCCAGACTAAAGAAACCCAGTTCCCTCAGCTTCTCTTCACAAGTCCTGTCCTCCAATCTCATAGTTTCATAGTTTCTAGGGTCGGAAGGGACC
>NW_017729026.1:16147588-16161622 GCF_001723915.1 Gavialis gangeticus | reverse complement strand
CTGGACTCTCTCCAATTTGCCCACATCCTTTCTGTAGTGAGAGGCTTAAAACTGGATATAGAACTGAAGATATGGCTTCACCAGTGATAAATAGAAGGGAATAAACACTTACCTTGATCTGGCAGTGCTCCTACTAATGTAGCCCAATATGCTGTTAGCTTTCTCTGCAACAAGGGTATTTGATCACTAATATATATGTTGCTTCATATATATTGCATGCTCTAGGTATGTGTGTGTGTGTAATGATGGGAGGGAAAAACAGCAAACCATGACAAAATCATGCCAATGATTGCCAGTTTTACCCAGAAATCCTATGCTATTTTTTTACTCTCCAGGCTATTGAAAATAAATTCCTACTGATTTCAGTGGGAGTAGAATTGGATCTGATGTTATGATATTTAATTTGGGTTAAGTTAATAAACTAGGGACACAGACAAGGGGAGTGAGAGAATGTGAAACAGAGTCCTAATTTTATCATTTGGGAACTGCCATTAGGTAAACCAACCCTATAGATTAGGGACAGACATTCAAAAAGCTTGAACCTGAATTGATTTAATTTTTGCAGGTTAGTCTAACTTGGCTAGGCTAAACCAGTTTGCAACCACACAGACATCCCCCCTGGACTGAACAAATGCCAGCACATGCCTACCCAGCACATGCCTACAGTGGCTCAGGCTAGAAGCTGGTGGATGCTAAAGCAGACATCCCTTCCCTTCCACAATGCTGAGCTGAGGGGGGCATGGCCAGACACCGGCAGGACACTCTGAATAGGGAGGGGTCCCCCCCTCCCGACCAGCTTAGCAGGGAAATGATAACACAGTGTTTATCAGCCCATTAATTAATGGATTTCATAGACATTAGGCCTGGAAGGGACCTCAGAAGATCATGAAGTCCAGCCCTCTGCCCCAAGGGCAGAAAGTCAGTTGGGGTCAAAGGATCCCAGAAAGATAAGCGTCCAAATGCTTCTTAAAGGAGTCCAGAGTAGGTGCTTGTACCACCTCTGGAGGGAGCCTATTCCAGGCTTTGCGGGGCTTGGCCAGTAAAGAAGGTTTTCCTTATGTCCAGCCTAAAATGGTCTTGGAGGAGTTTGTGACTGTTGGTCCTTGCCATCCCTTGGGAGGTTCTGGTGAACAGACATTCCCACAGATACTGATGCACATTCCTGATGTACTTATAGGCTGCCACCAGGTCTTCCCTGAGCCTGTGCTTTTCCAGGCTGAAGAGTCCCATGGCTCTCAGCCTCTCTTCATAAGGCCTGTTCTCTTGCCCTCTGATCATGTGTGTGGCTCTCCTCTGGACTCTCTCAAGCTTCTCCACATCCTTTTTGAATTGTGGAGCCCAAAACTAGATGCAGTACTCCAGCTGTGGCCTCACCTAGGCTGAGTACAGTGGGAGGATGACATCCTGAAATTTACTTGAGAAGCTTCTATGGATGCTAGCCAGAGTTTGGTTTGCTTTTCCAGCTGTGAGATCACATTGGTGGCTCATGTTCATCTTGTGGTCAATCACGACCCCCAAGTCTCTTTCAGCCTTGCTGCTAGCAAGCATAGCACTGCCGAGCCTATAAGCATTCTGTGGGGTTTTTTTCCCCAAGGTGGAGGACCTTACATTTGTCAGTATTGAAAGTCATCAGGTTTGTATCTGCTCACTTTTTCAGCCTGTCCAGGTCAGCCTGGATCACCAGCCTATCCTCCGGTGTGGACACTCTACCCTAAAGTTTGGTGTCACCAGCAAACTTGGCAAACTTGGCTAACTTAGGAAAACAACAGAGGGACACTGCCAGCTACCTGTTGATTCTGCCTTTTGTCCTGTCTTCCACAGCATGGATTGTAGCTAGCATGTGGTCTGCTAGCTAAACTTGAGAGGTGTCTGTGCAAGACAGAGGAGACAGGGATGTCTGCTTAGCAGGGAGTGGTGAGGGGAGGGGGAGGAGAAGGGGGAAGCCAGGCAGATGCCTGCAGTCTCTGCTGGAGCTCCAGCCAGGGAGCAGAGGAGAGGGGCCAGCCCTGCTGTGGAGCAGAGGGCTCCGCCCAGCACAGAGAACATGCCGGGGTGCTGGGGGAGTCTGGTTTAACCCAGCAAGGGGCCTGGGACACACATTGTATAAACCGGTTTTACCCAAATCAGTTAAGTCTGATACTACATTCAACCGGGTTTATCACAAACCAGTTTCAGCCATTCAGAAAAAAAGTTTTCCTTCATTTTTGTTCCTCTTCCTCTTTCATGTTGTTCAATTAGATTTGCATATTTAACGATTGTAGTTATAAGTATCTCTATGCAAAAGGAGGGCTTCATTTTCCAGTGACTTTACTTATTATCCTCAGTTCTTTGGGATCTGTGCTGTAGAATGGTTCAGGTTGTTTGCCTACTTTAAAAGGACGATGCACATTTTCGCTGCTACTAGGGAGGAATCACTTCTGAAAATAAGAGGATGTTATAAACTCCTGTACAGCTGCTGTTACCAGACTCCATATATTGTATATCAACTATATCTTATAGAATAGTATTGCCCTCTAGCACCAATCCAGGGCTGTGAGAGGGTGCTTGCATATTACATGCTATAGATGTGAAGAGGACAAAGAGAGTGCCTATGGGTCTTAGTTTATATATAGCAATGTTATCTCTAGTGCAGTGGTTCTTGACCTTTTTTATACTCAAGGCACCCCTTGTTAGACTCAAGGGACTCCTTAGAAATGCCAGCTCTTATTTTTCATTTTTGGACTACAGAAAAACACTAGAGCAATTTTTTCTGGCGTAAACAACTCAGAAAGACAACAGGTCAGGATGTGTTTAACACTACGGATTTTTATTTGAAATCCCTAGGTTTTTCTTGTGAATTATATTTGCACACCTAACAGTGCTAACATTGCATGACACCCATGGCTCTCTTGAAAGAATCTCAATGCACCCCAGGGTGCTGTGGCTCCCTGGTTGGTGATCACTGCTTTAGTGTTTACAGGCACAATACTGTTCCTGCTGGAATCAGTGGCAAAATTCCTACTGATTTCAGTGGGACTGTAATTGGCTCTGATATTATAGCATATCTTGTATGTGACCTCTTGTACAGTGATGATTGAGGACGGCAGCACTGCTACTCCAAAATAACTGAAAAGTAAACTTAAGTCATGGGCTTTGCTTAGTATAACTTTCCTTCAGTTCCTATATTGCTCCCAAGATGATGCCTACTTGAAACCCCAGTACCTGTGATGATTGACAAAGGATGATAATGCTGCTGGCAGGGATCTTGAATTTGATTTAATTTCAGATCCCCATTCTTGGGCATGTTTTAGTCATCTTCTGAGAATGGAATACGTGCAACACGTTTTCCACTTTGGTGACTTTCTCCAGGTGCAGCATTCTACTTCCCCTTCCATTGTCTCCCCTTCCTCAGATGCTAATTGTATTGATCTTTATTTTAAAATGAAAGAGGTTTTTTTAAATTTTTTTTTTACCCTTTCACATCATCTTCCTTTAAATCCCATTTCTAAACCAGTGTACATTGAGTTGGGGAATGAACACGTCCAGCAATAGTCAACTTAATCCTAGCTGAATAACAGACAGATAAACTTCTTAGCAAGCATTAGTGCAAATTACCAGTGTTTGCATGAACATCAACAGGATATTAATTTTAAAAAAAGCTTGTTAAAATCTTCATAAACAATGTCCCTTTGTATCCACCCCGCTCTGCCTTATTTCATGTATGCACATTCCCTTTACTCCTTTTACTGTACTGATAGTTCATCTTTAATAAATCAAAGGCAGTCCTTCCTACCTTGTCTCTGAGAATTTATTGAGTTATACTCTCACAATTCTGACATAAAGATGATGTGAGGTGGAAAGTGCCAAGAATAATGTTTTATTTACATGCATATTGGAAAATAAATGAAATTGTGTCATGATGAGTTTATCTGTTTTCCCCTTTCCCACCAAATAAGGCAGAGATGAGGCACAGGTTCTCTTTTTGTCCTCTAATTCTTCTTCCTCATGCATCATTCTCCAAAAGAGGCTGGTTTTCTGTCATCTCCAGAAGAGACTCCTTTGCACTTGTCTAGCCAAGACAGTTTCTAAAATGCCTCTTTGTTATGGCTTAGCACCCTGGTGACTCATCTGACATTGATATAAATGTTTCCCTTTACAATCTTCCCCTCCTAACTGTGTCTGATATGCTGACACCTGACAACTCCCCCATGTTCTGCTGCTGGAACACCTCCTGGTTCACTGGTCTTCCTTGTCATGCAATGAGGACTCAGCAGGAACTAAATGGTGTTGGCGTATTTCTAGGTCTTGATTTGAAATTAATTGGTAAATTTGATTCCTTGGAGATGTCATGGAGATGAGAAAAGGCCTGTAAGATACAGTTAAGGGCAAATGGAAAACTCTCCAAAAGCCAACTGAAAATTGATGGGTTTGATTTTTCTATTACATACCAGTTGCCACACCTACTAGTCATGTGAGTTTATTATTCATCTTCTGTGACTTAGCACTGTTAGGGACATGTGTCTATGTGGCACAGTTCTGAGCTGTGTAGGAATACCCAAGTAGGTTGAAAGATGCAGCACACATTTAGGAAGTAATATGTCTGCATTAAAGTGGTATTCTGTTTTGGTTGATATTCTCTGTTTCTGCTACTTCACAACATTGCTCCATGTAGACAAGAAGTTCAGATAACTTGTCTTTGCTGTAGTGACTGACTTTTGTGAGAGTTCTGAGAAGGTGTGTGGCAATGAGCAAGAGGAAAAGTTGGAAAGGAAAAGAGGACAAATAAAAGAAAATACCAGGACATTAACCTGTTCTTATCTTACATCCTAAATCCAAGGATGCAGTACTTAGCCAACCTAAAGGGTCTAAATACAGCCTCTGACTCTGACCATTCCTCTCAGGGCTTCCAATATCCTCCTGTCAGCTTGCTTTTCTCAGCCTGCTTGGGTAATGAACACTGAAGACAAAGCTATGATCTCTAAGCAGGCTTAAGTACCTTTGGTAGTCTGGCTATTAACATTCATCACTCCTTCATTTCTAGGGGGCTTGCACTATGTCAGTAACTTCCTGACCCCTGAAGGTGCATATTTACTAGACTACAATCTTGCATCCTTTTACTTATGTAGATTCACTAGCCTGATATGCTGTCCTGTATGATCATTTGATCAGGTAGGCATCAAGCATCTTTTAAAATGGAAATATATCCTTGTTTAGCCAGACCTGCTTCTGCAGCCTTCGTGGAGAACTATATACAAACCAAGTCAAATGTTAGTTCTTAGCCATTGATCCTTCTAAGCGTTAACAGCCGTTCTAGTTAATCACCTTCATACTTACAGGACCTTAGCTGAAATATAAAGATATGTCAACATTGCATTTATATAAAATACTATAACACAAACTGATATGAGAACAATAGAATTGAATACAGCTTCACACTAACTAGAAACTGAACACCCTGATAATAAGCCTAATTTGAAAGAATATTCATGCAAGCCACACAGTGAACCTCCAAAATAATTTGTCTTGGGTTACCTCCATGAAAGCACTTAGACACAAGTCTTCATATTGCAGATGTAGAAAGCAAAATATGAACAGTAAACTCTCCATTTAGGAGGATGTGAAGGAATATATTTCCTTTTCTAATAAATTGTAACCCTGGAAGCGGTGCTACCTGCAGCCACATCCAAATTTTTGGGAACCTGGGGTGCCAATAGGTCTCGGCCTACTCCCATTCTGCCTACAGGCTGGGAGCACCTCTCATGGGAGTGCTTTCCTGTGGTCCTCCCTGCACAAGACCACACATTAAATAACTTTTTGAGACTGACAAATTCGACATCCCATAAATAACAAACAAAATATTTTCAATGAGCTCAATAATAATCTATACCAGCAGATAATGCCAATACTTATCATATAACAAAAGCAATTATGTTATCAACTTTAACACTCAGGCAACTTATAACAGGTACATACACTTAGTCAGCCGGGTCTCCACAAAATCACTCTACCTGCAGCAAGTAGCCCACTGTGCAGTGGCTGCAGTGGAGCCCCGGGGAGCAGTGCTTGCTCTGCCTCAGAAGAGGGGTGGCAATGCCATCATTTGGGCAGAAAATGGGGGTACTTGTCAGGACCTCAGGTGTGGCTGCTCCAGAGACCAGGGTTTCTTCTCTTGTCCAGTCTTTCCTGGATGCCTGCAATCAAACACAGCATTCCCCAGACACTTTCCAAAGCAGCTCCCCTGTGTTTGGCATCTGGAGTGCCCCTTCTCAGCTGTACTTTACTGAGCTCTCCTGGAGCTCCCACAGCCGCAATTCCCTGCTGCTTTCTCTAGCTCTCCCAGAAAACCTCCTCTAGCAACCCCTGTCCCTGATTCCCTCCAGTGACTCCCTGCACCCAGGGATCTTAAGAGTGGGGAGGGGAACCTATTTGCATAACCCCTGATCCTTCAGTAAAGGATACCAGACAATCCTGGGTACTCATTAGCTGGTGGCTCCTTGGCCTTCAGTAGCAGCTCACTCAGGCACAATTCTTCTGCCAGTCATCCTCTCAGAAGCAATTGTCCTGGTAGCAGCCCCCTCAGAAGCAGCCCTTCTCTGCACAGCTTCAGCCCCCCTGTCCCCAACTAGTCTCCCCAGTTTCTTTCTGGGCTTCCTGCCCTGGAGTTACAGCTGTTTAACCATGTGCATGCATTCTGTGTGCACAGCTTGCTGTAGATCCTTGTCCCAAGAGTGCAAACACCCTGACTGAGCTTGCAAGATCTGAGAAAACCCTTCAACGCCTTTACATTCTCCCCTGTGTTTGAGTTTACTGTCCCCAGTAACTACCGTAACAGGGAGTAGTTTTTTATCTTTTCCAGGGTTGCAGTACAGGGGTTTCTGAAACAACACCTGGGGCATCATGAGTGAGTTTTTTTACTGGCTTCACTACTCAAATAGGTCTAGAGGTATCTGGGAAGGGTGGTGATGCCAGCTCCCCCATGGGTATCTCTGGCCCTGGAGAGGGTTGGCTCCTGACTGGTTCTTTGTCACCTAAATCCTGGGCCTCCTCCATAAAAGCAGGTTCTGGGGTCCTGCTGACTTCACTTCCTGGGCATTGGGGTCATTGGTTGAAATGAGGTTGAAATGAGGTTGCCAGCCTCCTTGTGCTTGCGGTGAATGGTACTCCCCAGTACTCAGATCAAGACCCCCTGAGTAATCTTTGTTGGACTCACTGTCCGAGGCATTCCTCTGGCTCTAGCCTGGCAAACTATGGGTATCTGGTGATTTTGTCCGGGTCCTAAGTCACTGGTTTGGCAGAGAGTGCTGCCTCTCTGAGCCTGGCAAAGGCCCACTAATTCCCCTATGGGCAGTAATAAGTTGCTGTGTACAGTCCTTTCTATATTGGGTCCAACCTCAGGCTTTATCTTGTATACAGGCAGATTCCCCATCTGCCGTATTATCACTTAGGGAGTTGCTCTCCATCAGTTGGCTATTTTATGCTTGCCAACCACTATCATGTTTCTTAAGAGCACTCGGTCTCCTGGCTGTAACCTTTGAGTGCATACCCGAAGGTTATACCTTGCTTTATGATGCACTGTGTTTCTATGGGCTGCCTTCTGTGCTAGCTGGTATGCTTGGCAAAGCCTTTCTTGTAACTTTGCTACATATTCATGATGAGTGACATACTCTTCCTCATTTGGCATTAGTCCAAAGCATAAATCAATGGGAAGACAGGGTTCCCACCCAAACATCAGTAAGTAGGGACTGACACCAGTAGCATCATTTTTTTGCTGTTATATGCATGAACTAAAAATGCAGTGTCCTGACTCCAGTAGGTCTTTTGTTTTGCGTGGAGAGTTCCCAACATATTTAGCAAGGTTCTGTTAAACTTCTCTGGCTGAGAATCTCCTTGTGGATGATAGGGTGTAGTTTGCGACTTTTTGATCCCATCTAGTTGCAAGACCTCCTGCAGCAGCCACCTCTCAAAGCCCCTCCCCTGATTTGAATGGATCCAAGCGTGGAGCCTATACACAGAAAAGTATTTATCCCATAACACCTTGGCCACGGTGGAAGCTTTCTGATCTTACGTAGGTTAAGCCAGGAGCAGAGAGGAGAGGAGGGAACTGGGCACATGTGCCTCCTGGCACACACGTGTACCCCCTTACCTGACCCAAGGGAGAGGCGGACACAACAGTGGAGCCAGCAGTGAGGGCAGCAAAGCTGATCCCCCAAAGGTAAGTGGGGCAGAGGGAACTGGCACAATTGAGCCAGATCCCGAGGGGAAGCCTCCCAGATCCCTTTTAGTTGAGCTGGAAGGGAGCCACGCTCCTGAGCCATGCCGTGCAAACAGAGCACACAAACATGTGCGCTTTGTAAGGATGCGCCGGTGTTTGCGCCAGCATTTGCACAGGCAGGCAAGCAGGGGGGGCCAGGAGGGAGACTCCAGCAAGGGTAGGGTGAAGGCACCACACAAAAATATAAATAAATAGCAATCTATAAAATGGTGTTGACGCGGAGTACTGCTAGGGCCCCTGCCAGGGGGGTGCTGCCTACACGGGGCTTGTCTGTGGCCTCCACCCAGACAAAGCCCATGGGGGAGCTGGCATCCCCCTGCCCCCTGGCCTGTGGGGGATACCCAGCATGGCTGGGGGGGGCAGGGAATGGGGGCCCCCACACCTGTCCTGCAGGTGCCCGACTTAGGGCCCTGGAGGTGCAGCTGAGGGAGCTCCAGGAGGAGGTTAACAGGATGAGAGGAATCAGGGAGGCGGAGGATGAAATTGATGGGTATTTTCTCTCCCTGCAGGGCCATGCATCCAAGGAAGAAGCACCCTGGGAGATGCCCACCACAGCAGAGTGGCAGATGGTCCCCTTCAGAAGCAGGGCTGCTCACAGCAGAGCAGTACCAGTTCCTCCAGTCTGGCTGGAGAACAGGTATGAGGCCCTGGCAACACTGCAGGAGAAGGAAGGAGAGGAGGAAACCTCTGGAAAGGAGGCTACTCTACACTCCCCACAGGCTGAAGGAGCTAAGCAGACCTGGAGGAAGAAACATTGAGTGATCATCACAGGCAACTCCATCCTGAGAGGTACAGAGGGTCCCATCTGTCTCCAGGAGCCTTCAACACGTGAGGTCTACTGCCTGCCCAGAGCAAAGATTCAGGATGTGACAGAGATAATCCCGGCCATTATCCGGCCCACTGATTAGGCCCCATGGTCCTAATCCATGTGGGCACTAATGATATGGCCAGGAGAAGCCCTGATCACCTGATGATAGACTACCATGCTCTGGGGGGCATGCTGAAGGAGATAGGGCCACAGGTGGTATTCTCTTCTGTCCTACCAGTGAGCGGACGTGGAAGACAACATGAGACCTGCATCAGAGAGGTCAATTTGCGGCTTCAGGAATGGTGTCTCGAGGTGGGCTTCAGCTTCCTAGACAATGACCCACACATCAGGATGAGAGACATGCTCAGGTGGGATGGGCTTCACATTTCCCCCAAAGGTAAGTATGTGTTCTCTTCTAGGTTGGCTGATCTCCCCCAGCGGGCTTTAAACTAGGCTTGTTGGGGGAAGGGGAAGACGAGGGTGGAGGAAGCCTTGGACCACTAAATCAAGCATCACCCACAAGAACAGCCCAGCCTAGACCGACGACAAGCAGAACAAATACCCAGGTAAGCAACAGGGGCCCAAGTAGTCCTGAGATTAAGGGGGCAGTGCATGCATTTTCAGGAGGCCTCAAATACCTATACACTAACGCTCATAGTATGGGGAACAAGCAGGAGGAACTTACCCTCCTACTAGCTGACACCAACCCAAACATGGTGGGGCTCCCTGAAACATGGTGGGACCCAACGCATGACTGGGTGGTGAATATCAAGGGTTACAGGCTGTAGAGGAAGGATAGGACAGGGAGGAAGGTGGGTGTGTGGCGCTCTATGTCAAGGAGAAATATACATCCTCAATGAGTAGCACTGGATCAGAGGAGGGGCACACTGAAGTGCTCTGGGTTAGAATATAAGGAAGTTGAGGGGAAAGGGACTTAACAGTGGGGGTCTACTACAGACCACCAAAACAAGGGGAAGAGCTAGACCAGGAATTCTTAAGTCAGCTCACGGAGGCAGTTAGCTCAAAGGACGTGGTCATCATGGGTGACCTAAACTTTCCAGACATCTGCTGAGAAGAGCAGTTAGCCAGGTCTGACCGCTCACTTACGTGCCTAGCCAAGATATAGGACCTCCATCTAACCCACAGGTGCACAGCCCCACCAGGGGAGACACCTTGTTGGATCTGGTCCTGTCCATGGGAGACAACCTGGTGAGGGGTCTGCGGGTGCTCGACCACCTGGGTGGCAGCAATCATTGCTTGCTGGAATTCACCATCCAACGCAAGGTGGCAAAGGCCTGCAGCAAGGCAGCAGCCCTGGACTTCAGGAGGGTGGATTTCAATGAGGTAAGGACAATAGTCAGAGAGACACTGAGGTCCCGGAGGGGAGGGGAGGGGAGTCGGGTGTCCAAGAAAAGTGGTCGTTCCTTAAGGAGACGATCCTCCAAGCCCAAAGGGAGGTAATCCCAACACAGACCAAAGGGGGAAAGGGGGCGCAAAAGCCCCCATGGCTCACCCAAAGCATCCAGGAATGTCTCCTAGCTAAAAAGTAGGCGTACACCCAATGGAAGGGAGGGGCCATCATCAGGGAGGACTATACCTCTGTTGCTCAGGGCTGTCGGGGGGGTGGTCAGGAAGGCCAAGGCGGAGATAGAACTGGAACCAGCTACCTATATCGAGCACAACAAGAAGTCCTTTTTAAAATACATAGCAGGTAAAAAGAAGGTACCAGGTAATGTGGGGCCTCTGAAGGACACGCTAGGAAATCTGGTCTTCTCACCAGACAGCAAAGCTAACCTATTTAACAATTTCTTTGCCTCCATTTTTCTGAGCAGGGACCGGGTCACCCCCCACACTGGGACCTCCGTAGGCCCCAGGGGAGGTGCACCCAGGCCTAGGGTTAGTGAGGATCTAGTCAGGGAACTTCTGGAGAGACTGGATGTATTTAAATCAGCAGGTCCTGGCGATCTCCACCCCAGAGTGCTGGGGGAATCAGCTGAGGTCATTGTGGGACCCCTGACATGGCTTTACAAGCACTCATGATGCTCTGGCATTGTGCCAGAGGACTGGACAAGGGCCAATGTGGTTCCCATTTTCAAAAAAGGGAGGAAGGTGGACCCAGGAGACTATAGGCCACTTAGTTTTACCTTGGTCCTGGGTAAGGGGAGATTATGCTTAGGGGCAACCAACATGGGTCCATTAGAGACAGGTCCTGTCAGACCAATCTGGTGGCCTTCTATGACGAGGTCACAAAATCCTTAGATGCAGGGGTAGCAGTAGATGTAGTATTTCTGGACTTTATGCAGGCCTTTGATACTGTCTCTTACCCCATCCTCATTAAAAAACTAGGAGACTGTGGCATCAATACCTACACAGTCAGATGGGTCACTAGTTGGCTGGAGGGCCGCACCCAGAGAGTGGTGGTGGATGGGTGTTATTTGACCTGGAGGGATGTGGGCAGTGGGGTTCTGCAGGGCTCGGTCCTCGGGCCTGCACTGTTCAACATCTTCATCAGCGACTTGGACGGGGGGGTAAAAAGCATCCTGTTCAAATTCACAGATGACACTAAGATGTAGGGAGACGTGGGCACGCTAGAAGGGAGGAATAGGCTGCAATCGGACCTGGACAGGTTACAAGGGTGAGTGGATGAGAACAGGATGGGTTTCAACACTGACAAGTGCAAGGTATTGCACCTGGGGAGAAAGAAGCAGCAGCATATGAGGCTGGGGAATGCCCTTCTCTTTAGTACAGAGGCAAAAAAGGATCTTGGAGTCATTATTGATGCCAAAATGAACATGGGCCGGCAGTGTTGGGATGCAGTCAGGAAGGCCAACCGTACCTTGTCATGCATCCACAGATGCATCTCAAGCAGGTCCAAGGAGGTGATCCTGACGCTGGACAGGGCACAGTTGGAGTACTGCATCCAGTTCTGGGTGCTGCACTTCAGGAGGGATGTGGACAACATGGAGATGGTACAGAGGAGGGCCACCTGCATGATCAGGGGGAAGCAGGGCAGGCCCTATGAGGAGAGGATAAAGGTCCTGAACCTGTTCAGCCTCCACAAGAGAAGGCTGAGGGGGGTCTAGTGGCCGTTTACAAGCTAGTCAGGGGGGACCAGCAGGCATTGGGGGAGTCCCTGTTCCCCCGAGCACTACCAGGAGTGACAAGAAATAACAGTCACAAGCTGGCAGAGGGTAGATTCAGGCTAGATGTCAGGAGGTGCTATTTCACGGTCAGGGCAGCTAGGATCTGGAACCAACTTCCAAGCGAAGTGGTGCTGGCTCCTACCCTGGGGGTCTTTAAGAGGAGGCTAGGTGAACACCTTGCTGGGGTCTTTTGACCGCAGTACTTTTTCCTGCCATGGCAGGGGGTCAGACTTGATGATCTGCTCAGGTCCCTTCTGACCCTACCAACTATGAAACTATGAATAAGCCTGTGCATATTGGATGAAGTGATCCAACACCACCAAGATGTTACCCATGTTGCAACTATCAGCTTCAACAGATGGAAAATGGATGCACAGAAGCTCTAGGGGCTATGAGCTGGTGATTGTATGTAGGTAGGCTCTTACTGGGCAGGGTCTTCCACTGCATGCATGGCAAAAGTGTCACTTTTGCTCTTCACATCACTGGCTATACAGGGCCAAAAAAATCTATCACAGACTACAGCCAGTGTTGGTTCAGTTCTCAAGTGTGCAAAATCGTTGTGAAGTGCCCGCAAAGCTAATTCCCAGTATGCTTTGGGGAACACAAGCTGTGTTGTCGTTTCCCCCAGAGGCCTAGTGATGACCTGATACAGAACTCCATGTATTACTCAGAGCCGGACCCACTCCTGCATTAACAACCCGCCACACAGTGTGTTGAGCCCCTTCCCAGGCACAAGGGCTCCATCTTTCTTTTGTTGACTGATAGCTGACAGGGATCTCTGAGGGAAGGAAGTTGCTGATTTGCATGTCTGGCTGCTACCACCCATGGTGAAAATTCATAATGAGTGCTAGTGTGTGATGTATAAGTGGAGGCAATCCCCACCCTATGAAAGCACCCCCCACAAACCCCTACTCCTGGCAAAGGTCTCTTCCCACAGGCAGTAGTGGTTTCAAGAACAGGACAAAGGGTGTGCAGCCTCACTCTGACTTTGGCTGTGCCCACATTCACATTGAGTTCTGAGTTCATTGCCTGGTCAATGCTAGTTCCTGCCAGAGCTCCATGTGAACAGTCATCTTTGACCTCCCCAGGTTAGTGGGGGGCATCTGGCTGGGACCCTTGCTTTCTGGCAGGAGCCCTTGCTTTCATGTGGCTTCAGAACCTAACCACCAAGAGTGTTTTATTTAATTAAAAAATGCATACTGGATTGCAACAAAGAGTGGTCAAACAATTCCCTTGTACTGCCTTTGATGCCTCAGCTAGTAGTGTCAAATGGATTAGGGTTACTATTGAGAATGCCAGACTTGTCCACATGTATCTCATTAGCTGGCAGGATGTGCAGGATGATGATATTGTTCCAGGGAATTGATGACCTGAGAACAGACACTGGGCTCAGATGAGAAGGTTTCATATTTGCATTTTACCATTGATGTTTATAAGTAGTGATTTAAAGGATATAGTGTGGGATGTGGCTAGACTAATATTTTATAGAAACTATGTAGCTCTGGCAAATGATTCCTGTTTAATTTAGCAAATGATCTTGATTCAGTAGGAACTCTAATTTCTAACAGAAAGTGAGACGCATGTTGGTTTGTCCTTTAATTTTGGAGTCTTTTTATTTACAGTTTCTTACAGGATGATTTCAATGCCTGTCATGTCCTGTTATCTTAATGGGACAAATGTACCGATAACGTTCATAAAAGTTTTTCAGTAAGAATGATTGATACAGTTATAAGAGAAATGTCAAGGTAGGGTGTGTGTGTGTGTGTGTGTAGTTGGAGTTACACACACACACACACACACACACACACACACACACACACACACACACACAC
>NW_017729026.1:16135211-16147492 GCF_001723915.1 Gavialis gangeticus | reverse complement strand
CCATGATCCAGAGGATTAACAGTTGCCTTCCTAAATATTATTTTGTTCCTGAAGTGCTTTAATGTGCTCCCATGGTTAAAAACGACACTGGGAACTGGGAGTATTATACCATTGTTAGTCATCCATCTTGCTTTTCTTTTCTTAGTCTTGTTAACCTTGTTTTTATCTCCAAATCCATCCATCCATCCATATATATATATACAGTTGGAATTATACACACACATTTTATACCTATCTATCTATCTATCTATCTATCTATCTATCTATCTATCGTGTGTGTGTGTGTGTATAACTCCAATTATATGTATGTTTGTATGGATGGATGGATGGATTTGGAAGTAAAAACAAAGCTAACAAAACTAAGAAAAAAAAGCAAAATGGATGACTAACAATGATATAATACTCCCAGTTCTCATTGCCATTTTTAACCATGGGAGCACATTAAAGCACTTCAGGAACAGAATAACATTTAGGAAGGCAACTTCTCAATCCTCTGGATCATGGCATACATGTAAGAGGTCTAGCCAGATGCTTGATGAATCCATTTGTGGCTGACAAACCCAATTTTAGAGAAACACAGCTTGTAACAAGTTTCACAGATCCACATGTTGTTTGACTTAGAGTCCAAGTTTACAGCACACTGCTTTCTTCTTTCTCACTTTGCTTCCATCCTCTTGATCAAAGCCACTTCATGCTGAGCTTCACCCAGGGCCAGATGTTCCCTCCAGATCAGATGTGATTCTGCATGCTTTCTACACTAATGTTGAACAATTTAATTTATTTTTTGCACAAATTGTGGTACTGCTAGACAGTCACCCCACTTTCTAGAACCATCTCGAATCTCACTATACAAAATCTTCTTGGGGGTGCAGTCTTCTCCTATTCTCCTAACATGGCTGATCCATCACAACCTCTTCTTTTTGATAGTGGTTTCTAACCATGTCAGTCCTGTGTGCTCCGGTATCTCTGTGTTTAGTATTCTGTCTTCCCACTTTATTTTCAGAATCTTATGCAGACATCTCATGTGGAGGCTGTTCTATCTCTTGATGTCTCTACCATATGTAGTCCACATTTCTGAACCACAAAGCAGGGATGACAACACATAAGTCTAATAGATTTTCATCTTCCCCTTAGTTTATAGTTTGCTGTTATTCTTAGTTTTTAAAAGGGATTCCTTTCAGCAAGATATCATTATTTTAGTCTAAATTCACTGCAAGAGTCAGGGGAATGGAAAGAGTTCGAACAGTTTCCCTTCACTGGGGACTATTTAAAGCAATGTTAGCCATTTGTATCTCCATCTACAGCTCAGGTATTGAGTTCAAATCACAGATATCTAGCCTTTGAAGTCTAATAAGGTTTAAAGTTTCAATCAGCAATGAGGAACTGAGTCCAGCATTTCCAGATGTGGCTAACTATGACATGTTAACTATGTTATTCAGTTAACTATGACATGTTAACTATGTTATTCAGTTAACTATGACATGGCTGTGTTGTATATAGCTTCTTGATGATACCGAGTGCACGCTTAAGAGCAATAATGAGACCCACAGCAAAATTTCTCCATTAAAATATATGCTGGATTTGATAGTTCTAATTCTGTTCTAATTTGCAGCACTATCAAGTAGCATGATGTACTATTCCTGATTTTATTTAATACCTCCTTTAGATGCCCTGCTTTGTAAATTTGGAAAGAAACAGGTTGGCTTTATAACAACCACATTGGCTTTCACTAAATTATCCACTGTCTAATTTTCTAATAGCAGTATGGTTAAAATTTAGAAACTTTGAACTCATTTTGTTCTGGACTAGCTTAAAATAAACATAAAGAATAAAATCAAATACATGTTTTTTTTCCTCAGCATAAAACATATTGTTAACTTGAATGAACACTGGAAAATCGGGCAAAATTAAATTAAATATGTAGAGCCAGGTTCATTTGAAACATATTCAGGAGTCCAAATGGGTCCTTGGAAGGTTATAATACATTTGTCATTTTCAATTAAACTAATCAAATGGTTTAGCACACCAATTAAACCCACCCGCAAACTGGAAAATCTCAAAGTTTGTATTCTTTACAAGTTATTTTATAATTTAATACTTTTGGAGCCTCCTGCAAATATACTCAATGCTACAGATTTACTTCTGAGGAAAGCGGTTACATTATGCGTCATCTCCCACAGTGTATTAATGTGCTAGTGGGCTAATGCATGCAGGGATTCAGGATGGGCGTCTTACCCTGTCTTCTTTTGAAATGGGCCCTCAGATATCCTTTTTGTTGATCAGAAATGGAGAAAACATCATTTTAATAGCTGGAATAACTCCTCCTACACTTCTGCCAGTCAGGCTTTAGTGCAGAAAATCTTTGAAAAAGTACTTCTTCTTACCCATATAACTGGAATTAAACAAATGCGTAGAAGGCTGCTGTTTCCAATGTCAAGAAAAATACTGTCAGGGGCCTTGTTACATTTAGAGCATAGTAAGCATTACTATGACACAGAAAGTTTTCTGAGCAGTGACAAGCTTACTATGCTTTAAATATAAGGAGCTGGTTCCAGACTCTGGTGAGATACTATGATCTAAATATAGTCTGTTGTACCATATCAGAGTCTTGAACTGGCTCCCATGTAATCGCAGGGCTGAGTCTGAAAATTAGCTTATTTTTAAGGCTCCAATGTGGTGTGGGGGCTGAGAGCAGCATTGACATGGCATAGGAACTGGTTCCAGCCTCTGCACTCTGCAGGAGCTGGTTAAGGGCTCCTATACAGTACAAAGGCTGGTTGTTGGTTTCATCTTCTCATAGGGAGCATGTGATGCTATTTTAATGTGTAGGTCTTGTGGATGGAATAATTCTGCTTGCATATGGTCAAGGTTTTTAAACAATGTTAATATATGAAGCCATCATAGGCTACTTGAGACCTTAGTAGACTTAAGAGATGGGTTAGATATTAATTCCTGAACCACACTTAGCTAATAAGGCTGGTGAGTTATGCATAATGGATGTTAAGGATGTGCAGTTATTTATATTACAGTAAATTGAGATGAAAATGCCCAGGGTATGGAGTTCTGGTGATTGAACACTAATTATTGTTTGGAAGAGGTGATAGGAAGTTCTCTAATTGTAATATCTCACATCCTGATTTTGTTGTTGGGGTACATGAAAATTGGTTGAGGCAATAATGCACTTATTTGTTTTCTTTGTATTCAGCCAACAATAAATATTAAAGAAAACATCAGCAACATTACTCCAGTCTTCCATGCTGGACAGAATGACTGGTTTTAATGATGCAGAGACTAAGTATATAATCATTCTGTGGGTTCTGTTTTATAAATTGTTTTTAACCATTTTGATTCATTCCAGTTATTTAATACCAGTTTTGTTTCCAGATCTTAATAATAAATTATTTTAAGTATGATTTGCAATAAGTGAATAATACTTTTGCTGCAGTTTCCTCTTATTTCTCCTCCCAGAGCTTTTATTTAGGTTTGGAGCTACTTTCCAAAATTGATTCTTTTTATTTGCTGGATTAGTGAGCAGACTATCCACTTTAAGTAGGTTGGAAAAGGCAAATCTCATGACTGTACAGCAATATTTTTAAAAGATTACTGAAGAGGGTCATGCAGGAAGGCAAATCATTTTGGCTTTTATGGAGGTTGCTTCTGAAGATGGTTACAGAAGTGTTGGGTCATTCATTGTGTGTGATTATTTTCTAATTTTTTTACTGGTGGCTGGTCAGTTCTTCTGAATTTTTTTCCCTTTCCCCTCCCGCCTTTTTCCCCCTGCACTATGAATCAAGAAACATAGGTGTGATGATTTTTGGGTAATGTGAAACTGCTCAAAGCCTTTCCTCCACAAAAAAGCTCTACTTGATTAGGGGCAAAGTAAGGTCCATGCCTTGGCTTGCTTGCAACAGTTTACCTCCTAATATGTGGTGGGGTTGTGGCAAGAGATTTCCCTGACCAGCACTGAAAGGGAGGAGTGTTAGTCAAGAACCAGAATAAGGGACCTGGGGCTAGTCATCTGATTAGCACTGGAGACAAGACATATTTCAAAAAAGAGACATTGACCAAGGGAAGTCTGAACTGACCCTGCATCCAGGAGTAGTAGAACCAATCCATGTAGAAAGGCTAAGGACTTACCACTTTGAGCTTCCAATGTGCACCAGCATCAGATACCATAACAAAGAAGTTAAAAGGTATCTTTGTCTGGGACTGAGGGACTGTGAGCTCTTTTGATGCTTAATTAAGTGAGAGCGCATTACGTACTGGGAGATTGGCACATTGTACTGATTTAGGGGAATGCACATATGCAAGTCACCTTTCTTTGAGTCATCTTTAATACTTGCCAATAGATTAACTAAACTTAGATAGGTGTTGACCTACTGCGGGCGAAGTACGCCCCGCTGGCCGACACCCTGAGGGGCCGCAGCTACGATGTGATGGTGGATGCACTCATTGTGGGAACGCTTGGAGCCTGTGACCCCAGCAATGAGAGCATCCTGCGTGCCTGCTGCATCTCCCGTCGCTACACCAAGCTGATGCGCTGCCTCATGGTGTCCAACACCCTCTGTTGGTCCCGCAACATCTACGTGGAACACATCACGTGCCACCGCCAGTACTCTGACCCCACCAGATGAGCCATCCCCAGACCAGACCCAGAGGGGACTGCCTGAACCGACCCCCCTCTCTGCGCCAGACGGACCTTCACTTCGAGAGGATTCTTCAACCATGGATGACCCCACTCCACCTGGAGAGGACCCCCGTGGTGAGACTCTATATGGACTGAGACACTTCCCTTGAACCACTTCCTCCACAATTGCGGACCATTGTAACGGGTTTGTGTGTATCTATCTCCTTTCTCTCTCAGCGTCGCGAACCCTCTCCCTCCCCTTCCCCCTTTCTCCCATCCCTCACCTCTGGGCTTAGTTGACTAACATTGTATCTCCTGTAACCTAGTTGCATTGCCCTCCTCACCCCCATCCCTCTATTATTAGTGCCTTGCTCGGGCGATCTGTATTTCCCTACCAGCTTTGTCATCTTTCTTTTTGGATTCCCAATCCTAAACATTTACTAATAAAAGTCAATTCACTTCCCTATGTAAAGTTCTGCCTAGCCAGTATGGATTGGAGTTGAGGCAGATGAGAACAGGGTGGGTGCACCCACACATGCAAGCATGTGCACTTGCAGCAGCTCAAATAGAAGCGGTGTAAATTTGAGCCAGGGCTTTTTGCCCCAGTGCACGTGCTTGGACATGCACTTTGTTGAGGAGCAAATTGTGCAACTTGGGCCAAAATAACTCTGCCTGGCTCCTCCCGGATCTGCAGCCAGGGGGAGCTAGAGCCCAGGGCCAGCATCTGTGTTGTCCCCAGCAATATAAAAAGCTGCCCTTTCCTGACCCCAGCAGTACAAAAAGCTGCCCTGGCAATTGGCTCAGGGCTACTTGCTCTCAGGAGCTTCTGGGGCCCAGGCAATTGGTACCTGGGGACACCACCCCTTGTGGCAGGTGAACTGCTGAAGCAGCCCAGAGAGTTTTCTGCACCCTTTACCCAATGCAGCAGTCTGGCAGTGGGGGCTGCTGCCTGGCTATGACCTGCTGTGTACCTGCCAGACCTGGATGAGGCATCTGTCCCTCTGGGCCAGCTGCCGGTGGGTTGTGGCTGCCAGGTTGTCCTCTGTGTGGCACTACTGCCATGTGTGCCCCCTGCCTGGCCACCTGGGCAACTATTGCCTGAAAGATGTTCCAGGTGTGGTGGCCTGCTTTGTAGTGCTATTTGGCTAGGAGGTCAGCCACCTCCAGATGGGTCCAAGCTGTCAGCTCTCAGCAGGCAGGGTCCTGCCAATGACCCCCCCAGCATGAATTCTGGTGTTCCCTATTGGAAAACTGAAAAATCCCTGACAAAATAAATTCCAAAGTCACTCTGTAAAATACCCCAAATCCATGTTCCTCCACAATTAAAACAAAAGACCACTATAAAGAGAGAGAGAGAGAGAGAGTGAGAGACAGCAATCAGTTGGACAATGTTTTATTGATATATCTACAGTTTTAAAGCACTGGCTGTTGTGGGGCTATGGCCACAGAGGGGTTACGGCTCCTCAACAGGGGCCAAATGGCCTCCACAGGGGCTACCACCCCCCCTGCAAAGCCCACATGCCCCACTCCAGTCCCCCAATTTCTGTCCCACCTGGTCCCATCCCCCTCCAGCTCCTGCAGCCCACCCAATGGCTGCCCTGCTCATACCTTTAGAGTCACCATTATTTAAATAATTATGCTCTGTATGGTAACCACACACTGAGGACATGAAAGAGCCAACAACAGTAAGAATGAAGTACCTTAAGGAAGCAAGGTATCAGTGGGGGAGGAGAGGCAGGGCTGTGTTTCAAATGAGATGATTTAGGTAAATGATGCAGAGGCCAGATTGAGGGGCACATGGAGCAAGGAAGGAGCTGGAGTTTGGGGCAGGGGGAAGGCTGTCAAACAGAAACATTGACAGTTAAGGTATGTGTTTTTTCTTTTGGAACAGGTTATGTCATGGGCTGTGAACTCCTGTTAGTTTTTTCACTTTGTGTTTATAAAAACAAAATTTCTGTGCTGTGCCTTTTGCATCCCAAATCAGACTTTAGCTGCTTGGGGAGTTTGAGGTATAAGGAAGTCTAATAAATCACATTAGTTTCTGGACATATTTGTTTCCTTTCCTTTTCCCGCTTTTGTTGTGTCTTAACTTGCATTTTTATGGAGAAGTGGTTGTTTATCTACCTTATTTGTGGGCTGCCTTTCTCTTTTGCATTTGCTGGTTATATTGTTCCACAGAGAACATATTTTGTTGTATATTGTTCCATTCATAATATGTTTGCAAGTAATTTCTTATCTGCCGAAACTGAATTATATTGTATTTATATAGCTTATAATAAAGCACACTTATACAATGGGGAACTCCTTACTCGAGAGCACGGAGGCAGAAAGGGATCTTGGAGTCATTATTGACTCCAAGATGAACATGGGCCGACAATGCGAGGTCATGGTTGGCAGGGCTAACCGGACCTTGTCGTGCATCCACAGGTGCATCTCGAGTAGAGCCAAGGAGGTGATCCTCCCCCTCTACGCGACGCTGGTCAGGCCACAGCTGGAGTATTGTGTCCAGTTCTGTGCGCCCCATTTCAAGAGGGATGTGGACAATATGGAGAGGGTCCAGAGGAGGGCCACCCGCATGATCCGGGGACAACAGGGCAGACCCTACAGTGAGAGACTGCGGGACCTGAACCTATTCAGCCTCCACAAGAGAAGGCTAAGGGGGGACCTGGTGACTGTCTATAGACTCACTAGGGGGGACCAGAGGGGTTTGGGGGAGACTCTGTTTCCCCTAGCGCCCGCTGGCATAACAAGGAGTAATGGGCACAAGCTGATGGAGAGGAGGTATAGATTGGACATCCGCAAAAACTACTTCACGGTTAGGGCGGCTAGGAGCTGGAACCAACTTCCAAGGGAAGTGGTGCTGGCCCCTACCCTGGGGGTCTTTAAGAAGAGGCTGGATGCCTACCTGGCTGGACTCGTTTGAGTCCCATTTCTCTTTTTGGGGTTTTTTGTTGTTCTCCCGCCCTGGCGGGGGGTCGGGCTAGAAGATCTACTAGGTCCCTTCCGACCCTTAATCTATGAATCTATGAATCTATGAATCTATGAAAGCTCCTCTCATTCTGAAGAATCCCAGCATTACACAAACATTGGCCTCAGGTGGCTTTCTGCAAGTAGGAACGTCTGATCTCAGTGAAGAGCATGTAAGAAAAGAGACAGCTGCACAGAAAGCTCTTTCCTTCATCATAGGAGAAATCTGGGTTCATGGGGGGTGATGTGGGCTACCCACCCTGAGATCCCTGAGATCAGTGGGACACATTTAAGTCTGCTTTAAGTTCTTCATGTTCCATCTCTGCACCATCAATAATTGCTTCCATTTGGGGCATTTAAGGACAGCAGCAATGTGAAAAACCCCTTGTCAATGTGGCTATTGCAAAAACACCTAGGAATGAGGAGGTAAGGAAGAGACTAGTCGTAGGAGTGGTGCAAGGATTGTTGCCACGCTAGGAAAAATGAAATTTTGCTGCTCTCCCTTATAACATACCTGGGACCTGGCAAGAGCAGGGACCAGTAAGAGCCCCAAAGTGGAAGCTTTGTGGTGCCAGAACTGCCCTGCTTGCTTCTACATATGCCCAACCTCTGGAGGCGGACCCCAGTGAGCATGTGTGAGGTGTGTTCACACTATTTTTGCTGCCCCCTTTGATTTGCAAACTTAGCCAGCTACCTGTGCTACCTGGCCAATTATGCTGGCCCTGAGCAGTCAAGAGGTAAAGTGTTGGCATGTATGCAGAAGGTGAGTGACTTCTCCAGTTAACTGTGGAATGCCAGATGTAGGGGACTTCATGTAGCCAGATGCTTCTGCAGAGGGATCTTTCTACCACTCATTGGAAAAATCAAGAGGAAATGGCAAATTAAAAAATGTATGAAAAGATATGTCAGGTATCCAGGTTGTAGTCGTATCAGTCTAGAGGCAAAAGCAATCCAGACTCATAGTAGAGGCAATATCTTTTATTAGACCAATTAGATTTTTGCCATAAAATTTCTTTAGAGACCAGCTAGATTTTTGCAAAAAAAAATTCCTTAATGAAAATTTCTCTAAAGAGATTTTTTGGCAAAAATCTAGTAGGGAAAGACAACAGATAAAAACTAAATTTTGTATTATTCTTGTTTTCCTTTTCTGGATCTGAGGCAGATGCTATTTACTATGTGCTGGAGACTGTTTTTGTTTCTAATATGTTACTCATAGCACCTTTAAGTTGTGCACTCTCCATCACTGGAATTGTTCAAGAGGAGGTTGGATAGCCCCTGGTCAGCGATGATCTAGGTGCAGCTATGCCTGTGGTCTACTGTGGGTATTTCTCCTGCTTCTGGGTCTTTCTGGTTTCCCCCTTCCCCACTTTCTGCTACATGTATCAGGGTCTTTTTAAGCCTTCTTCAGTGGCATTGGGTGTTGGCTGCAAGGCTGCGGATTTTGACTGGGATGTGCCAATGCTCCTGCTGGGGCTTAAAGCCAGAAGTTTCTGGCTAGAGGGTGTTCCACTCTGCTCAGGATCAGCTTGGTCATCATATGAAGGGTCAGGAAGGGGTTTTACCCATAGCCAGATTGGTAAGGATTGTGGGGGGTTTTGCCTTCCTCCCTCTTCCTGGGATCTCTTGAGTGTATATTACCATATTTTCTTGAATCTAAGATGAGGTTCCCCACAGTTAGCATAGGGAAAAAGGCCCCCCCATCCTAGATTTGCATACAAAGCAGAAGGGGTGAGGCAGGTGGCTGCTGCACCTCTGACTCTGGCCCTGAGTCTGGGTCAGGGCCAGAGTCAGACCTACAGCAGCCTTCTGCACCCCCTCTACTTGCCCTCTGCAGCTTCTGCCCTCCCTCCATCCCAACCCCTTTTCCTTCCCTTAGTGTTAGGTGCAGTTCAGCTGTGGATCAGCTGGGTTCCTTCCTGGGCAGGAAGCACATGGAAACTCTGTCCCCTGCCTGGCCAATTGTTAGCACCGACACTGCTGAGTGGCCCAGCAAGGCTGAGATTCTGTGTGTTTTGCTCTGGGAGGAAACAGAACCCAAGCATCTGACAATAAGGGCTTGGTGGGGGAAGAGACAGAGCCTGCAAAGAACTGGAGGGGAAGGGGCAGAGATTGTGGGGCTGGGGGGAGGGAAGAGGCTGTTGGGAGAGGGGGACGGGGAGTACCAGTGGGGGAAGGGTTGCAGGAAGGCTGCAGGGGGAAGAGGTATGAAGGGACAGAGGAGCAAGGGGGGCAACTGCTCCCCCCCAGCCAACATTTTCCCTGCTATGGCAGTAGGAGGGGATAAATTTAATAAAAGCCTCCAATAATTAGATTCTATACCTGGAAAATTATAACAAATGTACACATTTTCCACATATAGAATCTAATTATTGGGGGATCATCTTAAATTCAGGGTCAACTTAGATTTGAGTAAATAAAGACCTTTTATAGAAGCATGGCATTGGCTGCTGTGGTTCCCTGGATTTTCCTCTGGCAGGTTAGGGTGTTATATCTTCTTGTGTCAGGGTTGATGGTAGCTTTATGAAGAGTTTATATGATAGATTTTACAGGATAGTTTGGATAGGGATGATCCTGCCTCAGGTTGGGGGTTGGACTACATGGCCTCTGGAGGTGCCTTCTAGCCCTTCTTCTCTATGATTTTATGATTTAAGACTTAAAGAAAATGCTGTCCTTAGTGGAAAACTTCTTGGTTTCCCCAGCTAGAATGTGACTGATTGTTTCCAAGCACTATTATGATCTAACCCATCTCTTTCAGTCCATCAGACAGAAGGCAGGGCATGGTGGCACCTTACTAACTGATTCAGTAAGGCATAAGCTTTCATGGACTTATTTGTCAGATGCTATCTGAGGAAGCCTCTGACAAAGTAGGCTGTTGCCTATGACAGCTTATGTCTCTCTAGCAGGTTGCACGTGAGCTGAGGTGACCTGCACTGTGTTGCGTGCAGTTGTATAAGCAGCAAAATGCATGTGAGTGTGCAGAAAGTGGCGGTGGTGAGCTTTTGAACTAAAGCACCTGTGATGTGTTTTACTTCAAAAGTGCACTGCTGCCATTTTCTCAGTGCTGACATACATTTTGCCTCTTATACAACTGCAAGCATTGCAGCAGTAGGCACTTTTCAAAGCACCTGGCGCTGTGGCACTTGTATGTATAAAAATGCCCGGTAGGACCATTTATGATGGGGGGGTTTTGTCACATAGGCAAACAGCACTCTAAACCACAATCTCTACAAAGAGAAGAGAAGAGAAGAGAATCGTTTATGTTCAGAAGATAATTCATTCATAGAACAACAGATGCTCAACTCAGAGGAGGCAAAATTATGGCATGAAAGTAAATTTCACTGTTGTCCTCTATTTGTGCTAGTTACAGTGGCATGAACTAATATAGATGCTCACAGATTCAAATTAGAAGCAAAAGGATACAGGTGATAACAGTGGAAGACAGCAATGTAACTTGCTCTTGTGAACCACAAAAATTATATTTCTATGGATATAATCCCTCTGTGTAACCTAGTAGATACAGGGCCAATGAGATAACAGATCTTTCTGAAACAGTAATCCAAGGTATGCTAGTGTGTTAGCCACTGATTATTCTCTCCTTTCCCTAAGGTATGTCTTTTGGACTCTGCTATGGTGTACTTTGAGTCTTTTGATCCAGATGCTGCTCTTGGCACCCGTTTCTCTTTTCACGCAGACTTTAAAGAATGTTGAACATGGAGATATTCCTCCCCGCTGCTTCAGACTATAAGAGCTTGGGGTGTTGTGAATGACAAAATTTCTCCTTCTGTCACTTTTAGCTTGAGTGGTAGGTTTGGGAAGCCATGCCCAACAGCTGTCCAGATGCCTCTGAATAAACTTCTTAAATCTTTGTCTGCAATCACTCCATGCAAGCATCTGTCCTGCTGCAAATAGAATAAGCATGGATCAGGAAACAGACTTTAAAGAAATGATTGGTATTTCACAAAAGACTAGATGCAGAGTTAGATTTCCTGTGTTGGTTTAGGGGAGAAAGGTTGAAGCAACAAATAATAAAATGAAAGGAAAAGAATGAATGATGATAAGGGCCAAGTCAGTTTTGGCCAAAGCAATTTAGCCCATAGTGACAGAGAGCAAAGCCACACACTTTGAACAAGGAATGAACAAACAAAGCCAAATCCAGAGCTTATAACTTTTGCTCTTTTTCCCCTCTTTTCTTGCAAGTTGGTTAATAAAGCTTCTGGGTCCTTTAACTTTTTATTTTTTTACAATCTTTTTCTTCTACATAGTTTTTTGAGATTGCAACTAGGCACCGGGGCAGCTCCTCATTCCAAGTGCTGCAATCTACCCAGGCACCCACATTGACTTGGGAATCCACAGGGCTTATGCCTCAGAGGATGTATGACCAGGATCCAGGCTCATTCAGCACTAGAGTCCTCCTCTCTCTGGGCCTGACTTCCTCCTTTTATACCAGTCCTGAAGACCTTGCCATTGACTGAAAGCATACTGGAGTGAGGTCTACCCCACCTAGAAGCTCTCTTTAACCCCTTCCTTGCCAGGTCACATCATCCCCTTCTGATAAGACTTTGGAACACCAGAGTTGGATTATCTTCATTCCCACAGTCTCAAGCTAAGTGTGATAGTACTCCACAGTGGAAGCAAAACCCCAGTTGCCTCACTGGGGGTCTCATGCAAAGTGGGTTCTGGTGACATG
>NW_017729026.1:16121613-16130211 GCF_001723915.1 Gavialis gangeticus | reverse complement strand
ACTTTGGAACCAGCAATTGGGTTCTGATTTCCCCAGTGGTGTAGTCTTTTTCTAGTTGGTAGATCTTCTCTCTCTGCAATTTGAAGTAGGAAAAAATAGAGTGTGTTGAGGGATAGCCACCTCTCCATTGCCCACTACTACTTGGCTGTAAGCCTGATTGGGCATTTCATCTGCTTTTTACTCAATCACAAAGTGTGTCTATGAACCTGGTGCTTCAACCTGCCTAGCATAGCTACTCATTCTGGTCCACGTTAGCAGAGCATTAGGGTGGAGATGGGTGGCCAGAACCTTCCAGCTGGGCCTAGCCACATATACACCCTGCTACCAGAGTGGCCATCCAGGGCCAGCTGACCCCTCACCCCTTCCAATATAAACTCCTGACCTGGAAGAGGAAGGGTCTGGGCATCATGGTTCAATTGAATATTTAGGCTACTGTGCCTTTGGCTTGTGCTGCTACTGGATTCCTGACAGACTCCCTGGATGCCTGACTTGGCTTGCCCATGGACCCTGAATTTTGCCTGACTCTTTGGGTACCCAGCCCAATTCTGGTTTGATTTCCAGCTAGTCAGCTAGCCTCCTGGCCCTCTGGATCTCTTAGTTCCCCGGATGGATCTTCTGGCTTCCCTGCACTCTGACTCAGCAAGCTCCCCAGGACCTCAGCTGCTTCTTCTGACCCTGAGTTAATCCCCAGACCTCAACTCCTATGAGCCAGCATAACAAGATGTCCAAACCATCACATGTGGCAAAGAGGGCTCGACATGGAAAGAAGTCCATACCAGGGCCCCTGGACTGTATTGGTCCAGACCAGCTGGCTCAGATAGCCTCTGCCCAACAAATTCTAGAAGATCAGGTCTGGCAGTTGTTGACAGAGAACTAGTTTTTTTGCTCTGGGTCTACCAGTTCTACATCGGGGTTTCTGCACATTAGCCTTCCTACCTAGAACCCTGCCTACCCATCCCATTACCAGACAAGTGACTGGCTGGTAGGGCTGTGTGAAATTTCACCGGCTGTTTTGACTCATTTTGAGCTCAAAACAGTGAAATCAAAACAAAGGGCTTTGAAACAGCATTGAAATGTAACGAAGGGAAGTTGAAATGTTTTGAACGTTTTGAGTTTTGAAGCTCAAGCTGGGCTTGCCTGCAGGGAAACAGAAAGTAAGGAGAGGGAGGGGGAAGTGTGGGGAAGGACTGCTCTGATATTGACTGTGTAGCTGGCCAGTGACTGTGATCCTTCCCAGAGGTCCCTTCCAATCCCAGTGCTCTGAGGGAGGGATGGAAAAACAGCATAAAAAGCAGCATTGTTTGAACTGTCCTGCTTTCTGCCTTGGGATCAGTTACTGAGCTATTTTCCAGAAGCTCAGCAGCGTTAGACAACAAAGACTACTACCATTGATTTCCTACTTGCTAGCCTAGCAAGTGGGATACCATAATAAATTTTGCTTTCATTCTAGACCCTTTTATTTTATTATTATATTCATTGACTGATTCTATTCAATTTCATAATTATGTTGCATGTTATACTATAGCATTTATACAGGAAGACACATATACATTTATATATTTTTATTTTATTTATTATATTTTATATTATAACATAGAATGTATATAGGGAAACACAGATATACATTTATATATTTTTATAAACACAAGACACTATGAAACATATCATGAAGTATGCTGGAAAGGTAGCTGGTAAGCCTTCAGGGAGGGGTGGAAGAGGGGGTAGAGGAAGAGATATAATTCCACGCCCCCCCAAACTGAGATGCAGCCTCTTTGCTATAACAAGCAGGCATGAGGCTTCTACTAGTACAGGCAGCAAGGAGAGGGGAGCAGTGCCAGTGCCACTGCCTGTGCCTGAGTCTGTATCCCCTCCAAGAGCACCAGCCATAACCCTCCCCACCACCACCATGACAACAAGCACTAGCACCAGCATGACTGTCTCGTCCACCCCCATTTAACCTCCTATGCTGAGCCTTCCAGTGCTAGAGGAAGAGCTGGAGCTGGATCTGAGTGTCATAGCAAGGGAAATTCTGGGGAAGGAGGGGGAATCATCTGAGTTTGTGTTCTACACCCCTCAAGTTTTCCCTAGAGCCAGGTCTCCTTTCCCAGAAGGCACTTTAGAGGAGGTCGAGGTAGAGATTGTGGAGGCAAGTGGCTCAGCTGAGTCCACTCCTCCTGTTGCTGTACCTCTGCCTGCTGAGAAAGGGGAAACTGCAGCATATACACATACATCCACACCCCAGAAGCGAGCAGGTAGTATGGTCTGGAATCATTTTGAGCTGGCAAATGATCCCATGTACTCTATCTGCCTGCGCTGCCAATGCAAAACCAGCTAGGACAAGGGAACAAAACACATGAGCATGACAGGGATGTTGATGAATCTCCACAGGCACCACCCCCTTGCCCTTGCTCTTCCTCAGTCTGGCACCCGTGGGAACATTCCCAAAAGGGAAGTCCTCCTCTTGCTCCAAAGCCCCCATCGCCCCAAAGCAGAGACAGGCCACCCTGTAACGGTGTGGGAAAGGTGGACAGAAAGGAGGCACATTGAAAGGGTAAGCAAGATCACCCAGAGCACTGGGGAGATGCTTGCTGTCAATGTCCAGCCCTTCTCCTTAGTTAAGTGGCCAGGGTTCAGGTGGCTTATGGTGCTCATGGCTCCATCATACCAAGTGGCCACATGCACCACCTTCAGCAGGATGGTGGTGCCCTCCCTGTATGAGGCTGGCAGTTGCTGCAGAAGAAGCTCCTGAAGGAAAGGAAAGAAAGGCTCTGTCACAGTTGGCTGCCTGAGATGCTGCTGGTGATACTGTGCTGCTCACTAAGTTAGTATTACCTGCTGTTATTTAAAGTGGTGGACTGGACTGAGGCTGTAGGGGAGGAGGAACCCTCATTGGGGCACAGTACCATGTTGTGTAGAGGCCCCAGTCCCAGTGAGGGTGTGCCTTAACACACACACACAAAGTCACACATGTTAAAAGTTTTGCTTGTCAGCAGCTTGAGGTACTTTCCCAGAAACCCCCACACCTATCTCTTCCAAACCTTGCAGGCTTCATGGCCTCAGAAAGTGCTACCATGTCTGCAGTTTTTATCCTGCTGTGCTTTAACACAGACACGTGGCATGAGTTTTGCTTGTCAGCAGTTTGAGGTACAGTTTCCCATAACCCCCTGTACCTACCTCCTCGGAGCTTGGCAGGCTTCATGGCATCAGGAGGGGCTATCATCCCTGCTATTTTCATTCAAATCTGCCAGAAAATGACCAAGTTATAGCCAGTTTTATGCTTCTGAATTATAGCATATGGGCAAAACATTGAAACAGCATTGAAACAGTGAAACAGTTTCGACAAATGAAACAGAACAGTGCTTTCGGGATGAAATGAAACTCAAAATGAAACACTGTCCCATTGAAACGGCGAAATGGAAGTTGAAACTAAATAGTGCTGTTGCACAACCCTACTAGTTGGGGTTTTCTGGGTTCCTTATCTGCAGGGGATGGTGGTATGGATGCTTTCTAATGACTCTGTGACATGAGGATTGCTTTTGCTTAGAGAATTCTCCATTAATCATTAAGGTAGATTGCATCACTCTTGCACTGTTAGATTATTGAAAAAAACAATGGTTATGTACAAAAAATAGAGTTGTCTGCTGTTGCAATATGAGAGAGGGGGGTCTGTTGGGTGGGGCTTATAATTTCATAGTTTCATAGTTGGTAGGGTTAGAAGGGACCTAAGCAGATCATCAAGTCTGACCCCTGCCATGGGCAAAAAAGGATGCTGGGGTCAAATGACCCTGGCTAGGTGATTGTCTAGCCTCCTTTTGAAGATCCCCAGGGTAGGAGCAAGCACCACTTCCCTTGGAAGTTGGTTCCAGATCCTAGCCGCCCTGACTGTGAAGTAGCACCTTCTGATGTCTAGCCTGAATCTACTTTCAGTCAACTTATGGCTGTTATTCCTCGTTACTCCCAGTTATGCTCAGGGGAACAGGGACTCCCCCACAGCCTGCGGTCCCCCTTGGCCAGTTTGTAGATGGAGGTATGGAGATGGAGGTTGTAGATGGAGGTTGTAGATGGAGGCCTTGTGGAGGCTGAACAGGTTTGTGTGCAACCCTTTCCTGAAACTAACCTAAATTCAAGGAACTCAAAAGTGAATTGTAGTTACTAACCTCTGAGGGCCAAATATTTAAGTCTTAAGGCAAAAGTCTTCCATGGTTACCAATGCCTAATTTTTAAACTACCCAGACCTTTAATTATATTTTAAGTATGTAAAATCATGTAGACTTAAAAAAAAAAAGCTAAGATGCAAATATAATTAAGAAAAATGTTACCATTAGTGAACAAACTGTTAGTTTCAGAATAGCGACAAGAACCCTAACTATGCCAAAAAGAGAACACAGGGGCCATACTGACAATCATACTGATTGTCATCAGATTTAGAAGAGAAATTAAGGAATTGACACAAAATACAGCCCCATTATTTGCTAAGCCAGAAAATTCAATCTTAGAAATAAAACAAAACGTAATAAAAGCAGATGAGGAGGCAGACAAATTGGAGCAGCAAATGGAAGAAACAGTGTGAGAAAAGGTATTGATTCTCTTTTTCTACTGAAGCAAGAGAGAAAATTGTGCAGAAAATATGATAATTTACTAAGCAGATTAAAAATGAATAATACAAGAATTTAGGGTGACGAGAAGAAGAAAATTACTAAATGCTAAAATTTCTACCTTTATTTTTAAATCAAGTGCTTGAATTAAGTGAGTATTGTGATTTTATTTTAGTGCGCACCCATAAGGCACTAAGCCCAAGCTAATGCACTGCATTAGGCGTTGGGTGTGTGTTGTAAAGCTTGTGAATTGATTTGGAGTTTGTCTAAATTATAATGTTGACTTAACTGATGATTTATATGATTAATACTGATTGCATAAATAAGAGACACACATGGACAATGTGTTATATTGAAACAGCACCTGTCAGCCTCAGACAGGGAGGGGCTTGACTGCTGGCACTGTAAATTATTTTTGCTAGTTTGGCAATATACATTGCTAATATAGTTGCAATAAGTATTTTGGCAGGCTGTGACTTAAATATTATTAAAGTGGAAGCCATCCCGGTAATGTAATTAGGCATGCTGCAGCTTTCTTTCAAACTCTTTCCAAAAAGTGCTGTCAATTTAAATAAACACATTCATCTTGAAGCATATCCCAGGATCCTGCTGGTAGCTATCTGATCTGAGATGGAATACAGAGGTGATGTTCTGTTCTTAATATTTCTTCTCCTAGTACATGTGGGGATTATACCTGTATGTACACTTTGATTGCTCTAATCATAAATATTGACTGTGTTGCCAATGGATATAAAAAATAGATACAGTGCTATCTCCAACTCACTTTAAATATAACAACATAATTTTGTGGTTCAGCTGGATCTTTCTGACATAGTATTTATTTTAATGGGCCTGTTCTTGTGGTCTGGAAACAGTATCTGCATTTTGAGGCACTTCAAAACTTATGAAGGGTACTATGGAACGGTGCATTTTGCAGCTTGTTTTTCTTTCACTGTGGAATTTTTTTGGGGGGATTTTTAAAAGGACCTGATATATAGCTATACAATCTATATAGTATAGGAATCCCAGAAATGAGTCAAGGAAGATATTTGATTGCCTACCTGTCTGCTTATGGAAGGTATGTTAAGAACAACACCATTGTCCCACACAGGAAAGCACTAGAATACTGATAGACATGCACTACTAATGAAATCAAGTGTGGGATGCATTACTGCCAAAGAATACATATTATAAATAATCCAAAGAAACATGCATGTCTTACAGTAAAATCGTCTAATAGTAAGATCTTTGGAACCTCATGGAAGGATCATTCTAATAAAGCATTAAAATAGTCTCTATTCTTCTCAAGCACAAAAAGCATCTCTGGTGGTCTAGCTGGGAAGAGGTAACTGCATCCTCATAATGCAAAACACCCAAGAATTTAGTTTCAATGGTTTTATGTGCATTTGGAGAAAGCTAAATTACTACTGGGGATTTTGTCCAGTCTTCTCTTCCATTTGTTCTTCTTTTAGACTATTGCAACTTGAGATATCCAGGCACATTTTCAATCTTTGAAAGAGTCTCATGGTGACCATCACACCTGAGGAGAGTGTAGTGCTTAATTTTTCCTTAGAGACATAGGCATTAAAATATCTACACAATCAACTGTGATAGGATTACAAGACAAAAGCCACTCGTGTTTTAATTGAGGGGCCTTTCACTTGCTGCTTCCTTCTGACAGTAGAGATTTGACTCTGTGAGCAGCTTTTCTACAGCATTTTATCTCAGCATTACAAGCCTTTTAAGTTAGGGATCCCTTTCTTTCTCTTCCCACTAATATGTAACTGTGGGAAGCTGTGAAGGAGAGGAGTGTTCTTCAATAGATTAGTGGGGGAAGGGATTCTTCTTCCCGTATCTCAGTAAACTTGTCTCTGTAACTTATACTTTTTCTGACAGATCATAAATGTTCAAGCCCAGTGGCTACAGTGGTAGTGATAGTCCTGGTCTGGGTGATATATCAGAGACTAGAACAATGTTCTTAAACGTGTCATCTTCCTCCAAGGGTAGCAAGGTGGAGGTAAGAAGGTTTAAGTCTGATAAAGGGAAAGGACCACTTTTTATTGCTTCATTAATGAGCTGTTCTTGGCAAAATGGGAATAATGTCAACCCAACCTGACAGTTTATAAAAGGCTGTGGTTGCATCACTACATCTAATTTCCCCGTTGAAGAAAATAGAAAAGTAGAGTATAAAAGAGGTCAAAATCTGAAAAATTTTGGTCAACATAGTCTCATAAATATAATCAGCTACTCTGCTTCTTTTCTCTTACCTTTTTGCAGCTTCTGTCTTGCACAGAAGAACCGAAACAAAGGCAACTATGTCATGGAAAAGGCAGAGGATGGCTCATTGCCATTGATCTTTTAGAAATAGATGCCATGGGAATTCTTGTGAAATCAGTCAAGGCTTGATGTAGTGTTATTGAATTTCAAAAGTAGGTGTGCACAGCTGTGGGCACCTACTGCATTTTGAATTCCTGCTATTGTGCATGCAAATTAGGTATTTGTGTATGCAAATATGTAGAAAAATGTCTGTTTTTATCATCTGTTACCTGCTTTGCACCTGAAATTCTCATAAGGTGCACAATTTTAAAAATCAGATATAGAGTCTGGATTTTTTTGCTGTGTGAATTCTTGTGTTCTGGCATATATGGGGAATCATTCAGATAATCCACCACATGTAGCATATACTACAACAGGGTATCAATGACTAGTACCCTAAATGGTGATTTTCATAGCCCATTGTATTAGGTCTATCTCCACTATCTTTCTCTCTTTCCCCCTCATTCCTCCTAGCAATTTCTAAACCTGTCCTTTAAAAACTCTGACTGTCTCACATCCTTGCCCCTCTGAATCACTTTCAAAACTCTCATTTTACTTCTGGGTCATTTGGCATGACTCAGTCTGAAAGTGAGCTGGAACACTACTGTGCATCCATTTCAAAACCTAACTCAAAAATCTCTGGTTGCAGGAAAATGTCATACTTTAAAAAAAAAAGAATTGCCCCAAACAACTTCAGAATAGAACTGCAACACTGAAACTTGAATATATAGTTAGGTGGCTGTCATTGTTTCATGTAATGTAGCTCAATGAGACCGGCAAACAGAATATGTATGAATTTTGCTTGACTCTTTTTTTCCCTGATCACTTTATATTACTCAACAGGTAAATCTTATGAGTCAGCCAAACCTATGATTTTTTTGTCTAGAGAAAAACTGATTTTTAAAAATCCTATCATATATATATTAATGACTGGTTTTAACAGTGATATGTCTGCATGCATCAGAAAAAAATATACAAATCATGCCTTAGTCCTTTCTCACAAATAGGAGAAAGTGATGCAGAATGTTAGTAACATGATATAGTGGGGAAAATGTCTATTGCACTTAAACATTTAATTTATATTAAAATATTGATGTGACATGGGGTGGGGGAACATGTGGTAAGAACTTGCTGGTAGAGGCTTCTTTGATGGAAGAAATAATTCCTAAATGGGATTTTATATAAAGTGCCTGGATCTCCCTGTTTTTCTGAGCAAAGATGTGAGAGTAAAGGTCATTCTTCTTTCAGATATATTTTGCACCAGATTTCCAGCTTAAGAGGTTTTAATAAATGTATATTTTCTAAATGATGGTCATGGAAATGAATGACAAATTCAGCTAGCTAAAAACAAGTATAGCAGGTAAAAAAACTATGCATTTTTTCCTAACCAGCTGCATTAGTTTCAGTCACTGCCATTATGAAGAGCACATTTGTCTGTAGGTATTACAAAATACTTGGTTCTGTTTCAGTACAGGGGATTAGACTAAACTGTCTCTTGAGCTCTCTTCCAGCTTTACATGCCTGTGATTCCAGGAAAATTTCTACAGTAGTCTTCTATTTATGTTTGTATAGAGATACATTGGCATCTTAGTCTATAGGGCAAATTGTTGTCAAGATCTGACTTTTTTAAATGACATTTACTGCACAACTGTCCTGTTCTTACCTTCTCCAAACCAGGGCACGTTTA
>NW_017729026.1:16115126-16116613 GCF_001723915.1 Gavialis gangeticus | reverse complement strand
TAACAGTGGTCTTCTATTTATGTTTGTATAGAGATACATTGGCATCTTAGTCTATAGGGCAAATTGTTGTCAAGATCTGACTTTTTTAAATGACATTTACTGCACAACTGTCCTGTTCTTACCTTCTCCAAACCAGGGCACGTTTAATTAATCATTATTATTATTTTTAACTTGTGGAGGAGAAGGGGTGGAGGTTAAAGGTGAAGACATTCTGATTTTATTTGTAGCAAAAACTAGGGTGTGATTCTGCCTCTGCAGGTATAAAATGCCAGTCAACGAATCCAGCATGTCAGCTAATGCAACTTCTGTTTCCCATTAATTAAACCTGTGGCTCATTTGTTGAAATGCCCTCTCTGCTATCTCTTTTAATGTTATTTACAACTGAAAGGAAACTCTAATTTTCCTTCCATTGTCTTTCTCCGTGTTAAACACCATGTTATTCCCTAGGCCTATAACAATAATTCAGGTTATAAAGGGACATGTTTTGACAAGAACATCATACATAATTTTTAAATGAACATTTACAGAACCCATGACTTATGCTGTTTGACAGTTTTAGGCCTTGTCATTTCAAAAAGTCTAGATAATCTGAACAAGAAATTTCTTTTAATTAGGTTTATTTACTGCTCCATAAAATGAAACATCTAAAGGACCTTTACTCTGCAATTTTACTTGGATGGAAGGAAGGTACTGTAGTTTGTTTTATGTTGTGATGGCAGTGTTGGTCAAGAAGCATGACATTTTATACCAGGGATGTACTGAGGAAGTAAACTGGTAGCATTGACAGTCAGCACTGCTGTCAAGATGATAGCAGAGGGTCTATATTTTGTCTCATCAACTTACAGTGTAAAAAATAAAGTATGCATAAAAGTAATGAAAGCAGTGACCAGTATTAGAAAGCTTCACATGCTAATTTTTATTTTAATAGCTATAGGAAAATGGTAAGTACATACAATGATTTTGATCTGGTTTACATACTTCGGTAACAATTAGATAGTAGGGCTGTGCAAAACAGGCCCTATTTGATTTAGATTTGGCCCGAAGCAGGGACAGTGATTTGATCCGTTGATTCAGATGTTGATTCAAATTTTGATGATTCGATGCTGATTCGGAGAATCAAACATTCAGAGACAGGCTCAGCTTTAAAAGTTTTTTCTACATACCTTGAGGTAGCAGCATGGCTCATGTTCACTGTGGCGCTGGGGTGCATGGAGTATCCCACAGGAGCACAAGGAGCTCTCCAGCGTGCTCAGCAGTGAACCCGTAAGTGGACCAATAGTACTTCTGGTCCAGTTCTGGGTCTGCCGGGGAGCACGCTGTGCCCCCCTAGCCTGGCTATTGACTGCAGGTGAACCCCAGGTGCCCCCACAGACCCAGCAGGCACCAGTTGCCAAGCCGCGGGGGGGGGGGGGGGGGGGGGGAACAGCACATTTCTTGGGGGACCGGGAAAGGGGCTTGAAGGGGTTTCTTGTGTTTTCCCGGGGTGC
>NW_017729026.1:16108151-16110126 GCF_001723915.1 Gavialis gangeticus | reverse complement strand
TGAACTGGGGAGCCCCCTGTGCTTCTGTGGGATGCTGCATCTGCCCCAGAAACACAGTGTTCAGAGCCCCTGCTACCTAGAAGTATGTAGAAAAAACATTTTAAGCTGTATCTATGTCCACATTACTGAATCTGACTGAATTGATTCAGAGGGTTATGAATTGATTTGGAGCAATTAAAGGGTTCTCTGATTCAATTCAGATTTGGAGAGTCAGCCCCCAAATAGGGCCGAATCTCCACCGAATTGAATCAGGGACCAAAGCTTCACACAGCCCTATCAGATAGGTACATTTTCCATCATTAAACCTTAAAAAATGCTTATCATAAAGTTACAAAACTGGCACAGTGCAGGTAAAAACAACAAATTAATAAATAGAAACAATGCAAATAAGGGCCTTACAAAAGGAAAAATATTTAAAGAACAAAGTATTTATAGTGAACATGCTGGTTTACCTGATATGTTACTAAAAAGTGTCCTCCTTAAGGCAAAAAGATTATTAACAGTCCATGTTGGAAGATAAGGACAGGTGATGTCATTAAAATGGGAATACTCTGATGCCAAACAGCATCTTTAGATATAACCCTCTCATGAGAACTTGGCTCTTAAGATCTTGGCATGAAATTATTATTTCTATTCTTTAAGTTTTAGAATAACCCATCTGAATACTTTCAGATATTTCAAGGTTCAGGTGCCAAACTTCAAGACATAGTGACTAGTGACAGATGTTACATGTAAACCAGTGTAAGTGATCAGAAACTGGTTTAAACCTGTAACAGAACAGATGTTCAATGTACATAAACCAATTTGAGAATGGCTGAAACCAGTTTGAGATAAACCTAGATGAATGTAGTATCAGACTTAACTGATTTGGCTTAAACTGTTTTATCCAATGTCTGTCCCAGACCCCTTGCTGGTTTAAATTAAATCAGACTCCCCAGTATCCCAGCATGCTGTCTGGGCTGAGTGGGACTTTCTGCTCCACATCAGGGTTGGCCCCCTCCCCTCTGCTTCCAGGCTGCAGTTGCAGCACAGACTGTAGGTGTCTGCCTAGCTTCTCCTCCCACCACCCTGCTTCCCACTCTCTGCTAAGCAGGCATTCCCCCATCCCCTCACAGACACCTCTCAGTATTAGGCAGCAGACCACATGCTGGTTACCTCCAAGCTGTGGCACATGGGACAAAGGCAGAATCAACAGATAGCTGGTGATGTCCCTCTGTTGTTTTCCTAATGGGCTGATAAACACTGAGTAAGGGGTGATAAATATTCCCTGCTGGGCTGCTCAGGAGTAGGGAACTCCTTCCTAATCAGAGTGTCCTGCTGGGGCCTGGCCATGCCTTCTCTAAGCTCAGATCTGTGGAAGGAAAGGGAGGGCTGCTCCAGCCACTGAGCCATTGCAGGCATGTGCCTGCATTTTTGGGATGTCTGTCTAGTTGCAAAATTGATTCAGCCTAACCAGGTTAGACTAACCTTCAAAGATTGAATCAGTTCAGCCTCACGCTTTTTGAATGTCTGTCCCTAGCCAGTTAGTCAGGAACAACTATACCATCAGACATGTCTCCCTCAGTGATCTATGTTCCTCCTGGAAAGGTGCAATTAAGACCATTCAGGAGAAAAGGTCCTGAGAGCTAGAGAACAAGGCTTTAAGTATAGACATTCAAAAAGCCCAAGACAGAAGCACTCTATTTTACAAAAAATCACCCTAGATGAGTATGGGAGCAAACAGAACTGACATTCACCAAACCCTTGGGTTGGGGGTGAGGTGGGGTGGGGAGGGCATGGAAGCAGCCTGCAGGCTAAGGATACTCCTGTATACCTCCCAGGAGGCTGCCAGTGGTCCCTCTCCCCAGCCCTGTGCCCCCCCAGCTGGAAGCTATCAGCATTACCTAGAAGGGAGAGGGGGTGGGGACAGAGCCCCTCTCCCTTGTGAGTCCCCACCCCAGCTTGCTGGCTTCAGTCCGGGGGGGGGGGGGGGGGG
>NW_017729026.1:16084917-16103151 GCF_001723915.1 Gavialis gangeticus | reverse complement strand
AGGGGTGTGTGGGGGGAAACAGAATGGGGCCGCCACAGTGAGGAGGGAGGGGCTGGGCCAGGCCCATGTAGTAGAGGGGCTCTGTTTCCTCCAGTTGCAGCCAGGACGTACGGTTTCAGGCTGCACTGCTTTTTGTTGCACTGGTGGCAGGGGGAGGAATGGAGCCCCCCTGCCATGCGGACCTGCCTCCCCCTCCCTCAAGACCTGTGACAGCAAGCTGGAGACAGTCTGTGCAACAGAGGGGTTCTCTTCCCTCACCTCTCTACCCAGCTGCACAGGGAGGAGGCAGTCTTTTCTGTTTCCTGTCTGTGACAGCTCAGAGGTGGGACTGGACCAGTGCTTACCCAGAGCAGATGAATACTGGCTGAGGCTAGCATGCTGCCCTGTGAAGGGCCCATAGGATGCCAGAGGACTGTGACCTACCTTAACTCACAATGGGATGTGGTACAGGCATTTGAAAAAGCACTCTAACCTAAAGCACTTCAGTCTGATACTACATTCCTCCAGGTTAATTTAGAGCAGGATGCACCAATTTTAAAGTGCTCTGTGTTGCATACTTTCTGAGTTTTGACTTTCTGAGTTCTTATTAAATGTGACATATTACAGTTTTGACTTTCTGTGTGCTTATTGCATGGTAAGTGTAATGTCTATACTTAACCCAAATGTCCTAGGCCATGGAGGTAGCCATTTTGGAGTTCTTGAAGAGACTTATATGAATCCAGAGTCTTAATAACCTTACTGTATAAAGGCTGTAGCTCCCCCAACTTTTTTCCGATGCAGATTTTCTCTTATAAGCAGTGGAATGTAGAAAGAAAATTATGAATAGTTAATATAAATCTAATGGAAGAAGATTATTTGAAACCTAATAGAGCCCTTATTATGAAGCACTATTTCACCTGAAAAGAGCACACACAAAATAGGAAAACACTTAAGTTAAAAAAAATGCAAAGGAAAATAGAAGGTGCCTCAGTAATATGCAGAACTCAACTTTTTTTTCTCCTTATTGATTTGCTCTTCCATTATCCTGATCTTATGTTATGGCCATTGTACATCTTGTTGAGATTTACCCAATAGGTCTTTTCTTTTCTGAAAATGTTAGTGCTACTCCAGGATGAAACTTGACTTTGCTTTATATAGGCCTGCCCTGATCTCAGTAATAGCTTTGTGAATATTAATATTGCTGCTGTCATGTGGCTTGTTCATTTTCCCATCCTCTTCATCAAGGAGAAGTCCATGCTTGTAATAAAGTGCACCATAAAACAAAAACACTATTTTTATGCATTAGAGGTTAAAGAAATGCATTTGGAACAGTGTGGTGAGGTCTGTGATGTTCTTAGTGCCTGTATTTTTCCTGTCGTGTCATTGAATTGCATAGTGTACATTGTACTGTTTTGGTGCCAGGTTCCTAAGTATAACAGGAGGGGGCATCCTAGGGTCATCGTGCTCTCCCCTAGCACCTCTTACTGTGTCCAGTTCATCTACAAATCACCCTTAATTCTCGCCTGCTACGTCTTTGATGTCTAATGTATATTATAGGGAGGCTGTTTCTTTGTCTCCCTGGACACGGTTTTCCTTCTGTACATTAGCTGTCTTTCCCTAATGAGTGTTCCTGTGCACCCCAGCCTTATGGGCTATGCATGGCTCCAACCATCCCTTTCCCACACCCCAAGCTTTGCTGATGTACCGGACGTTGTTCGATCTTAGCCACAGCCCTTGTCTCACAACCATGCCTCTCTGGGCTCTTGGGCTCTCTGCAGCCCTTGTCTTGCAACTGCACCTCTCTGGGCACTCAGGCTCTCCACAGCCCTTGTCTTGCAACCGTGCCTCTCTAGGCACTCATATGACCCCCTTTGTCTGGGCTTCTCACTGCCCCCTGCTCTGGGGCTTCTCACTGTCCCCTGCTCTGGTTTTTGGGGTCGGCACACCTCAAAGTTACATCCTCCCTGGCACTCGGGTTGGCACACCCCAATGCAGCGCTTCCTCTGGTGCTTGGGTTGGCTCACCCCCCCAGTGCTGCACCCTCACTGATGCTCGGGTCAGCACACCCCCTTCCCTTTGCACTGGTTTCTCATGCACTCAGGGTCAGCGTACCCCAATACTGAACCCTCTCTGGTGCCTGGGTCCCCACGCTGCCGTGGACCCCCTATGAGGCCTCCTCCAACCCCTAACAGCCTCACCCAAGCCACTGGTCATAAACAGTAACACAAAACTCAAGCCCCTAGGCTATGACATAAATTTCTGCCAATCGGCTACAACATCACTTGAGCCACTCCCAAGGGTGTTCCACCCTTCACCCATACCAACTGCTCATGCATTTTGGCCTCTTTTCCTTTCTTGCTCCAGCAGAGTTCCTTCCCCTTTTGCTGCCAGCAGGGAACTGCCTGCCTGGCCTCAGCCTGGGAGTTATATAGGAACCAGGCCCTGCCCCTTCCGGTCAGCTGACTGCTGACAGGGGTGGGTCCCTGGCTCCCTCCCACCTCAGTGCCCTTCTACACTAAGCAATTGAGAATTATTCTTTCATGTTTCTTTGACATTGCACTCTTGTGAATTGAGCATTCAATAACTAGAGAAGCTCCAACACTTTTTAGTATGAAAGTGAAAATGGGCAAAGTTTGCATGAGCCTAAGATGGAGGTGGCTTAGGTTGAGATATTCTTCTAAAAGCTCCTTTCTCCCAGATTGCCCACATTTTTCTCTCCTCCCCACACTCCAGCATATGTGCTTTTTGAAGGGGGAAGGAGACTTAGTGACTTTTTAAGAACCTCTTGCTGTCTTCAGGAACAGCTCACAAGATCCTCCATTTCTCTTTATTCATTGCTAAGTAGCCATCTGGCCCATATCTCAGCCTCAGCCTTCAAATAAGAAAGAGGCAATCGTATATTGTGTGCTACACTGGTGTGCAACTTCTGGCCTATGAGCCAAATCTGGCTTGCAGAGCTGTGCCATCTGGCTTATGGGTTCCTCACAGGTCCAGACATTTCCAAGCCCCATGGCCAGATGACATAGCCCTATATGTGTAATTAGGCCAGGGTGGCAAGTCTGCTCAGGCTTGTGCAGGGCTAAGACCAGAGCCAGAGCCAGGGCATGGGCGGTGAACCTGTTCCAGTGAGTGTGAGGCTGGGGCTGTGATGGTGGACCTGATCATATGCATGTGGGGCTGGGCCATCTGGCCTTATCAGGTCTATCAGCTGATCCCATGCACCAGATCAGGCCCATGGACTGACCCCGCACAACTCATTTGGCTTTCAGCCCAGGAAATTTGGACACCACTGGTGTAATAGATACTGCTGAATGAGTCAAGTCATTATGTTTCCTCCTATACTGTGTGCAGAAGTAGCAACATGCTTCAACAACTGTTCTTTAATTCATGCAGTGTAGTATCTTATTGTCAGGAGTTAGGCCTGGGGTGGGCAATTATTTGGACCTGCAGACCACATAGGGTGTTTTGGGGAGCTGTCACGGGCCAGGTCAGTACCCTTCTCTTGCCTCCACCATGCAACACCTTACCAAAACTCCCTATGTGGGATGGGGCCTTGGGCAGGTGGAGATCTGGTGTGGGTGGGCTGGCATGGGAACGGGTGGCCCAGAGGCAGCACTGGTGGTGGTGGCAGTGGCAAGGATAAGCCAAAGGGAAGCCCTAGCATGGGTTTTGGGTTCTGCTTTTTCCCACTGCTGCTGCCATTCATTATGGCAGGGGCAGATGGGTCTAGTGTGAGCTCTGCAGGCACCCCAACCTCCTGCATGGGGTGGCTGAGGTCAGGGCAGTATTCATAGCCCATGGCTCAGGTCCTGCCTGCACTGGGGCCGAGACTGGGGCAGCTGAAAGGGACTATTACCAGCTTTTGGCCTCTATCACCACCTCTGGGCCCCAACCAGCACTAGTGCCACCTCCAGACTGGCCTTCTACCCTGAGGAGGGGATGAAGAGGCTGGTACTGCTGCTCAACTTCAGCAGCAGAGGTCCAGGTGCAGAAGCAGCAGCAGCGGTGGCAGTAGTGGCTCCTTCTGGGTGCCACTGCCACCGGCCCCAGGGAGACTGTGTGGGCAGGGCCCAAGCCCTAGGCTGAATGTATGGCCCCAGCCCTGGCTCACCTCACATGAAAGGTTAGGGTCCCTGCAGCACCTGCTCTGAACCCATCTGCGTGAGCTATGATGAGCAGCAGTGGCAGCAAATAGTGGGATGCAAAGCCAGGGCTGCTGCCACTGCTTATCATGCCCAGAGCAGGTGGGTCTGGAGCTGGTGCTGCAGGGATCCCAACTCCCTGTGTGGGCAGGGCCAGGGCCAGGGTTGGGGTTATGTGCTAAGCTGGGACTCAAACCCTGCCTGCACAGGTTCCAGCCAGCTTCCATGAGGCTATGGGCAGTGGCAGTGGCAGCAGAAGTGGCAGCTAGGAGTCCAGCTGCATGCCCAGGGCAGTGAGATGTGCAATGGGCTGGATGGTGCCTGGGCCTGGTAGGACTGAGGGACCCACCACAGGCCAGACAAAGTCCTTTTGCAGGCCATATCCAGCCCATGGACTGTACTTTGTCCACCCCTGAGTTAGGCATGTAGACTGAATCATTTTTATCCTGTTAGTGGGGTTTTGGCAATGGAATTTATTACAATTTTTGTTGGAGTCAGTTCAGGTTCTGTAGTGTGCACTGTCTTAGTTTCAAAATGCAAAAAGTTACATTTATCACACTTCAAATAGATAAAAGTCTTGAAAATGGGGATTGATATCTATTTCTTTAGGATGTTGGGAAAGTGGGGAGGGGACTTCATGTGTAGTTTTGATGGTAGTTTTTATTGATGAGAGTTTTCATGCCCAGACTCTTATGGGGCTATGCACTTATTCCTTTTGTTTTTAACATTTTCCTGATAAAGGTTTAAAAAGTCAAGAAACATCTATAATGTAATGTAAGCATCTTCTTTGAATCTTTTCAAGAGAACATTCAGGTGTCTGAGGTTGTTATAAGCAAGAAGACTGATATTAATGACAGTTACAAATTAAGATGTATTACCTGGAAACCTGGGTTTACAAGTACAATTACCTCTTCGTAGGCATTCTCCAAAGTGAGGCCATTGATATTACTTATACAGAGTTTTGTTTGTGCTAAATTATAACAGAGTTATTCTTTGAGGGGTGCAATTAGCAGAAGCCTGAGTAGTAATTTTTGCATAACCTTGAAGCAGAGGCATTTTTATGATATGCAATAAAACTCTGAAATGAGATATATTTTAATTAGGTAATAATTGTAATAATACAAAGCTTTGTTTATTAACTAGTCAGAAAGTCCTAATGAGCTGTGAATTTCTAAGGGTGTTTTGGCAGGGGAATAGAAAACATGTTAGTATAGTTCAAAACCGATTTTAGTCAGGATGCTATCTCAGTAGTTCTGTTCAAAAGCTCAAAATAAAATGAGGCCTGTAGAATCTGGAAATGTCTATTTGACATGCACCTTTTTAAAGCCATTCATATTTTTAAACATGCATATTCCATGAAAAGATCTTTATGGAGCTGAGAAAGTATAAATAAATAGACTGGCAAATTCATCATGCTTAGGATCTCTGAAATTACACCAGGGATTTATTTGGCCTCAAAATCTCAAATGTATGAATTTTTTTGCATGAATCAATGGGTATTGAATGATTCAGATGGGTCTACATAATTTGCTTTTTTATATGGTGTTCTCTAGTTTTAGACTGTGTTGTTTTCCCTCTTTAGCCTTATATTTTGGAGCTTAAATAGACACTCGGGGCACCATTGACAGGTCAGGAACCAATTTTAGGATTTTGTAATAGAACAATTTAAGATAACTAGTAATATTTTAATTTCTTTATTTTTACTGGGGACATTTACTGTGAATTATTAATATGAACACTATTACATAATGTGTATGTATATAATCCTCCTCCACTCTTTCCCTTGCCTCAGGGCATTCATAACCTGATTCTCTTCTCACTTAATAACACTAAAATCAATTAAAATAAACAGTTGAAAAAAACAGTGTAAATCAACAGACCTTCTGGGTCATCTAGTCTTTGCATTTGGGCTAAATTTTCTAAATAACCTCTAGTTCTGCAGGTGCAAAGTTTTGCAGCCACTTTTTGCAGATGCAAAACTTCAGACCTCTGTGAGCAAAGTGTATCAGCCAGTGCCCTTGAATGCAGCTATGTGTATAAATAATTTTATACATACAAAACTGAGGCTGAAAATTGTATTCTAAGTTGCCCTGAAAGGCAACTTATTGTCAAAATAGGGGAAGAAAATGCATGATCAAAAAAGGTACCAGTAGCAGGATGGGGCCCCAGGGGCAGCCGTGATGTCCTCTGGTGGCTAAATGGCAACTGCCTTACTCTGATTCTAGCTACCCTCTGTTCCACCCTCACCTGCCACACCTTGATATAATTGTTAGATTGTTAAAGGGAAGTTGCTTAGAACACACCCTTGTCCTTTCTTCACCAGCAGATCACTTCCCAGACCCCACTAGCTCAAACCCTGTCCATCAGTAGATGGCTCTTCCTAGTCTGTACATTCCCCAAGGCACCCACTGCCTTATGGGCTGTTCACAACCTCCAACCTCTTCAGCAGCTGTGCCCATGACTTGCAGGTTTTACTTGATACTAGTCTGCCCCTTGTAGAGGTCCTGGCCTTCTGAACTTCTGCCTCCCTCTTGTCTAGCCCTGGCCCATTGATTTTGGGCCCAGCTCTATCATTTGTCAGCTTCTCTGATTCTCTGGCTTGTGTGCCTTTTGTTCCAGGCCCCTGGCCCTAGAATTTGCCCTTCTGGGCAGCTGGGCCCCTGGCCCCTGCTTTCTACCATTCTGGGCTGATCTCACCCCTCCTGGACTAGGTTTCTGACCTTGGTTCACACCCTACTCAAGCACTGGGCCTTTAGCCCTTTCTCAGCTACTTTTGGTATTTGCCTTACCCCTGGCTGGACTCAAGGCAGTGACATACCCTGCAGGCACAGCTGGGACCTGGACCTCCTCAGTAGTCCCAAACACAAACCAGTAGTCACACAATACAACACAATGTAACCCCCCTGGCTATGACTCAAACTATCCCCACGCTGGGTCTGAACCACAAACTGCAGCTCCCTGGCTATATGTAACTATGCTTCCCCTCTCTGGGTTATCATCAGCTCCCTGGCTCCACACACCACACCCCCAATTATACTTTGTCCTACTTCCCAGTAGGCATCTTGTTTGCATATCTCTGGGCTTCTCAAGTCAGCCAGGCAGTCCCCTGCAGCTTCCTAGCTCAGGAGCTCCTTCCCTTTTAGCCTTCACGGCCAGACTGTCCTGCCTGCTCTCATGCACTGGCTTTATGTGCCTCCTAAGCCATGCCTCATCCAGTCCAATGACTCTGCAGCTCCTCAAAGGTATTTCTTCCCTGTGGCTGACAATCTGCTTCCCTTCTCAGCTAGGGATTAGCTCAGCAGCCTGCAATCCATTGCTTCTGGACTGCCTTTCTCCCTGCCTGGATACAGTTCAGCACCCTGCTTCCTCTCCTTGAGGGTCTTACACTCTCAGAGTAAGACCTTGCCTGGAGATGAGGTTTGTGGGGTGTGTGGAGGGGGCTGCCTGTCTGTTTGCTGGCCTCCAGTTCATTAATAGCTACCTAATGTTATGGCTCCTACACCCAGCCTATTCTATGCAGTAGTCCCTTACCTGGCTTCAGATGGTCCTACACCAGTCTCAGTGGCCATGATTCCTGGCTGCCTGCTGCCTTGCATCTAGCCCCTATTCAGCTGCCCTGGGTCCGAACTGCAACATTCTTGGTTGGTAAAGTGACAGGAGCCTCCAGGCTTCCTGCCACAGCACCCTTCCTTTGCTTCCATTTTTTTTAACTGTAGGTTCTAGTAAATGAGCTCACATTTGCATCTTGCTGTGAGAGATACAAGCGTGATTTATTGAAAGGAAATAGTGTCAGAATGACTCTTACGCATCAAATCACTTCTTCTGGGTGCACCATAAAATCAATGAAACAGGTGGGAAGTGAAGGCTTCACCCTACAGCTATCACTAATAAAAGTGAAGAGAAAAAGGGGTTACCCAAGATACTTTATGAATTCAAAAGCAATGAATTGAGGTGCTTTTTCCTCCTTTCACCTTTTTCTTTTAAGTTTAAACTTACCCACTGGGTAGCTACTGCAATGAGACAGACTTTAGGGGGAGATTAGAGTGCATTAAAATGGCTACCCAATCTAATTTAAGGTGCAGACAGAAGTGCAGCTTCCAGCTGTAACTCAGAGCAATTTTTACAAAGTGTTCTGAGTTACAACATTACCCCAAACCAAACAGAAGTTCACTGATGGTTCCAGGGGTGAAGGGAATCTAACAGCAGACTAGGAGCCTCCAGTCATGTTCCCATAGCAATGGCTAGGGCTCTCTGCCAATGCTCGCTGTTTTCAGAATGGGAAGGGGGAAAGGAAGTGGAGGAAGCTCATTCTTGGCACTGCCCAGCTGGTGCTGAAGTGTAGGGTGGGAGAATTGGACCCCCCAGGGGGCTATAATATACCCACCCTTTGCGGGGGCTGAAAGCCCCTCAGACTGAAATACCTCTGCTCTCTTCCCCCCTACCATTCTGAAAACAGCAAGAGGATGGGAGCTTTGCAGACACAAGTTACAAAAGATGCTACATTTTGTACCATCTTTCTCTGATACCTAATGCAATGAGGGGTCAGCTTTTCATCCAATCGACCATTTTTGAAGCTGTTTGCAGCTGTGCACTTGTGTTTGGTCACAGCTATAAGCTGCTTTCTGTGGCCAGAGAGAGCAAAATTGTCACTTCTGTCAGCACCTTTAGTTTGCCTAGATGCAGACTTTACACTTAGGCTAGGGACAGACATTTCACATAAACCAGTTTAAATTATAAGAAACTGGTTTAAACCTGTAATAGAACAGATTTCAGTGCACATAAACCAGTTTCAAAATGGCTGAAACCAGTGTGAGATAAACCAGGCTGAATGTAATATCAGACTTAACTGATTTGGCACAAATCAGTTTATGCAATGTCTGTCCCAGACCTTGCTGTTTTAAGTTAAATAAGAGTTCCCCAGCATCCTGGCATGCTCTGTGGGCTGGGCAGGGCCCTCTGCTCCACAGCAGGGATGGACTTCTCTCCTCTGCTCCCTGGCCAGAGCTCCAGAAGACTTGCAGTCACAGCAAGGTCTGCTGGCTTCCCCCCCACCTTCACTGCTTAAGCAGGGATCCCTTTCTCCTCTCTCCCACAGCATGGACCATAGCCAGCATGTGGTATGCTAGCTAATGTTGTGTAAGGCTCCAGCAGTGACTGCAGACACAGCAGGATCTGCCTGGATTCCTCCTGCCCTACCCCCACTCCCTGCTCAAGCAGGAAATCCCCCCTCTCTTCCCTTTTGTCTTCCACAACATGGACCCCAGCCCCATGGACCCTAGGCATGTGGTATGATATCTAATGCAGAGAGGTGTTTGCATGTATCTCTCTCCAATTTCATTGGGGCAGGCAGACAGAACAGTGACTGCATAGGGCTCTTTGGAGTTAATCAACAAGTAAGCTGGTAAGCTGTTTACGAAGTTTGAAATAATGGAGAGAGGCCATTGTTTTGCTAATCAGGTGATAAAGAGTGTTATCACCAGGGATCCAGGTTTTCCATTTCCCACAGAAAAGCAGAGAAAACCACAGATTTCCCATTTTTTATCAGAGAAAATGTGGATTTCTCCTTTTAGCAGAGAAACCTATGGGCTCCCTGCTTTTGTAAAGAGGTCTGCAGGCTGGTTGAGCTCCAGCCTGCAAGAGCTGTTTGCAAACTGGGTGGAAAAACCCCAACCCTGCTTGGAGGGGGGCGGGGCCTGAGACTTTGTCAGTCTTCTGTCCTGGAGCCTGTGAGGTAAGTGGGGCTTGCAGGGTACTGGGGCCCCCTCTGGCAGGGCTGGGGGGTTGCAGCTCATGGCTGGGGGGCACTGGCAAGGCTGGCAGGGGGGAGCCAGAATTTGGTCCTGGCCCTGCCTGAGCAGGCAGCAGCAGAGGGGGAGCTAGCTCCATGCAGCTCCTGCTGCAGCTGCCTTCTGTTGGGGGTAGGGAGCTGAGGACTTGGGTCCCTGCCCCCATAGCCCTGCAAGCTGGGGACCCCCTCTGGCAGGGCTGATGGGCAGGGTCTATGCATGGGGGACAAGAGGCACAAGTAGGGAAGGGCGGCTGTTGTAGGGGGAGTGAGGGGCACCAGCAGGGCTAGGGGAGAGCTTTTGGGGAGAGTGAGGGGCATCAGCAGGGTGGGGGGCTTTGAGGGCAGTGAGAGGCAGTAGCAGGACTGCGGGGTGGCTTTGGGGGAATGTGAGGGGCAGTAGCAGGGATGGGGGGCTGTGGAGGGGCTTTTAATTTTAATAACAGATTTGGGGGGGTTTATCAGAGAATTTGCGATTTTTTTGTCAGAGAATTTGTGATTATTTTTATCAGACAAAACCAGGATCCCCAGTTATCACTGTCAGGCTGGCTTGCTTGCCTGTCAGTTTGCTGCAGATGGTATGAGGAACCAGGAAGGAAGATTGGAAAGTCTGTAAGATCAACAGATGTATGCACTGCACACACCCCCTCTCCTTGCCTCAGAGTGCTAGCCTGGGGCTGGGGGCTGGCAACACTCCCGCCACTTGGACAGAGAGGGTGGGAAAAGCCTGGGACTGTGCAGGCAGGCCTCCCTAATGAGAAAGTCCTGCCAGACCCTGGTCACATCCCCCTCAACTCAGCTCCCTGAGGAAGGGAAGGGAGGACTGCTCTAGCATCCCCCGGCTTCTAGCCTGAGCCACTGCAGGCATATGCCTGAATTTCTTTTATCCAGAGAGAATGTCTGTCTGGCTTCAAGCCAGTTCAGCCTAGCCAGGTTAGACTAACCTGCAAAGGTTGAAACAGTTCAGGCCCAGGCTTTTTGAATGTCTGTCCCTAGCCTTAGGGTTCAGACAGAAGTGGCAATTTTGCTTCATCTGGTCACAGGAAGCATCTTATAATTGTGACCAAACACAAGTGCATAGCTGCAAACAGATTAAAAAATGGTCAATTGGGTGAAAATGTTTCAAAACAGATGTGGGTTTTTTTACACTGAAGTGGGGGAGGGGGTGTCTCCAGTTCACCCATCCACCCTCCATTGCCCATTGGAGAACCTGTACAATGAACTCCCTCTGCTCCCTTTCCCTCCTCCCATTCAGCCTAGCAGGGGGAAGGGGCTGATGCTAGTGGAAATGAGCCACAGCCTGGCAGCCAGCACCTAGATTCCCCTCTCTCCTGGAACCAACAATGAGCTTCTGTTTAATCCAGGGATCACTGTAACTCAGAACACTTCCTACAAAGCATTCTGAGTTACAGTGGGGAGCTGAACTTCTGTCTGCACCTTTAGATCCCTAGTTAGGTCAGTCTAAGTGCAAACTGTACAGAAGTTCTAGGAAGGTAAGAGCAGTCTAAAAATGGCTGACCCAACCTAAGTTAACTCTCTCTGAGGGAGTCTAACTTTAGATTACGTTGGCTGAGAAAGCCCAACCTCTGGCCCAGCCTCAGGGCTGCACTTTTCCTACCTACCCCTGGCATCTGGCTATTTTTACCCCCCTTCTAGCGCCTTGCCCACCCCTACATGGGTAACACTGCTGTGGATATGCCATATCCCCACCCCAAGGCCACCAAACCCTGCCATTCTGCAAGTGACTCACAGTGCTAATTTTACCAGCATTCACCAGTTTTGGGAGCCAAGGAAGTAAGTCCTGGTCAGGGGGAGGAGTTGGAAGGATGATGGATAGCTGGCGGGGGTTGTCTAGGATTGGGGGGAAGCTAAATATAGCCCATGTAGAGATCTTCTAGCCTCCCATCCCCCCATAAACCCTATAAACCCTCCTAGACCTCCCCAGCTCCCTCCCCAAGGCCTCCTGATTTTCCCTTCCAGAGCTTGTTTGCCCCTCCCATCCCAATGTAGCTTAAATCAGTGGCCATCTTTAACTTGATCTAACATCCCTCTAACCTCTCCAAAAGTTTGTATGCAGCCTGTGTATGAGACTTCAAGAATGTTGGTAAAAGATTCAAAACCTGTCTTATAGATTGTATCTAAATTTGCTGGGACAAAAACCTACTTTTGTGTCTTTCTGCTGTGGACTATTTATCATTTTCCAATAATCTTCTTAACTGAAGGATGATAATGTAGCCTTAGGCTGCCTTTCTGCTACCAGCTTCTCTCACATCCCTGTATTTCTGGAATGTGTGTCCCTTTATAGCTCCTGCTCTTTTTTGGTCATGCATTTTTTTCTATTGCCAAAACTCTTTTTATTTTCGAAGTTCCCTTTCGCCACTGGCAGCTTGTCATCTTTCTCTGTTACAAGCTGTTTTCTTACTTGCCTCTCATCTAAATATCTAAGGGTGCAGACAGAAATGCAGCTCCCAGCTGTAACTCAGAACAACTTCTGCAAAGCGTTCTGAGTTACAGCCTTACTCTAGACCAAACAGAAATTCACTGTTCGTACCAGGGAAGAGGGAAATCTAGCTTCTGGCTGGAAGCCTGCAGCCAGGTTCCCATAGCAAATAGTCAGGGCTTTCTGTTAATGCTCACTGTTTTTAGAATAGGATGGGGGAAAGGAACTGCCATGGCAGGGGGCCGGACTAGATGATCTACTGAGGTCCCTTCCGACCCTAGAAACTATGAAACTATGAAACTGGAAGGAGGTAATTTTGGGACTCCCTAGCTGGTACCGAATGGTGGGGTGGGTGAATTGGAGTCCTCCCTCCCACCTCAGGGGGCTCCAATACACCTGCCTCACCCTGCAGTGGCAGTAAACCCCCCCCAGACTGAACTTCCTCCACTCCTTTTCCCCCCTCCCATTCTGAAAACAGCAATAGACTGGGAACTCCAGAGGCATAAGTTAAAGAAGATGCTGCATTTTAAAATGTGTTTAACTGATACCTCATAGATTCATAGAAAGTTAGGGTTGCAAGGGACCTCAGGAGGTCATCTAGACCAGCCCCCTGCTCAAAGCAGGACCATCCTCAACTAAATCATCCCAACCAAAGCTTTGGCTAGCTGGGTCTTGAAAACCTCCAAGTATGGAGCTTCCACCACTTCTCTGGGTAACCTGTTCCAGTGTTTTACTACCCTCCTAATGAGAGAATTCTTCTTAGTATCTAACCTAAACTTTCCTTGCTGCAACTTGAGACCATTGCTCCTTGTTCTGTCATCTGCCACCACTGAGAACAGTCTAAATCCATCCATTTTTGAACCCCCTTTCAGGTAGTTGAAGACTGCTATTAAATCCCCTGTCTCCTCTTCTCTAGATGAAATAAATCCAGTTTCCTCAGCCTCCCCTCAAAAGTCATGTGCCCCAGCCCCCTCACCATTTTTGTTGCCCTCTGCTGGACTCTCTCCAATATCTCTACATTCTTTCTGTATGGGGTAGCCAAAACTGGACACAGTACTCCAGATGTAGCCTCACCAGTGCTGAATAGAGGGGAAGATATGGCCTCACCAATGCTGGATGAGGGTTCAGATTTTCACCCAATCAGCCACTGTTGAAGCGGTTTGCAGCCATGTGCTCGGTCACAGCCATAAACTGCTTTCTGTGGCCAGATCAGGTCAAAATTGTCACTTCTGTCTGCACCCTAGCTGGTGCAGCTATCTACCCTGCAGCCTGCCCCCCTTTGTCTCTCTTTCCTATACTGCATGATTGACTTGTTAGGGAAGGAGAATGTGAATGATTTTTTAACACCCCCCCCACATACACTTTTGCTTCTATAAGAAATACTGACATTAGGTCTCTTTCCCCATAGTTGATTTCAACATTTTTATAAAAGTTTTCCTGCTGTTCTTGGTTAGCCTCTTTACTAAATAACAATACAACTGCACAAAGAAATAGGATATATGTAAGTGCTCCTTTGAAGCTAGTCCCATTTGATAAACAAGTGATGCACCAGCAAAGCAAATTTCAGCTTGAATTTCTACAAAAAAGGAACATTGCCACTAAAATGGAACAAACTCAAACTTGCTTTATCTAAGGCACAAGAATGGTAAAGTAAAACACAACAACCAATGGCCTCAGAACTGAGGTATTTTCCTTGAGTTATAAGCTCGTTTACTAAAGCTCTGTGGTGCTTTCTGAAGTAGCCTGAGAATGCTTTCTTCCGAAAGTAGCCTGAGAGTACTTCTTTCTGAAGTAGCCTGGGAATATTTTATTCTGTCTTCTACAAAGCCACATGTCAAAAGAGGGTGTCAGGCCTAGATTCAGAAGCAAAATGGGTGCAATGCAAGGTATCTTTCTGTATGGATGAGAACAACATATTTCTTCTTTCATGCATGTGTCTGCTCTTATTGATCTAGCTGCTAGTCAGATCCCCAGCACCCACCTTTTTGGAGCACCACTCCCTGTAGCCCCTTTCTTTTCTGTCCTGTTATTTTTAGGTGGCAGCTTTAGAAGTCTTGATTTCTCTTAGCCTCTAAAAGGACACCTTCTACTGTCTTTATTTCAGGCCTGCTTTATATTCTTCTGTCTTTGCACTTCAACATGTACTAAAGCTGAAAACTTTAGTAGCTGTGATTTGTTGTAGATGTCCCCTGGAGCAAACTTGGTTTAATCTGCAGGCTGCATAGTGCAAGGAAAAGGTGAAATCATAATAGCATATGAAAGTATGATATTTATCAGATAATGCAACTATTCTAGCCAGCTCCTCTTGTTGTATTGTAATAAATCATGTTTGCTTAATAAGCAATGTGTAACACTGTTTCAGATACAATCCTTTTCCCATTGTCAAGATTAAGATTATTATGAAATATGTACAGAGCTCTAAATTGAATATTTACTGTTTGTGATTTTTTATTACATTTGAAATTCTAATCTGAGTTTAGTCATAAACTAGGATCCTTTATGCTAAACAGTTTCAGCATAAAGCAAATTCACATACATTATTTTATAGAAAGCTTTAAATTGAGAAGAATTTTCATCTTTTTCCATGTAAAACTATGCTCAGCTATGCTTCTTTCATTGTATTACATCTTATTAAATTCCATACATTTTTTTTCAAATAGGGCTGGAAACCAATCATCCATAAACTTATGTCTGTCTTGCCATTTTCCTTTCAGCTAATAGGATATTTAGATCTCTTCACCTTGCAGCTTGAACTATCACTAATAAAAGTGAAGAGAAATACTGGTCACCCAAGATTTTTTTTAAGTACTTTTGCCTTTTTTTCTCCTCTTAAATAGAACTTTTCTTATTGCTGTCTGCATATCAAGATAGTTGAAATTCAGCTATTGCAGTATGCATTCTGTCAAATCTAGACTTCTAACTCACTGGGGACTTCATTAGTAGATGTCTTTTTCAGTTCAAAGATGGCACTTGAGATTTTTAAAACTCTCTAGTTTACTAATTAGTTCACCTCTGAGGACTGTGTTTAACATTGTACAAACCTTTTTTTATTGATGTGGGCATTTGCACACACCTCCATTCAACTTAAAGTATCCAGTCCCCAGTCGCATTCAAGGACAAATGCTTTAAATCTTGAACATGTTAAAAAGGCTTCCTATTTCTATCAGGTCTGTCTCTGAGCAAAACCCTTCTTTCTTCCTTATTTATTTCAGGGTGAATAATTGAGCTGTAAGTAAATTAACGCTATATATTTAATTTGTTAGAATATGAATTTTGCTATGGCACTGTAAGAAACTCCTGCTGCAGTTTCAGCTTTAAAACCCATGTGAAAATAAATTCCTCTTATGATTGGAATAATCAGCTAAATCCCTAATGGGATACTAATCACAAACCTTTGCCAAAAGACTCCATTCATCGAATATTATTGTGAGGATTACACAGCTTTCATGATGTGTAATTTTGCTGCTCAGGTCTGCATATCCAAACATGCTGTTTGTCAAAAAAAATGCCTTGCTTGCAAAAATTCTTATGTTCAAAACTTTCTGCTTCCATTGCCACAAAGCTGAAAGGTCTGGAGATGAATGTGATTCCTGTTAACAAGGCTTAATTTCCTCCTCCCCTTCCCCCCGCCCCAATGACCCATTTTCACAGTTATTCCATTTTTTAATACCTCTCAGAAATAGGATTATTTTCTTGTGATGTCGCGCTGTTCTACTTTAGCTGGCTTGAGTGGCACAAATGACTCCAGTAAGCTATGCATTAGCCATTTAGCTTTGGTGGCCATCTTGGAAGTCAGTGTTTACTTTGTACTATTTGATGTTCTGACTGACCAACTTTCTGTCATGGAGCATCCTCCTTTCATGCAAAAGCCCCAGGAGGAGCAAGTGTTACATTTTTATCATACTTCTGAGTTGGGGTCCTTTTTTTGATGCCACTTTTAAGAAACATAGGTCCTCTGAAAGACTTTGGCTCTAGGACAAGCAAGTTTAGTGGATGGTGTGTATTCAGCAGCACTGGGTTTGCCGGTGTAACCTGAAAATATTATAGAAGTGAATATGGTATTAGTAGATTGGATTGCTGTTGTTCTCTAAAGTACATGCCTAGTATTGCCTTTTTGTTTCTTTTCTCCTGTCCATTTGTAGCTGAATCAAGAAACAGGACTTCCCTTGCTTCCTGAGAGAGACTTTTATAGTAAGACAAAATGCATGCACACATACATGTTCCCAAATAATTCAGACTTAGTTTTACAGTCCTGAATAGCTTTTATATGACACTGTGACTTTATTTAGAAGGAACCTGTTGAGAATATTGTAATAAAAGTGTTATTCTAAAATAGCAGTTAGAAATCATCCCTCTGTTTTGCTTTGTCATTAATGGGATGATAGGAGGTGATGGCTTTTTTTTTTCTTTTTTAGATCAGGTAGGCATTACTGGGCCTATCTCAGTAAAATGGCCTATTAGGTTACAGTGCCCATCTGGTTTTATTATGGATTGTATTGGGAGTGCTAGGGTCTTTAAAATTTGTGACACTGTGGAGCTAGAGGAATGATTTAAATACTTTCATTAGCTGCAATATTAAGAATGGATTTACTACAATTCTCTCAATCATTACTCTATCTTTATGGTTAATTCTTCATATGTAAATGGGATTTCATGCACACCTTCTTTTTCAGGTGCCATGCCAGCTGGAAGAATTTCCTGAGCTGTTGGTGAGTGGAGACACACTTTCAGCAGAATGTAGCTTTAGCTCCAAAGTTCAGTGTATCACCACATTTCTTCCAGAGAATCCATTATATTCAAGGAGGTACGCTTTGAACTAGACTTTTCCTCCCTCTGTTTTTTTTTAATCCAGTACAGGGAATTAGTGGTTATCACTACTGAACATGATGCATAGTTTGATACCTTTCATTGTTTGATAGGGTCTAAACATACATTTGATAGTACAGAAAAAAGCATGTACTATCTGTACAGAAGGCTTTTATACTTCTATGATGCTTAAATTACTTATATATTTGGCAATTTGGCCCTCCCACTTCCCTGAGAATGTGTGGGGGGGAGGGGCATCCAGTACAGGTTGCAGCAAAGAAAAGAATTTTGTACCTTTGACAGGTGTTGGTCCTAAATGTCTACTCTTTTACGCTAGTGCTATTGTATGGTTACATCTGTTTTAAGTCAATGGGCTCATATTGGTATAAAATCATTACCACAATTGGAATACCAGGACCTTTATATTTAAATACATAATATTTTGAGTAATTCAGGTTGCTTTCCTTTGGGTAGTTGTTCTGTTTTCATGTGTAATGATGAATGTCCTGCAAGTGGCAGGACCACATGGAAAAACATCTGCACCTGCCCTGCCTCGAATGACCACTTGCATGCCGCCTTGGCACGAGTTGTAGAGGATGTCCATTCTCTGGGTTCGTGGTGAACTTCTGTTGTCCTTCTGGCAGAGGCACTTAAGGCAAGGGATGTAGTTGTCATGGGTGACTTCAATTACCCGGACATCTACTGGGAGGAACAGTCAGCCAGGTCAGACCGTTCCAGGAGGTTCCTGGCCGAGATACAGGACCTCCACTTAATTCAGGAGGTGCACAGTCCTACCAGAGGAAATGGCCTGTTGGACCTGGTCCTGGCCACAGGCGATGACCTGGTAAGGGGCCTCCAGGTCTTTGACCACCTGGGTGATAGCTATCATCGCTTGCTGGAATTCACCATCCAGCGCAGGGTGTCAAGGGCCAGCAGCAAGGCAGTATCCCTAGACTTCAAGAGGGCCAACTTCAACAAGTTGAGGAGATTAGTGGGAGAGGCACTGGGGTTCTCAAGGGCAGGGGAACTCAGTGCCCAAGATGAGTGGTCGTTCCTTAAGGAGACGATACTCAGGGCCCAAG
>NW_017729026.1:16084143-16084468 GCF_001723915.1 Gavialis gangeticus | reverse complement strand
CTACACAGTCAGATGGATTGCAGATTGGCTGAAAGGTCGCACTCAGAGGGTGGTGGTGGATGGGTCATATTCGACCTGGGGAGAAGTGGGCAGCAGAGTCCCCCAGGGCTCGGTCCTTGGGCCCGTGCTGTTCAATCTCTTTATCGCCGATTTGGACCATGGGGTGAAAAGCACCCTGTTTAAATTCGCTGATGATACCAAAATATGGGGTGGGATGATCACTCTAGTAGGGAGAGAAAGACTGCAGCTAGACTTGGATAGGTTACAGGGGTGAGCTAGCAAAAATAGGATGCGTTTCAATACTGATAAGTGCAGGGTGCTGCAC
>NW_017729026.1:16071195-16077580 GCF_001723915.1 Gavialis gangeticus | reverse complement strand
CAGGAGGGAGTCTCCGATGACTAGGACCTGGCGTTTCTTGAGCCAGGTCCTTGAGTGGGTCAGCTCTGTTTCTGGAGCCGGAGGGATGCCCCTGTTGGGCACTGGTAAAGAAAACAAAATGAAGAAAAGAAGAAAAAGGGAAAATGCAGAAGAAAGCCCAAAGGACCTTCCAGTCCAGCATCCTACTGGCTGGCTCTGCACGCCCTCTTGCCCATGCTTGGCAGTGCTCCTTTGACGCTGGTCCCATGGGGTCCTCTAATCCTTCCTGCCCCCAGCCTGGCTCCCCGACCTGGTACCTGAGAGTGATCATGCAGGGCAACTCCTGATCCCTTGGGATCAGCTTCAGCCTCCCCCCCGCCATGTCATCGCGCTCATCATGCCGTGGTCTGGCGGCTTCACCACCGTGTGTCCCAGGCAGTTTTTGGGGTGAGTCACCCCCAAAGCTCCTTTCCTTTTGGGGCTCAATTCTAGTGACCCAGGTGGGAAGATGCCTTGCAGCCTCTGCTGCTGCTTGCTGTGCAGGCAATCCCTGCCTGTGCTGGCTCTGCCCATTGCCAGCACAGAGAGCCTCCACCTCCTCACTCATTCTCGCCACCATACTGCTGGCAGCCACTTTTATCCTTTCTGGCTGGTGACATTACCCGCTGGCCTTAATTGTATAAACACGCAGCTAGTGAACTGTGTAGGCTTTTCTCTTCAGAGTTCCAGTGTTGCTCCTCCTGCAGGTAAGTAAAGGTTCGGTCTTTCCCTTTCCATTTTGGTTTTTTTTCTGTGCTGAACCCTGTAGGCAGGGCTTCCCAGTCCCGCTTCTCATTCTCCCCAGGGCAACATCCATCCAAAGAAAAATCTATTTCTAGATCATCTGGAGAGGAATAATTGCCTTCTGCTCTCCATAGTTTGGAGTCTCCCAGATTGTCACATTGTAGCATTGAACCTTGGGCTTCAGCCTTGGCAACACATCTCAGCCTGCTGCCCTATGGTTGATTTCTTCCTAGCTTCTCAAAGGCTACCCTGAAGAACCTAATACTCTGCCCACTCCCTGTCACTAAAGTGACTGGTTGGAGTCAGATGACCCTCAACTTCCTACATCTAAACCACTGGACAGGAATGGGAAGGGGAACAGTCCTCTGTTTGACATATCTGCTCTGCCACTCCATTCTGCTTGCTCCTAGACTCTGTTCTTGGCATTATCACCCACTTTCCTGCCTCAGCTTGTCTGTAACCTTGCTGTCTATCTATTCTTCTTACACTTTTGACTTGGTGTGGTTTTTCTGGACTTCAATTTCTGGCTGACCTACTGCCTTCCTGACCTGGCTTATTCTCTAGACTCTGTTCACCCATCCTGACCTTGGTTGGCAGCTTGATCCCTGTGTGGCCCCCGACCTGGCTGCCTATGTCCTAGTATAACAGTTTGGTATTACAGTGTCATTAGGATCCAGCGTTTCAGAGATAGATCCTGAACCATTAGTCTGTGTCCTTCCTTCTTTCCTTCCAGACACTTGTTTCCCTTCCTTCACAACAAACAGTTTGTCTCTCAGTAGTTAGCTTGCACTTTTCACCTTCAAGTTATTTCCTATGCTGGGAAGATTCTCCTCTTCTGTGGCTGACAACCTATGTGATAAAAAAAAAATTCTTCAGCAAAGTTTTCAATAATAATTATCCTCTGAAACAAAACAACAATAAAACCCTTCCACTTTCAGGTGTCTGTTCTTTGGTACAGCTATTAGCATTAAATAGTTTACATTTACCCAGACACACTCAGATATTACAATGATGGGTGGGATACAAGAACCTAAATAGAACAGAACATGTTGGTTGTCACAGTTACCAGGCTAATGGCATCTCTCATTAGCAAATAGATGTGTAATCACATCCCCTTTTATATTGAATGAGAATTTATTCCACTATTCAATCTAGGGTTAGGGAAGGAAGAAAGGAAAGTTAAACTTTATTGACTACATATTTGTAGTATTTGTACAAAGTTTTCAGTTTCAAAGATTCCTCTTTCAGAGCAATTTAGTGACACCTCTCTTTGTTACTGGTTTTGTGCATGACAGTAGGAAAGTATAAGGGTTATCACAATATGAAGATTATTCTAACCCAAGAGAAAAAAAGAATAGTGGAATTCAAATGTGCTACATCATTTAATGGAATCTCTGTAGAATATGAAATTACCTATTCTCAAAGTAATACACAGTAAGTATGTGCACTATTTACATCTGAATATTAATGAACAACTTTGCATTCAAAGCATGTTACTGACTTGGAGAAGTCTGGTGTTATTGATGTCACTTCTACTCACATATGTCCTTGTATTTTTGTTTTAAATTACTACTTTCCCTTGAGCAGGCATTGGCTCATCAGTCAATTGCATGGTGCCTCACTCAGTTGGAGAGCTTCATGCATCCTCTAAGCTAATAATAGCCATATCTGGTTGTAGAGTAGTGATTTCTGAATTGCTATAATCTGTCTCCCCCCCACCGCACCCCAAGAGTTATTTCCTTTCCCCAGGAGATCATCTGATGGGGGAGGGGGGAAGGTAAAGAAAAGCCCTAATCTGTCATTGTTCAACAAATAAGAATTTCCTAATACAATTTTAGTGCTTAGATAGCCTGCTGAATAAATTTATAGTTCTCTTATTTCCTTGCAGTGGAAAGAGAAATGCTTCAAATACAAAAGAGGAGAAGCAACGTAAAATGAGCACTTGACTGTAAAGGCCTCCTAGGAGTTAAACTGGGAAGGCAGTGAAGTCTGATATGATGCTCTCCTGCTGGTGAATTAAAGGTTTGTGAAAACGAAAAAGACAAACCCTTATGGATTCCTAAACTTAATTTCTACCCTGAAATACAAACAAAAAACACCTTCTACCCCAGTTCATTCACAAGCAAAATGCCGTCAGTGCTTTTTACTTGGCTTTCTAAAAAAAAAAGCAGGAAACATGCATAAAAATTCCTTAGGATAGAGATCATTTACATTTTCCCTACAAAATTCTGAGAGTACTTGCAACTTCATTGCATGTTCACCATTTTTACCAGTTTGATATTCCCATATTCAGTCTTATTCGATAGACTGATTACAAAATTAAAATCAACATTTGAACTGTGCAGCTTTGTTGCAAGTAGTCAGGTAAAACATAAAAATGTAGGACTAGAAGGGGCCTCCTGAGCCTGCATTCAGAAGTAAACTGTATGGTATATTTACATTCTGATTGGATGTTCTTGTTAACCATTCCTGTTTGCACATATAAATGTGCAAGTTTTGAAATGAGTTCTTGTATGTACTTGTAGATCAGATTTTGAAATTTACTTTTTGTCAACATATTTAATAAAACTCAAACACTTCAATGTTTGCAGAAAGCAAATGCCAAGGGATTTGTGAATTACATCAAGAATTTACCATTAATTCTGATTAATTAGCAATTTAAGGGGAATGAAAATAATAATGGTGTATTTCATTATTGGACAGCAGTGACCAGTTATCAGGAGTTGATTGGTTGGTGGTGGGAGGGGACAGAGGAAGGGCTGCTGAAAGGGAATTTGAGACAGCAGTGAAATAAACCAAATTAGCAAAGTATCTCATGAGCAAATTAAGCAGTGTTTACTGTAAATATATAGTTAGCATTATTTGGGCAGCAGTCATTCTGTGCATCTACACATGCCTGTTCATTTATAGTGCTATGAAGTACCTCAGCGTTTTGTGGTGCTACAGAAATAAAACACTACAGGAGTGTCCATGGGTGTATAGCCCCCTGGATAGAGTACTACAAAGTCACCTCAAAGGCTCATTCTCCAGTCAGGGGGAAATAAGATACTGTTTTTTTGCTTTCACACCTTGGGGACATTGTCAGAGGGCCCAGTCACTAACAGTCTGCCCAGAAATGGATACAGGATTTTACAAAGCGGATTGCAGTGCAGCTGTAGGGGTGTATGCACCCTCTGCTCCCAGCCTCTTTCCCTTGCTCGTATCCCACTGGGACAAGCAGACAGCACTAAAGGAGGAGAAGCCAAGACCTTAAATCACAAGGAAGGTAAGAATTCCCCACTCCTTGCTTAGAGAAATGTCCCCTCTCTGTCTCTTCTCTTCCATGTCCCTACCCTCTCCTGCCTTCCACTGCCAGGTGCTGTCCCAGGAGTGAGATGAACTCCTGCCCACTCCAGGTTGGCTGTATGGGGGCTACACTCACTGGGAACTGCAGTTGGAGTAGCCAGGGGGTATATTCCACCTTCCTCCGCCTGCTTCCAGCTGGCAGATAGGGGGAATGCACCTGAAGCACAGCCCCTGTGCAACCCAGCTGGAGCTGACAGGAGCACCGTCTCCTTCCCACTCCTTCCCCACACTGTCTTAGCAACTGGCAGAGAAGAGGGAAAGGGAAGGTAGAGAGAAAGAAAGGGGAAAAGATGTGCATTTAAGCATGAGGGGAAAAGCAGGGAGAAATGCTTACCTTCTTTGAGATTTACCCTATTTACTCAAGTATAAGATGAGGTCCCTCCACACCCCTGCCCTCTGAATAAGCACAAGGGTTAAAAAAACTTCTCATTTTACATTCACATACAAGGAATCCCAAAATCTGTCTTATTGTTACCTCTAACTTTCCCCTCACCTTAGTTTCTTTCCCTTCAGCATTCATTGGGATTCCCAAGATCTTGATTACACCCTCTACTACCCACACCCCAACTTCTGTAAATTCTCCCAGTTTCCTACTCCCATCAATGTACTTTTCAATTTATTTAATTTTGCCCCTGACATTTCACTGTAGTCCTCCATATGCTTCAATACCCTTTTAATTGATATGTTGTTCTGAGCCACTCACATCATCCATGTATGATGTACATTTAACTTCTTCTTCTGGTATCTTCGCACCACTTATCAGTTTATCATGCATTATCTGCATCAATGACTCCATCGCACACAAAAAATATTGGGGGAAAGTGGGCATCCCTGTTTTACCCCTGTTTGTATGGGGGATGCTTTGCTCAAGTAACCATTCACCAATACTTGACTTCCCACTTTACTGTATAACAATTTAACCCATCTGTTCAATTTCATGGGAAGCTCATTTTCCACAACACTTCAAACACGAAATCATGTTCAGCCCTATCATAAGTTTTTTCCAGGTCTAATTTCATTATTACCATGATTTTTTTCTTCTCTTGCACATCTGATATGACATCTCTCATTAACATAGAGTCTGGGATATCCTTCTCTCAGGAACAGCACACACTTGTTATTCTTTATTATTCTGCAATGTGAGCAGTGCCTTCTGGTGGTGTCCCTCAGGGAGAAGGCAAGAGCTACAAGAGGAGGTAGCAAGGCCCCAAGGCATCCTTCTCTATGAGGACTTCATTGATTCCATGATGGAGGAAACCTCTAGGACTGTGGAGGAAGGACTGCTAGAGCTGGTGCCAGAAGAGGAAGAGGACATAGGCTCCCAGGAAGATGGAAGCTAGAAGACTGTATCTCCTGGCAGCAAGAAGAAGTCATCATCCCCACATGCAGTGCCTTACTGGGAGAATAGATATGGAGTGCTAACAACACAGGAGGAGGAGAGCATTCCATTGGTGGAAGAGGCCAGGCCAGGAATCCCCAAGGAGGGGATAATCAAGACCTTTGCCACAAAGAGGAAGGGATGGGTGATGGCGGTTGGAGACTCCCTTCTGTGGGGAATGGAGGGATCCATCTGCTGGCCTGACCTGCTGTCCTGGGAGGTCTGCTGCTTGCCTGGAACCTGGATTCAAGATGTCACAGAAGGATTACTGAGGCTTATTTGGCCCTCTGACTACTACTCTATGCTGCTCATCCATGTGGGAACCAATGATACTGCCAAAGGTGACCCTGAGCAAATCAAGAGTGACTACAGGTCACAAGGGTGAAGGGGATGGAGGCACAGGTCATGTTCTTCTCAATCTTTCTGGTCAAGGGGAAGGACCCTGCCAGGAGAAGACACATGATCCAGATGAATGCATGACAGTGCAGGTGGTGTTGCCAGCAGGGATTTGGCTTTTTCAACCATGGGATATTCATAAAATCATAGAATCATAGAAGTGATCTCCCAGGTGAGGGAGATCCACTGCCCTCCATTAATGCTGACCTCATGAAGGAACATTTTGAGAAGATGGATACCTTCAAGTCAGCCGGCCCTGACCATCTGCACCCCAGGGTACTCATCGAGCTGCCGAGCATCATAGCCCAGCCCCTGGCATGGATCTTTGAAAACTCCTGATACTCTGGTGTAGTGCCCAAAGACTGGAAGAAGGCCAATGTGGTGCCTATCTTCAAGAAAGGGAGGAAAGTGGATCCGGCTAACTATAGGCCCATCAGCCTGACTTCTATCCCAGGGAAGATCTTAGAAAAGTTTATTAAAGAGGCCATCCTTAATGGACTGGCC
>NW_017729026.1:16062934-16070954 GCF_001723915.1 Gavialis gangeticus | reverse complement strand
CAAAAAATACAAGGTTCTCCACCGTGGGAAGAAAAACCTGCAGCATCCTTACAGGCTCAGCAGTGCTACACTGGCTAGCACTATGGGAAAAAGAGACTTGGGGGTCATCATTGACCACAAGATGAATGTGAGCCTGCAATGAGATACTGTGGCTAGTAAAGCGACCAAAATGCTGGCTTGCATCCATAGATGCTTCTGAAGTAAATCCCGGTACGTCATTTCCCCTTGTACTTGGCCTTGGTGAGGGTGCAGCTGGAGTACTGGGTCCAGGTTTGGGCTCCACAATTCAAAAAGGATGTGGAGAAGCTTGAAAGAGTCCAGAGAAGAGCCACACGCATGATCAGAGGTCAGGAAAACAGACCTTACAATGACAGGCTGTTATGTCTGTCCACTTCTATCATCCTTAACTTCTACAAAATGTGTTATTTCCATCCTCTATTCCTTCCTTTATGACCTCAAAAACACATTCATTTTTTTCCATCCACTCCTCTTCTTTTGTACAGATCTTCATAAAATTTTTCTGATGCATCCAACATCTTTGCCCTCTTGTCTATTAAGTTTCCTTCTTCAGTTCTTACTGCTTTCAGTTCATTCCTTTTCCACAATTTTGCCAAAAAAAAAAAACAACTTAACCATCCTCCCCCCTTCTTTCTGACCAAGCACTTTGGGTGGAGTTGTTTCTCCTCCTTTTCCTTTTTGATCCATCCTTCAGTCTGTTGCTTTGTCTTCCAGTTCTTCTTTCACTTGTACACCTCTTACCATCTCTTTTAATTTTTGCTTCCCTGACAGTAGTTCTTCTAGCTCTTCCACCATCTTCCTCACTTCTCTTCAAGTAATGTTTCTGAAAAATTCTCTTGTTCTTCTTTTGATCACTGTCTACCACTCCCAGATGCTTTTGTAGTATCACTTCAGCTTTCTCCATGCTTCATACAGTTCCACATATTCTTGAGAGGTCTTCTTATCTTGTAATAATTGAACATTTAACTTCCACATCCCTTTCCCCCTACCTTTGCTTTTTCTAAACTCCATTCTCAACATCCACGGATCCCTAAAAGTCACATCTATGATTTCCTTCTTTCCAATCCCTACTTGATGTTAACATAAAATCAGTCCTTAACACCTCTCCCCCATTAGGTTCCATTCTTGTAACACCTTATCCACGCATACATTGTTTTAAGCATCCTTATTTTGTTATGTTAAACACTACTTTTGAAGACCTGTCTAGTTTCCCCTCCCCTCTGTCCCATCTCTTATCCCCTTCTGGAATAGTGGAATTGAAATCCCTCAATAGAATTTGCTGTCTACCTCCACCTACATACATCTCTAATTTCTTAAATAGGGCAATTCCTCCTTCTCTTTCAGCTGGTGCATACATAATAAAAATCTCTCACACTTTCTTTTCAAACTCTAGCACCTTGCACTGCAGTCTCCTTTCCACAGTCACTTGCATTTACCACACTTCCACTTTCTCACCCTTGAGCAAAATCACATCTCCATCTGCTTTGTTTGCATCTGAACCTTCCCACCACAATGGACCTCATCCTCATCTCTTAACAAAATTCTTGTAATCCCTTTCTCATGGGATTTCACAATCATGCAAACATATTATGTCCACTTTTACCCCACTCATTATTGGCATAATATTATCCCACCTCTTCCTCAATAGCACACTTCTGACATTTATAGATGCAATTGTAGCCTGGGTGTACACGGGTTTGTACTTTTCTCTCCAATTGAGGGAATTATTGGCAGGGCAGTGTGCTGTAGAGGGACACAACAGCCCAGCCACTGCCTCTGTCCCCTATAGAGTCAGAGATGGGCTTCACCAATCAGAAAGCAGGATCTCAAGCCTGGGATTCAACCCAAGCTCTGAAAGGTAAGCCTGCTACACAATACACAAAATCATGCTTGTCTATTTTAAATTACAGATCTCTACCATGTTTATGAGTCTTCTATACTGCTGCTTGACACAGTTAGCTCTAGCCCCCTTACCTTTTCCCTCTCCATTAGTCCCAGACCACATTAGCTCTGATGAGCTCTTTGCCAACACATCTCACTTGCCCTCATATTCTCTGCCTTCTTTCTAAGCTTCAAAGCATGGGATTTCTTTCTTTTCCCAACTTGCCTCTCATCTTTCTCCTTCTCTGTCCTCACTCCTCCTCCTTTTTCCTGTAGTGTTCTCTCTTCTGTCTCAAAGTCACTTGTTCAACTTCTCTTTCCTTTTCCCTCCTCTACCACTTCTCCCTTTGACTGCTGAAATTTCACTCCTTTCCTCTCCATTTCTTCTGTCTTGTGGCATCTCCTTCACTGTCATACATTCTGACTCAACATCATCTTCCCCACTTTCCGTATCCTGTCTCTGCTTCTTCTCTGTAGATCTAGCTTTATTTGAGAGAGACCATGGACATTGGCACTGTAGGTGTCCCTCTTCCCTGAAAATAACAAACTTCAGTAATTCTTGGCGTTCTGTCACCCTGTGCCCTTTCCCATCATATCTGTAGCATATTGTGTACTGGCAGTATATGTCCTGATGTCCTTCCTGTATATACTTTCTACAGAGTGGAAGCTGTCTAAATACATTTTAAACTCTTGGTGTGGCCCTACTTGGATTACTAATGGTCACTACATTATCCCACAAGGACTCCTGTCATCCCTCATTATCACTCGCTCTCCATGATCCCATCCATATACCATACTAATTACTGTCTTCTCAACATACATAACTCTTTTTACATAATTCTCCAACCATTGCTACCATTTTATGTTGCACTGACACATATTTTGCTGCTTATACAACTTCATGCGATGCAGGCAGTGAATGTCAGCTTGCAGCCTCTGGATCTCTGACGTGTCGCAGGATGAAAAGGTACATGTATAAATGCCCACTGGTTTTAACTCTAAATCATGTTTGCACACCTAAAAGTGCTAACATTGTGCAGCATTCCACATCACCCTTAAAAGGATCTGAAGGTACTCCATGATACTGTGGCATCCTGTTTGAGAATCACTACTGTAGATAGTGGGAACACATGGATGCACTCTTTTTTATAGTGCTATAAGAGCCTTTGTAGTATTACAGATGTAACGCGTGTCCATACTCTTAGACTTGGACAAATCATCATCCCTTGCTAAAGACCCACCATCCTTGGATCCATTATTATTTTGGCCATGCCTGGGAATTTATTTTTTTCCTAATTTTAATCTCTGCCATACATAACTGAATAGCTCCTTTGTATGCATAAAACAAGGTGTATATTAGAAGATCTCCAAGTACTTATTCCAAATGATGTTAGTTACACATTTAGCCAAGTTTTATTATCAAATTTTGGTTTTAATATATTTTGTTTTTATGTGGAAAGTATTGCCACAGATAACTTGGATGAATAATCTTCAGAGTAGGGATAATTTGAGAAATGTTAACTTCCAATTATTTGTTACTGAATTTTATTTCATAAGTTCATCCTTGCTAGTATCTGTGAACTTTTTCAATATTAGTAAAAAAAGAAATGGGTAGAAGATGTCCAAACACTTGAGAACTATCACATAAGTCTGAACTTGCTGCTTTTATTTGTCAAAACAACAGTGCAAGAGATGTTTTCTTTCCTTCCTTTTTCCCCTAACTCATAGTTTCATAGTAGGTAGGGTCGGAAGGGACCTGAGCAGATCATCAAGTCTGACCCCCTGCCATGGCAGGAAAGAGTACTGGGGTCAAACGACCCCAGCAAGGTGTTCATCTAGCCTCATCTTAAAGACCCCCAGGGTAGGAGCAAGCACCACTTCCCTTGCAAGTTGGTTCCAGATCCTAGCCACCCTGACTGTGAAGTAGTGCCTCCTGATATCTAGCCTGAATCTACTCTCAGTCAACTTATGGCCATTATTCCTCGTTATTTCCAGTAGTGCTTGGGGAAACAGGGACTCTCCCATAGCCTGCTAGTCCCCCTTGGCCAGTAAGTAGATGGCCACCACATCCCCTCTCAGCCTTCTCTTGTGGAGGCTGAACAGGTTCAGGTCCCGTAGCCTCCGCTTGTAGGGCCTGCCTTGCTGCCCCCTGATCGTGTGAGTGGCCCTCCTCTGGATCCTCTCGATGCTGGCCACATCCTTCCTGAAGTGCGGCTCCCAGAACTGGATGCAGTACTCCAACTGTGGCCTGACCAGTGTTGCATAGAAGGTGGGGGGGTCACCTCCTTGGTCTTGCTTGAGATGCATCTGTGGATGCATGACAAGGTACGGTTGGCCTTCCTGACTGCATCCCCATACTGCCGGCCAATGTTCATCTTGGTATCAATGATGACTCCAAGATCCTTTTCTGCCTCTGGACTGATGAGAAGGGAGTTCCCCAGCCTGTAGGTATGCTGCTGGTTCTTCCTTCCCAGGTGCAACACCTTGCACTTGTTGGTGTTGAATCCCATCCTGTTCTCATCCACCCACCCGTGTAACCTGTCTAGATCTAGTTGCAGCCTGTCCCTCTTCTTCAGCATGCCCACTTCTCTCCACATTTTAGTGTCATCTGCAAATTTGAACAAGGTGCTTTTAACCCCTTCGTCCAAATTGCTGATGAACTCATCCATTTCTATATAATAGCTTCATGCTCCTCAGCCCTCATTTCTAGATTATATAGGAAAGTAGCTGTAGCAGTACAGACTGACAAGTTCCTCCCACACCTGGTACAGCCAATCTGTGTTCAAGTATAATTGAACAATTCTTTCCTCCTAGGATACAGTCCTAATCCATGCAAATAGTAGTCTTTCCTATAATTTTTTTCTGTTATAATCAGAAGGGATGCTGAATTGATACAGATAGAAGAACAGATTGCCTCTTCTCCAGTCTGTCCTATGTGTATGCCAAAGCTTCTTATTGGTCAGAAGAGAGAATAAAACTCTTTGTCAATGCTGCGTTGTTACAAAGCTGTTGAAAACTGACCTCACTCAACGGTGCCTACAGCTTATTGGAGGTATGAAGCTCTTCTCTAGAAGTTGTAGGTGACCTGAGCTGACCTTACTGGGTGACCCTGTCACTCAACTAATAGGCTGGAAGGGTGCTTCCAGGAAGCAACAACTGTAGTGTCTAATCCAGATTTGAGACAAATAGTGTTAAAAGACATGCAAGTGCACACATTATGTAATTACACCACACTAGGCAGGTCTACATGTTCATTAACGCACCTTAGTTACTGCACATTTAGTTTAGTACTTTCTTAATGAAGTACTAAACTAAATGCACAGTAACTACAGTTATTGCGGAGTAGCACCTGTGCATGGGTTTTTAGTGATACGTACTGTGAATTAGCCTAATAACACTGTGCAGTAGGTTACTAGCATGGTTATTGACTGCCACACTACTGTGTAATGTTATTAGGCTAATGTGAAGTAAGTGTCTCGTGTAGATGCATCCACTGCCACGCTGATCTATTTCTGTCCAGAGGGAGACTGTGGCTGAAAGAAAAATGCTCTCTCTCACTTCCTTTTCTTGCCATCTAAACTCATTCCATGCATTTTCTTAGCTACTCTGAACTGAGACAAAAATCTCTCTGCCCTTTGACTTGTGTGAAAGGATGCAGTACCCTATTTTTACTCCCACGTTCGCTCTTTCTGCCTTGAGTGGTGTTGAATTAGCTCTTTTGTGGTTCTGCTTATTCCTCTGGGTCCTTTTGTACTTGCAATTTACTCAGGTAACCAAGCAACTTTTGTTTCAAACATTCTCTCCGTTTCTCAGGTGACCATTTTTCCTTCCATTTTCAAGAGTGGCTAGCTGTTTAGTTTTCTTTTTCTGGCATGTACATGAGAACAGCTTTGATCAAGTGCAAGGAGGTATGTGAAGCCAATTATTTACTACTGGTGCAAATGAGAGACTTCCTGTAGCAGATAAGGCATTTGCAGTATTATGCAGGCGCTTCATCTGAACCCATCATTGCATGCCGCACAATCTCTGAAGCAACCATCTGACCAACTTGTGAGCAGACTTCATGCCATGTGAACAGATGGGCATGAGTGTGAGCTGCCAAGGGAGCACATATGTTCCTAAATCATGAATGTTAAGGACAATTCTCAGCCAAGAATGTGCAAGTGGAACTGTCCAAGTCTTACATTCTCAATATTAAGAAGATATGGCTTTGTCAAGTATGACTTCGGTTTGAACTACACTTAAAAACAGTGCAATTGCAGTACTGTGAAATTAGTTTTTGTCTTGACCTGGATAGTCTATTGTGCTGGACTGAGCATTAGTAGTTTCCACAAACTTTGATCTTGGTGTGGGTCTACTGTAGATTTGCTGAAATACAGATTTTTTTTCCTTTAACGTAGCTGAAATTGTGACTAATAGATTAGCAGAGTGCAAACATCTGTTGTTCACCTTTCTGTGAATTTTCAAAGGTAAAAAATACCATTGTATTACTTAGGGAAATATATGAGTTTTTCTCTATAGTATGATTTTTAATGTGTTGGCTAGCCTGCTTTTTCTTAAATTCCTTCTTCCATTGGAGATATCTGACTAAGATATGTACAATGCCTTTCAAATAATAAGACTAAGGTGGCTAAGTTTAAAGGTACTTGAGAAAGTTTTCACATGTAAAATTTTATAATTTAAAATTATGTAAAGGATATAGCATGTCCTTTTTCCCTAAAAAATAGAAAAGAAAAAGAAAAGTGATGTGAACTGCAATCATTCAGTTTCCTTTAAAGAATCCTATTTGTTTAATGGCATACAATTTTGCATGCTACCATAGAAACCCATGACAGCAAGCTAAAAATACATGAAAGTGGATGTATATTTTGCTGGCTATAGTATTTTCAGTCAACCAAACAATAGCAACATCCGTACCACTCAATGTTCCTATCAATCAGCTTGGGAAAAAAAAGAGATCTCATGAGGTAGCAAGATAAAAAAGATTTGTTATAGAACATAGAGCTAATAAGTGACAAAAGTATAAAAAATACAATATATGACAACAAAGTTCTTGCAAGTTTTCTGCTGCATAGGATAGGTCAGCATCTCTTTTTGCCATTAAGCCTGAAAATAAAATTAAAAAATCACCTGTGAGGGATATTATTTGGGATAAAACACTTGACAATTTGAGCTTCAGTTGAGTAAAAAAAAAATGTTATTAACCAGAGTCTGTAATAGATTTGGATTAAAAAAAACCGAGCATCAGCACAGGGCACAGGATTTTCCTCTTCTTTTCTTAAAACCACATTTTACTTCAATTATTGGCCAAGTACCATCTGGTGTTTCAGAAATACCAGTAGGATCCCAACTAAATCACATATTCCCAACTTTCTCGACTGGAACTACAGTAAAGTGAATAGAAGACTCCCACCATGTGTAAAATTAGGGGACCGAATTGCATATGCTTGGGAAAAAAGCATTTAAGGCCATGATTTCCAGTTTCTCATTAATGGCTGGTACCAGGAATTTAAACTGGAGTTCTGAAGCCTGTGCTCACTCAGATCTAACAATGACATATATATAATTGCAGGTTAGAAGCATGAACATTTCCAGATTCTGCTGACATTGTGAAGGCGACAACTGACAAGTTTCACTCCCATGGCATGATAACCTACAATGAAATGCAAAGCAGCCAGTTAAGATCATAATAAAAAAGCAATTCTTTATAAGGAAATCTTGGTATGTTGTTCCTTTGCTGCTTAAACTTCTTTTATTTTTGTTTAAAAAGGGAGATTATATGCAAGAGGGAGATCAGCTGATAAACATATTATACCTACAAAGCACTTTTTGCTGGATGCTTAACTTGATGAATTGTTTTGTACTGCTGAGGGGAGGGGGAAGGGGGTTGAAGTAGTTTCATAGTTTCTAGGGTCGGAAGGGACCTGAGCAGATCATCTAGTCCGACCCCCTGCCATGGCAGGAAGAGCACTGGGGTCAAACGACCCCAGTAAGGTGGTCATCCAACCTCCTCTTAAAAACCCCCAGGGTGGGAGCCTGCACCACCTCACTTGGAAGCTGGTTCCAGACCCTAGCCGCCCTGACCGTGAAGTAGCGCCTCCTGATGTCCAACTTAAACCTT
>NW_017729026.1:16057987-16062912 GCF_001723915.1 Gavialis gangeticus | reverse complement strand
TCCTGAAGTCTAGGAAAACTATATCCACTGCCACCCCTGCATCCAATGATTTAGTGACCTGGTCGTAAAAGGCCACCAGGTTGGTCTGACAGGACCTGCCGCTGATGAACCCGTGCTGGTTGCCCCTGAGCATGCAGTTCCCTGCTGGCCCCTCCTGGATGTGTGCCAGAATAATTTTCTCAAACAGCTTGCCCAGGATTGAGGTAAGGCTGACTGAAGTACTTCATTTGGTTTGCACTTACAGCCTTAGTAGAAATATAGCACCTTTATGAGGCATTTGTTTTAATACTTTGCTAAAAGTTAATGTTGTGGATAATAGACTCCAGACATATTTAAATCTGGCATTCTTCACTTACTCTCCAGTAGGACGTTGTAGGTGAAAGAAGGGGGAGGGGGGATTTTCCAAAAAAACCCCAAAACCATTAATATTGTGTCTGCCTGATGTAGGGTTCACTTGTCCTAATCTTGTTGAATCAGGTGACTCTATCTGTTGTACGCAGTTTCATGACAGCAGTTTGCCAGGTGCTGCCTGCACAATAGTGTTTTAAATGCATTTTAGGTTTCTTTGCCTTAAGAAGACGATGTTTAGCCTATAATCTGTGCCTTTTGAAGGTTTTAATTTGCTTTCCTTAGAATTTTATATTTAGAGTCCATATCTTCTTTCCACTCCTCATTCTGCATTGCAGCATATGAGTTGTAAAGGGTGGAACTGAAATTCTGTGGGAGGCCCTTAATACTTCTCCAGATCAAGGATGTTGGTTGTAACCATGGTGGTCTAAGGGCATAAGCAGACAAAACTCTCTGGGTGAGGTAATATCTTTTCTTAAACCAACTAAATAGGTTTCAAAGATTTCAGAGACTTTAGGGATCAAAGGGACCTCACAAGATCATTGGGTTCAGCCCCTGCCCAAGAGGCAGGAAGTCAGCTGGGGTCAGATGACCCCAGGAAGATAAACATCCAAACAAAACTTGAACATGTCCAGAGTAGATGCTTTCACCACTTCTGGGGGGGAGTCTGTTTCAGATTCTGGAGACTCAGACAGTAAAGAAGTTTTTCCTTATGTCCAGTCTAAAAGAGTCTTCCTGCAGTTTTTGACCATTGGACCTAGTTTTCCTGAGGGGAGCCCTGGTGAACAGACATTCTCCCAGTCCTCATGTATACCCCTGATGTACTTATAGGCTGCCACCAAGTCCCCTCTGAGCCTACGCTTTTCCAAGCTGAAGGGTCCAATGTCTCTCAGCCTCTCCTCATAAAGCCTACTCTCTTGACCTCTGATCATGCATGTGGCTCTCCTCTGGACTCTCTTGAGCTTCTCTATGTCTTTTCTATAGTGCAGCGCCCAGAATTGGAAGCAATATTCCAGCTGTGGCCTCACCAAGGCCGAGTAAAGCAGGAAAATGACATCTTGGGTCTTGTTTGAGATGCATTGGTAGATACAAGCCAGGGTTTTATTTGTTTTGCCAGCTGAGGCATTGCATTGGTGGCTCCTATTCATCTTGGGACCAATCAAGATGCACATTTTTTTCTTTGCAAACTTTCAGGCTCACACGTTGTTCATCAGGCAAAGGAGAATTATTCCAGGTAGAAAAGATGCTTCATCTGGCAAAGGAGAAATCAGGGATGGCAAGGGTTCTTTCAGGTAGGAAAACCAGTTTGTAAAGAGGTGCTGTGTGAGAATACAAATGAGGAGCAGACAATGGCTGTAGCAGTAAAGGTAGCGGGGGGTATCAGACAATAGGCAGGGTGTTGAATTTGGCTTCTTTCTTCTTCTTCACATTGTGAAGTTTCCCTTTCCAATGGCAAAATACAATATCTTACATGTTTTTTCTACCTGGGAGAACTCTTACCATCTTTGATTTCTCTTTTGCCTGTTGAAGGGTGTGTGAGCCTGAAAGTTTGTGAAGAAAAACATTTTTTGCAACAATTTAGTTGGTGTAATAAAAATATCACCTCTTCTCCTAGATCACAGTTGTTTCAGAGAACTACTTTTTCACCTAGAAGAAGCTGCATTCCCAGTGGCTAGGTCCAGGATACAAGAAAAAGTACTGTTTAATTTTCAAGCTTTTCTTTTGTACCCTTTGTACACCAATAATTTTTGTCTCTGTATTTTAAACAAGTCTGCTATTTCTTAGCTCAAAGACTACATGGTCTTTTCTTTTAAAGCAGTATTAATTTGTACCCATAGTTTATATTCATTGTGAAACCTTGTGTTTTTCTTTCTGAGCAAGTATTTCAACTGTATGCATTACTCTAGTGTTTAAGCACACTCTATAACAAATAAGTATATAACAGTTCTACCCGTGTGATAAAACAACATCTCCCTTTCATCTTAGCCTTCAAATTGAATATCTTGTAGGAGATATGAGCTGGAAAGCTATCTGACTTCCTTACTAGGGAAAGGCCAGTATAGCATGTGTAGCCTGGGTGTACATGGGTTTGTACTTTTCTCTCCAATTGAGGGAATTATTGGCAGGGCAGTGTGCTGTGGAGGAACACAACAGCCCAGCGGCTGCCTCTGTCCCCTCAATCAATTACTTAACTATATACAGGTTTATTATTGCAACAAAACCATTAAAGGGGTAAGGACATAGATTATATATATATATATATATATATGTACAAATTTACAAAACAATAAACCCTATAATATATATCTATACAGATATACACACACCTAGTTATCATTTAAAATACAGATGAACAATGGAACAAACCAAATCAAAGAATATTGATTGGGCAACCTTATAACTCTATTCATATACAAGCTATTACTTCAGATTATTCACATAAACTGTAAGGCACAGTCCACAAATATAATCAGCAATCTTTAGACTACCTAGGTGCCCTCCAGGGAAGGGGCCACCCTCCCAAGGTACCAATACAGGAAAGGCGGTGGGGGGAAAGAAAAAGGAGAGGAAGATCCCAAAGGCTCCTAAGCTCCCCCCACTATCACCCAGGAGCAGCCCATGTGGTGCCCCTTCGCAATCCTCGGGGGGGTCCCTGCCCTGTAGGGACCCTCTCTCCAGGGTAACTTACTACTCCACAGTCCTGGAGGGTTGCCTCTTGTGTGTAGTGGGCGCTTCGCCTTGTGCTAGGGGTTGGAGGTCTGGAAGCCTTGTGCAACACCAGGGCTCAGTCTGTTCCCAGACCCTCTGGGCAGCATCATCTGCACTGAGCTGCTGCCCCGTGTCAGCAGTTGTAGACCTGAGCCACCTCAAGCGGCTCCCAGGGTCTCTCACCCTCTGTGCAGAACCTCCTGCACCAAGCTCCCAGCCTTGTTCTGGGGGTTGAGGACATGAGCCACCCCAGGGTCTCCAAAGATCCTGCTCTGTGCACTGGCCTGTGCACTGTGTCTCTGGCTGCACACCAGAGGTTGCAGACCCGAGCTGCCTAACACAGCTTCCCAGGTCTGGATGCCGTGCTGCACACCGAGAGCCTAACCACTGGAGCCATGCCATGCTCCCCATTGATAGAAGTCTTCAGGGGCTCTTCCTGGGTCACTGCTGAACCCTGCTGAACAGCTCTTCTAAGCTCTGCTCTTCTCTCTTGTCTGTCCCCAATGCATGTGCCCCTTGTGCTGGGCACACAGCTCCTTTTATACGCTCCAGGGCTCTTCCCCTGAAGTCTTCTGGACCTGACAGTTTGCAGTCTTCAATCAGGTCCAGGAGAGCTCTTCTCCCTCTCCTTTCAGGAAAGGGGCATGATGTTATTTCTCTTGCTGCCTCCTGATTGATGGATGAGCTCCACCAATCAGAAAGCAGGATCTCAAGCCTGGGATTCAACCCAAGCTCTGAAAAGTAAGCCTGCTACACATGCCAGCTCAATAGAGATGGTCATCAGCAGGGATCTGAGTTTTCTGTTTACCATGGTAAAATGCAGATTTTCTTATTTTAAGGATAAAAACAGATTTTCTCCTTTAAAGTTGAAAAATGCAGGAAATGGCAGCTTTCCCCTTGCACACTGGCAGAGTTTCAGTCTGCAAGAGGCTGGGGGGGAGCAGGAGGAGGGCAATCAGGTAGTGGGTACCACATGTATGTGCGTGTGCACTCATGCACATGACTGCCTGGAGAGAAGCTCCACACAGGTAAGTCTTGGGGGAAGGAGGATTGAGGCCCCCATAGTGAGGGAGGAAGGGAAGAAGGGAGCTGGGAAGAGCTGGGGCTGGAGGCTCTGCCCAGCTGGGGTGGTGCATGGGGCTTGGGGCCTGGGACTAGGGTGGGAATGTGCAGCCACAGGTCCCAGATAGGGTGCGGGACAGAGTTGTGGGCAGCTTATCTGGTGGGGGGGTGGCTCCTTGCCATTGTGTGCACTCCTGGGGGGAGTGCCCCCAGATTTGTGTGTGGGGTGGGGGCAGAGTGGTTTGCCTGCTGCAGCCTTGGGTCTCCCCAACCTGATGCCCTCCCCCAGGAGCCTCAGAGGCCCAGCAGGCAGGACCCAGTGTGGCAGGGCAGAGCAGGGCAGGGTGGGGAGGTCCTGAGCTGGCAGCAGGGAGCCCACATCTGCCACCTGCATTGGCTAGGCTTTGGCCATGCTGCCCATGGGTGAGGGAGAGCAGGGCTCTGTTCTCTGCTTGGGTCACAGTGGCCACCACCTCCCACGGGCAGCAATTTGGGCTCAGGCATTGCTGGGGGGGCAGGGTGCTGCAGACACAGGTCCCTGGAGCCATAGCTCTGGCAGCTGAGTGCACCCTCTGGCAGGGCCCTCTGGGGAGGGTGGGGGCAGATGGGTGCTCCCTCTGGGGAGGGTGGGGACCTATGGGTGTAGTATGAGGGGCACTGGCAGGACTGGGGGGCTGTGTGTGTGTGTGTGTGTGTGTGGCATTTGTAGAGTATGATGGGGGGTGGCAGGGGTGTAGGGACCCCACTTCACACTGTCCACCCCCCCAAGGCACAGCAGCAGGTAGGGGCACTGGTGCCTGGCTCTG
>NW_017729026.1:16056566-16057394 GCF_001723915.1 Gavialis gangeticus | reverse complement strand
GTGGGGACCTATGGGTGTAGTATGAGGGGCACTGGCAGGACTGGGGGGCTGTGGGTGGGGAGTGAAGGGTGCTAGCAGGACCCTAGGGGGCTGTGGGTGGAGAGTGAGGGGCACGAGCAAGGTTGTGGAGTTGTGGCTTGCAAATGAGAGACTATTGCATGGGCAGGGCACTGGCATATCATGGCTGTTCAGTGCCACAAAGCAGTGCAGGGTGGTGGGAGGAGGGAGGGGAACAGCCACAGCTGAACCCATGGCCTGGTGAGTGAAGGGGGCAGGGGGAGCTCTGATTTTGCCATGATAAAAAACCCCAAAATCAAATACTAAAATTTGTAGGTATTTAGAATTTATTGCACTGCTAGACTTCCAAATTGCTTAAAGATTGTAAATATATCTTTAAAACATTATTTTCAATTGATACCTATATATGGTGGTGTTTCATTTTAATTGTGGAAAAACACAGATTTTGCAGTTTTTTATCAGAGAATTTCTGGGGGGGGCAGTTAAAATCAGAGATTTTGCAATTTTTAAACAGAGAAAACCAGGATCTCTGGTCATCACAAGCTAGTAGTTGTTTGGGTGATAATATCTGGATCTTGGGGAACACCGGATTTGCAGCTGAATTAAGCTTTAATCTGTGGCTTCAGCAGACCTACTGACCACAAGTGAGAGTGATATATTAAAAGTAATATTGTAAAACGCTTAGGCAAGCAGTTTCTTAACAATGTTGTAGTGTTGTAAATTATAAAGCCCGTTGTGTAAGGAGAACAAAATGCAGCCCACTAGCTACCATCAGGAGATAAAGCAGAAGCAAGACTTTGGAGATGAAGA
>NW_017729026.1:16053585-16056321 GCF_001723915.1 Gavialis gangeticus | reverse complement strand
TCAAGGCTGCTCCCTGGTTTCACAGGCTGTGTGTCTGTGAGGGAGCTTGCCCGAAGCTGTTTCCATTTTGAATAAAGCTGTTGTGAGCAATGTGTGCTTGTGTTTGCTCCTGCTTGCTCTGGCTAATGAGTAACAGGATCCATGAGCAATTGTTGGTGCTGCATGAAGTTGGGGTCTAACAGTAGTGTCTCAAGTGTATAGTGTTTTCATGGGTGATAGCTCTTATTGGATCAAGTGCATGGTTGGGATAGAACCTAAATCTATCCCAACCATGCGCTTGATCCAATAAGAGAGCTCACACACAGAAACTCTAAACTCTAGCCTCTTGCATATTTCCTGGATTGTGATGGTAACAATGTCACTTAAGTGCTATCCAATCCATAGTGTGGTGCCCATACTTCAGGGCACACTAATCTGATTAAGATATGGCCATTAGGGTTTATAGTCCCAGTTTAAATTAAGCCAGTATTTAAAGAGTGTTAGGGTTTTTAAATATTATTTTTCATAAATTGTGTCAGGGCTGTGGGGCAAAATTAAGATTGTTTGTTTGCACTTCTCTAGCCATAGCCTGTGTTCAGTTCTGCAGCTACTGAAATGTTCATTAGGTGCCAAGATGCATCATTCTGTGGCCTCCCAGCCAATGCAATAGGACATTACCTGGCATTATTTCAGTACTGAAGTTCTGTTTGAGAGTCTTCTGCGATCTAGCCCTAAAATTCAGCACCATCCTGGAAAATTTTGGATGGCTGGTTGCTTTAGCAATGGAGTCAGTTTTCCACACACAGTATAATCATACTTGATTTTTTACATACATAAGAGGAAATTAACATGAAATCCCAGCTACGGTACTTAGAATGTTAGCATTTATTAAAAGGAATTAGGATAATTTCTTCACCAATTCCAAGATGAGATATTTATACCAGGGTTCATCAAGTTAATACTTGAACTTCCTGGTCATCAAGAATTTTAGTTCTTAAAAGCTTCATGGATGCAAAATCTCCAATACAAGACCCACTATTAAAAAAAAGGTTACAGTGGGTCATGTTATGTAGTAGCTCTTGAAATAAAAGAAATTGGAGTCTTTCCCCTTCTCTTTCTCAGCTGTGCTCAATAATTACGTGTTGCAGCTGATGAGTTTTTAGGGGAGAGATCTGTAAAGCATCTGTTTTTATGACTTCTCACTGTGAAAACTCCTGGAAGACATTTTCTTGGAGTTCAGAGGAAGTTTGTTTCAAGGGGCAGGCTGAGGATGCCAGATCACAGGGTGTTCTGCTCCTTTTTGTTTAGCCATCCTCTGAATGTGTGGGATGGGAGCGATGCCTGAAAAGCATCCAGTAAATCCTGCTGTGCAATGAGAATCCAACATTGGGAAAAATTGTTAGCCTTTCCTTGTGCTGTGTAGAAGCAAATTGCCAGACTAGTACTGAGAATTAAAGTTTCTTACTTCTGATTTTTAGAGTTCAGCTAAAAGATAACTGTAGAATGATTAATTTCTTGAATGATTTTTCATGTTACTTTTCCAGTGCAAATAATTGAGAACCTTGAAAAGTCAAGCAATTGGGCATAAATATGGTATCTAAAATTTATAACATTTTCACTAAAGCACAGTAACAGTTGATTCAAAATTGCGAGGCCTTTTCTCACCTTATGTTGCTTGACAAGGAAATTTTGTATCTATGGCTGGAGATGACGGAAGTTAAATTCAGAATTTCCAAATGCTGTATTTTGATCTGAAGGAAGATTTTTTTTTTTGGTGTGCCTTTTTATACATGAGAAAGGTGTGATAAAATGTGTTTTCAATTCACATTGAATTTCAGTTGAGTTTTTCACTTTGTATTTGCTTTCTAGCTTTCTTTTCTTCTGTATCACAGGTCATTCAGGAGGAAAGGACTGATATTTTCCTGATTTTCTATGAAGCCACAAATTCATTTCCTTCATGAGCATAGTGTTTTTGGTACATAAATCAAGTATTTGAATTAAATAATGTTTATATCCAAATTTTCATTAGTTTTTTTGTTTTTGATGGTGTAGGCCCTGCCTACAGAATGAGTGAAACCAGTTACTCTGGAATGGACCTAGGTCAAAGTGGAAAAACAACTGAACAAACTCTCCTAATGAGATGTTGTAACAAAAAGGAATAATATGCTTCTACATTGCAGTAGACTAATGAGGGCTTTTATTTGCCTCTATAGCATTAGAGAGATAGTTTGCAGAGTTCTTGTGTCAACATTTAAAAAAAGTTGAAAGATTGATGAAGTAAAAAAAATACCAACCAAAATATTTAAAGGCTTAAAAGCTCCATCTCCTTAGTTTATCCAAGTGAGACTTTATTCTAGTAGACACATCCCTTCACAGGGAGACACTACTGGGTACACTAAAGTGCTCTCTCTCTCTTAGAAGAGAAAGCTATAACAAGAACCAGCAGCAGGAAGTTGAAGACAAACAAATCCCAACTGGAACTAAAATGCAAACTCTTATCACTGAGCTTAATTAGCAATTGGAAGAAGCTGTCATGGGAAGTGGAGATTTGTATCTCCCTTGTAGTTTTTAAATCAAGACTGTACACTTACTGAGGCCCTTGGCAGACACTCAGTTAACGGTGTGATAGATGTGATCCATGATCCCAACAATCGCGCCTCCTGCCATGCAACAGTGTGCATGCAGGAGGAGCGATTATGCTGGATCAGGTTTCAATTGTGCTCTGTTGCCTGTGCAGGGGGAGCCCATTAGCAAGTA
>NW_017729026.1:16029394-16048585 GCF_001723915.1 Gavialis gangeticus | reverse complement strand
AATTGGAAGAAGCTGTCATGGGAAGTGGAGATTTGTATCTCCCTTGTAGTTTTTAAATCAAGACTGTACACTTACTGAGGCCCTTGGCAGACACTCAGTTAACGGTGTGATAGATGTGATCCATGATCCCAACAATCGCGCCTCCTGCCATGCAACAGTGTGCATGCAGGAGGAGCGATTATGCTGGATCAGGTTTCAATTGTGCTCTGTTGCCTGTGCAGGGGGAGCCCATTAGCAAGTAGCAAGCTTCATGCTTGGAGCACCAGTCAGCTGATCAGTGTTCCCAGCCTGGGGAGTTCATTGGAGCCCTCAACTTGGATGTGCTTTCAAGGCTGGGAGCCTTGATCAGCCAGGCCACACATTCAGTTTTAGGGGTGATGGGAACCAGCCACAAAGTGATTATGTATTTTGTGTAATAATTACTGTGTGGCTTATTGCCTGTTTTATTGCACTCTTAATTGCATGAGTGTGTGCTCAGGTCATGACTAAAAATATGATTAATTTTAAGTGAAACCTCTGCCAGGGATCTAAAAGAGCCCCAAATCATTCTGTGTGCTTTAGTCAAACACAAGTTATTGGACTGTAAACAGGAATAACTAGGATATGCAGAGGATGAGCTAAAGGAAAAGGAATAGGCCATTAGAGGAACTCATAATCCCTTTTCGCCTTAAACTGTATGAATCTAATGATTAATGGTAATTGTAATTAGTAATTTGTTCTCCACCTATTTGACCTGTAGCAGCAATCATTCATTGTGTGACTGTTTGCCTACTTAAATTTTTATTCCTGTCTTGAGACCATATTTCCCTAATAACAATAATGTGCCTAACTCTTGTTCTTTAGCTCTATAAAAAGCTGCAATTCTGAGGTCTATCTGGTGACAAGCAAAAACAGAGTTAACATTTGGTGCACAATTTTTTTATCTTGTCACATACTTGTGAGACATCAGACTTTTACCTGCTTAGGGAATTCTGAGTTCACCAGCAAAAGCAGCAGAGAATAGTCATCTTTCCTGGATCTTCCTTATAGTATTAGGATGCACTGGCCATCAGGTTGGGAGTCTCTATGAACTGTGTTACCTTGGTCTTCAGCAGTCCCACCTTAGGATGTTGAAATATTCAGCCTACCCGCTAAGCCTCCAAAGTCCTTGTTTTCCAAAATAATAAAAGACCATTCTTCCCTCCCAGATCCACAACAGTCAGAGTGTCATAGTTTCATAATAGTTAGGGGTCAGAAGGGACCTGAACAGATCACCTAGTCTAACCCCTCTGAAACTGGCTGGAGCACACGCTGGGATCACACAACCCCAGACTGGTGTTCATCCAACCTCTTTTTGAATTTACCCAAGGTAGGAGCGAGGACCACTTCCCTAGGAAGTTGGTTCCAGATCCTAGCCACCCTAACAGTGAAATAGTGCCTCCTAATCTCTAACCTGAACCTATTCTCCAGCAGCTTCTGGCCATTGTTCCTCATCACCCCAGGTGCTGCTGGGGGGAATAGGACCCTTCCTATTTGCTACTGATTTTCCCCTAACGAGTTTGTAGGCAGCCACCAAATCTCCCCTCAGCCTCCGCTTGCTGAGGCTGAACAGGTTCAGGTCCCTCAGCATCTCCTCATTGGGCCTGCCCTGTTGCCCTCCAACCAAGCGGGTGGCCTTCCTCTGAACCCTCTCAAGGCAGGCCACATCCTTCTTAAAGTGCAGTGCCCAGAACTGGACGCAGTACTCCAATTGAGGCCAAACCAATGTCACGTAGAGGGGGAGTATCACCTTTCTGGACCGGCTTGAGATGTATCTTTGGGTGCATGACAAGGTGTGGTTGGCTTTGCTGGCTGTGGTCTGGCATTTTTAGCAGTGTGGGTCTGGCAATAGGACATTACCTGGTATTGCTAAGTGTGGGTCTGACATTGGCGGCTCATGTTCATCTTGGAGTCAATAAAGAAGTCCTTTCTTCCTTCTTTGTTTCATTTCTCCAGGGAACTTGCACTGTGGTTTCACCTGTAGATTCCTTCTTTGGGAAGATGGGTGGCCTGACAAAACATATTTTGGTAAACTAAAGTTAAAAACAAAGCAGCAAAAAGGCTGTGACTTTCTAAGGACCTCTTCTTATGTAATCAGGGTACTTGGCTGGCATCCCCCTCTTTGACTAGTTATAACTCCAAGGACTCCTCTCCTTAGAGTCTCACTCTGCTTATTTTTTTCTCTTTGTGAACATTTCTATTTTACACCTGATCATTCTTCAGAACCTGTGACAGAAATTGTATGCATCTGGGTGTTGCCTCTTCTTCCTGCTGCCATACTCTCTCAGCAGTAGCATACATGTTTCTCATGCTCTTGTCAGTGCTCTCTTATAGCAGTGCATACTCAGTGCCCAGTATCCTTTCCTGAAATATTTAAGAGTAGGTCTGAGATAGGAATATGACTTCAGCCACTGAATTTACTCATGGCCTCCAAATGGGCTGCATTCTTAACCCTTTTAAAGAGCCAATTGACACTGTAAATCTTGTAACCCTTATAACCCTTGTACAGTAAAATTAGATTAAAGTTTGAAGCCTTTCTTTTTGTCATATCATGTTTACTGACATAGAAACATGGTGCACAGGACCAATAAAACCTCTCTTGGCCATAGAGTTGAGTCCTGCCATGCAATCCTATTTAATTTATTGAAATTTAAAAAATCCTTATTTCTCTGAAGGTTAAAACCCTGCACATTTCTATGTATAACTACTTGCTCTTGTGCTGGCATTACCTTTTAACTTACATAGGCTTTCTCCCTTTCTGCTGTTAACCCCTTTGATATATTGCAGACAGGAATTATGTCCCCTCTCAGACTTCACTTTTCCTGGCTAAGCAAGCCAAACTCTTTTTAGCATTCTCTTCTATATTAGGTTTCCATTCCCTCAATTATCCTAGTAGCCCTTTTCTGAATGCAGTATCTTGAATTCATCTTTCTTGAACATGGGTGACCTGAATTGCACGCAGTATTCCAGATGTGTTCTTGCTAGTGCCAGGTATAATGCTGTTATTACTTTTATATCTCTACTACAAATGCTTGGTGTGATGCATCTTACATCATATTTTCCTTTTTCATAGCTCCATTACATCTATGGCTCACAGTCACATGATCTACTGATATGCCTAGTCCTGTTCCTTCTTTAGTTTTTTCCTTTCTGATGAAACTCAGCTTATAGTAGAAATTCTTGTTGTTAGTCACTGAATACATGACCTTGTGCTATGTGCTTTTAAATTTGCTCATTTCTATTTCTGCAATCTACAAGAGCATCCAAAATTCCACTATGACATTTCCATTCTTATGAATAGTGACACCGACTCAACTTTGTGTCTTTATCAGATTTCATGACCACACCCATATTTACCTTGTCAAAGGCATTGGTGGAAAAAATAAATAAAATTGAGCTTACGGTCCGCTCTATGTGTTCCAGGTATTGTGCAATTACATGGAGACCAGCTACAAGTGCAAAGTAGGTATCACACACTAAAAAACTCCAACCAGTTATAAAGTTAGACCTAGAAAATGTGTACTAACTTTATAGCTGGTTGCTTCTGAGCTTTAATTTGCACATGTAGAAGGGTCTTCCTTGCATCTGGGAGCCCCATCAGCTGCAGGAGTGCACTGAGACCAGCATAAAACCTGTGAGCCCTAGGGACCCCAGAAGCTGCAGTGCCTGAAGTCTAGGGGTTTCCTGCACTTGTGAGCCCTGGGGATTGTGGGAGCTGTGATCCCCAGGGTCCAGGGGTTTCCCATGATCCCCAGGACTTGGGAGTGTGGGAAACCCCCAGACCTTAGAGATTGTGGCTGCCATGATCCTCTGGCCCCAGAGTTTTCCTTTTTCTTTATCTTAAGTAGTAATGCTCAAGGTTACATACTTCACTGAAGTCCAGATAGATTACATATGTTACATTTGCTTTACGTGTGGCATGGCAGGTTTATGTGTGGCATGGCGGGTGGCATGATTGCGTGGATTGCACATTAGATCCTATTGTAGCTTTATGTGCATGTGTAGAGGGGCCCTAAGTTACATATAAAAAAGCAGTTGTCTTATTTAAAAAAGAGATAAGAAGAAATTAGCCTTAAACCATGGCCCCCTCTACATGTGACTAACCAGGTAATCATGCCTTAAGTTGGGATCCAGCTACATGTTCAGCCAATTAAAGGCATGATAAAACAAGAAATAAGCTACCAAAATATTCCACATTTTATGTGGAATAACTTTGTAGCTTGTCTTAATCATGCCATTAATTGAATGCATGGCCAGGTACTTCCCTGTGCCTAGGAGCCCTTCAACTGAGATGCTCCAAGCCATGGGTGCATCATCCACTGCCAGCCATGCAGCTGAAAAGGCTTGCAGTTGTGGTAGGACTATCAGCAGCAGTGTTTGCAGCAGGGAGAATGTTGCCCCCTGCAACCCTCCTTGGCCGTGGGGCTTGCAATGGAGGCAGTGTTTTCAGCTGAGGCGCCTGCAGGGAAAAGAACACTGCCACCGCTGTGAGCTTCCTGACATACAGGGCTCATAGCACTGGCAGCCTTCCCCATGCTGCCCTTGCTGTGAGTCCCACAGCCTATGATGCCACAAGCTTACTGTGGCAGCAGTGGGAAGAACACTGCACCTCCTAGGAACCTCCTAGGGAGCTTTCACTGCTGCAAGCCCCATACCTCAAAATACTCGCAGTGGGGACAGCATCTTCCCTGCTGCCCCCACTGCAAGCCCTGCAGCTGCCAATGTTTGCAGTAAGTGATAGCCCTGTTAACACTGCTGCTGTGAGCCCTGCAGCCCATGTTGGCTGTGGGGCTCTGAGAACACTGCCCCCACTTCAATTTCCACTGAGATGTATCAACTGTCAGGCTTACAGCTGTGAAAATTGGTGCGGGGGAGCCTAGGGTCATCAGTTTTGTTGATGATCCAAACTTGAGGCATTGTCACCACGTAGGAGGATGGAAATATCTACTGAAAGATTGGATGTTCTTGTGGACTGCAGAAATGGAAATAGGATAAAATTTAAAAGTATGTAGCACAAGCTCATGTATTTAGCGACTAACAATAAGAATTTCAAATATAAGCTGTGCTGCATCAGTAAGGAAAAAACTAAAGAAGGAAAAAGACTAAGTGTTTCAGTAGACCACATGAGAACTGTGAGCCACAGATGTGATGCCACTTCCCCCTGCACTGGCAAGAAGGTGCAATGAGAATCTAATGTGCAATCCCACAATTGCACCTCCTGCCATGCATGTGTGGCCTGGCAAGTGGCATGATTATATGGATTGCACATTAGATCATATTGCATCTTTATGTACATGTGTAGAGGGGTCTTAAGTTACATATCCTATTTTCAGTTCACCTCCATCTCTTCAGTTATTATTTCCTTCAGAGATAGTCCTAGAGCTGAGCTTATTGTGACGTCAGCTTTACAGGACGTAAATCCATTTTCCCCTTTCTTAAATATACACACAATGTTTACTATACATGCATCATTCCTGTTCATCCCTATCTGATAGATGTCTTAAATATCCTTGCCACTGGACTTGTAACTCCAATGTGCTAGTTTGTTTAGTGTTCTGGATACACGTCCTGTATGCTTCTCCTCTTCCCTCCCATTTACTCTTGCAAACTTGAATGAATTAACTCTCTGAGTTTTGCTTGCAAGACAGATGTGATAATTTAAATTTCTGTAAATGTATTCCATCCTGCCTCCATTTTCTTATCTTATTATCTCCTGTTCTACCTTATTATCGGTATTGAAAACTGGGATCAATTATTATTTTAATTTTTAATGAATAATAAAACATTTTTAATACTAATACCTAAGGGTATGTCCAGATGAGCATGCACATGCAGGGGCATGCATTTCCCATGACACATACTTATGTGGCCACTTTTTGTCTCAGGGCATGCCCCTACATACATGCTCCAGCACGTGGCAAATTGACCTGGATAGGGTAGGGGAGGCTGGGGCCAGCACCTGTGCTGTCCCCAGCAGCCTTACCTGGGGTCCTGGGGACCTCCTTGGGCATCAGTGGCACCAATTCAGCCGAACAGAGCCTGGTTGGCAGCCAGAGTGTGGCTTTGGCTAGCCAGACTCCATTGCTGGTGGAACACACTGCTACCACTTTTTTTAGTGGCCATTTTTTTGGACACCAGGATCTCCCGGTGTCAAATTTTGGCATTATGCTGCAAATCAGCAGTGTAGCAAATGGATGCACATGTACCATGTGTGGTTTGCAGTGCCTCAAACAGCTGTGAGGCACTGCAGACTGCATGGGCATACTCATTTGGACATGTCCTAAATCCTTAATGTTTTGCCCCAGCTTCATTCTTTCACTGTTTTTTATTTATGTGGGGGAAATAAAACAATTAGAAAAGTTTTTCTTTGTTTTGTTTATAGTCTATCTCAGCTTGACATTTGATAATTCCCTTTTGATCCCTATATATTATGATTTCTAATATGTAGCTTTCTTTACTGATAAATCCTTTCTTTCCATTAGTTTGCTGCTTAAACATATTCTAAGCCTCCTCCACCTATAAATCAAAGATTCAAAAACAATCTTCTCATTTTCTCTGTGTAAGTATGACAGTTGTTTCTCTCTCACTTCCTACAATGTCATGGCTAGATTAGGTTAGCAATTTGTTTCCCAAGCACACATCAACATCTGCCAAACTTACAGAATCTTCCCTGGTTTTGGGCCCTGTTTGCTGGTAGCTAATTCCTAAACATGTTGCCAAGATTTGCCTTATTGCCACATAAAAGTTCAGCAGCCATCACCTGATAGGATACTCAAGGGCAGGAAGGCCTTACTATACACTGATTTGGAAGGATTCTGCCCCTGTCACAGTACATCACCCTGAAACAGATCCTGAAAATTACAAAAGGCAAACTAACATCCAAGCAACAGACAATCAAATTGACTTGTTGAAGAGGATCAACTACTTGCTGCTTACTTATAAATGAGCTAAGTACTGTACACTGTTTCTATCTGAATCATTTATAAAGCCACACTACCTTTGAGGATGCAGTTGAATGAGTAGCAGTTAATTTGAAAAATTGATTCCATCCATTTCAGAGACAGGATGGTACAGAAGGGTAGTGAAATCACATGTATATTTTCTAAATTCTCTTCTTGAGATTTATCATTTTGGAATTTGGAATGCAATGTCAGTGAAAGAAGATTAGTTGTAAATTGAAGTGACAATTTCCCCATGTTGATATTTCCCAGAAGTAGTTTTCTACTCTATATATTACAACTCTCATCCCTTCTTCTCTGGATCCAAAAGGGAAGTCAATAAATAGAATTACAGGCTAGGTGCAGGTGTTACATGTAATGCACGTTAAGTACAAAGAAAGGGTGCAGACAGAAGTGCAGCTCCCAGCTGTACCTCAGAATGATTTTTTCAAAGTGCTCTGAGTTACAACCTTACCCCAGACCAAACAGAAGTTCACAAATTCTATTATCAAATGCTTCCCTAAGGCCCTAACACCTATTTCAGGTCCATAAGGTTTAAAAAACTGACCTTGGAACCTCATTCTGCTCTCTACAGTGCTATCTATGAAGGGTCAGTATACTATACTCCTTTGCTATTAAAGTAGCTGTTGTTTCAAATCACAGGATTGTTTTATGTTAGGAATGTTCCCTGATGAGATCTAGTATTGTACTTGAATTCTGACACACCTACCTCACTACTGTCATAAGTATTCATTCCCAAAGTAAATTCAAGAAACCCTTATTCTTCTGTTAATCATCAAAATCCATTTTTTAGGACCACTGACAGTATCAAGGCAGTGAAATTCTGTCTAATATCTGCCGGCTGGCCACATAGCTGTCAGTATATAGATTAACCAACATTTTACATTTTTGTCAGCTAATGTTTAGCTAATTGTATATCATATACATCATATTTCCTAACCCATCTCATCCCATCTCATCTCATATTTACAGAAAAATTCTGTGTGCTTCAGTACTAACAGGAGGGTGTGCACAGTGTATGGCTCATGGACTGCATGGAGTTCATGAAAGGCAGTCCCAGTGGCCCATCATAAATCAACCATATTATTAAATAGAAAAGCATTTGGAAAACAGCACAATGAGTCTCATGTCCTTGCTGTGAGGAGGTCTATTAATCTGCAGGTGTCTGAAGGCTAGTTTCCTGCTTTCAAGCATGCTAAGGCTAGTGGCAGCCCCCATTGGACAATTTCTTGTAAGTGGTCTTTGGCCTTATATTTTGACCTCCTGACTAACAGGAAGATGGAGGATTTATAATACGTTTCATATTGGATGTCCATGTTTCAAGTAGGGTCCTACTTCCTATCCTGAATGTAGAAAATTCCATTCTTCCATAACTATGGAATTCAGCCCATCTCATTTGTAGGAGAGAGATAAAAATTGACAGCTGAAGATTGGCACTAGGGAGGTTTAGGGTGAGATTGATTTATTTCTCTCTCAAAAGAAATAAGAAGTAGAATTGAATTATCCTGGTTGTGGAATTGCCACGTGTTGGCATTTCTTGCCGTCAGTGACTGATCAACTTGATTCTGCCCTCAAGCAACAAGCAGACTGAAGTAGCTTTTGTCACAAACCTGTGGATCTTAAAACTGGAAGAAATTTAACTTTTTCAGACAAGCAGAGATAGATTTTCTTATTGATACTAACTAAAGATCTGGCCTTGGGATATGATGAAAAGGTAAACGAGACTAGTGTCTTGATCAGCTGCCAGTTGTTCCTTCTCTTGACAAAGCACATCCAACACCATGAGTTATTTTGATGAATTTTAGAGCCTACTGACTTTGCAGACATTTCCATAGTCTGAATTTGGTGATTCATAAAGTGCTTTTAGATGTAAAAATAGGAATACACAAAATAATTCTAATCCATTAGAAGTCCAATTTCCTAAATTGCTTGGGTCACTTCCTTTCTGAGCCACTGATTTAAATGAGAGATCCTAGAGTCAATGTGGTTGGACTTTAGAGTTTAAGGTGGTTGATATGTAATATCTGCCACATGTTTACATTGGTTTGGGTGGGGATGGTGGTCGGGGCTAATGGATGAATGCTTTGATGTAGACAGCAAAAAATGTGTACTAGATATAAAAGAAAGTTTAAACTTACTGGTTTCTAAGAATAAAATATTAATCATCATTATGCTGCTCTCTGGACTATATTTAGAGGTAGTTTATTTACATTGTTTAATTAACCAACGTGAAAATTGAATATGTTTTTGTTTTATTGAAATTATTCCTAAATACCAGTTTGAGGTGTGTAGGAATTTTGGCAAATGGATTTAAATTTTTAAAAGTGGATTAAACAGTCATCCTCACTCATTTTACTGTTTTTAGTTTTACTATCCTTTCCCATTAATTAGCTGCACTTGATAGAGAAATATGGAGATAGTCTTCAGCTGTAGAAAATATTCATGGAAAACTATATAGTTTTTAGCAGTTGATTTTAGTCAAAGCCTGTGAATCCATCTTCATTTTTTATTATACTTTTATATACACTGTAGATTTTGGAGAGGAGTGATAATAATTCCCTTAAGAAGATTTGTTGCATCCCTGATTTCCAACTTTCTCTTCCACAATTACTTTGACTTTGATTCTCAAGATCATCACATTGCTGGCAAAGCGTTTTCTCTCTCCCTTTGTCCTTGTTGGCATTCTTAGACTGAACACATATAGAGGGCTCTACCTGGTTCCCAATTAGATTGATTAATCTTAATAAATTTTCCAATTTCTTTTGATTCCTCTAAGGTCTGGCTGATGCTTTGAAATTTATAGCCCACTGCTTTTAATTCTTTTGGAAGTTGTCTTCAGCACATTTGGCTGGCTAGACTGAATCTTCTGGGAGACTTCTGCTGAGGTAATGACACTGTTCTGCCAACATGTCTTCAGATGGACAGGCAAAATTTTGTTTCTGGGGGTTTTTTTTTTGTTTCTTCTTTGCTGAGTCCCTTTGCTCTTTCACATTGAGAGCTAGATATAATTTGAAAACTCAGAGGAAGCTATACCGATTTTATGCTGTCCACATTACTACAAATCACTGAAAACCTGGCAATTTGTCCCATAGCTGCATTATGCATCTCCCCTCTTTGCCATTTTAATGGATCCCTGATGGAAAAACAATATTCAGATTAACATGGAAAATACCTTTTGCTTTTTTAGTTTTAGAAATTGCTGAATATTCTAGTATCTTTTTTCCATGAAAGAGAAAAATAAAGCTCCTTGCAATTGAATGTCCATGGATATACATATTTGCATGTACTTGGATCCATAGTCTCTTAGTTTTATTCCCTTTGTAAACTTCCAGCAGTACAGAAGGAGTAGAAACTTAGCTCTTTACATAAGTATATCTCTGGAATAGGGGATCCCACAACCAGAATGGAAATGGGGATTGTTCTACGTTGTTAAGGGTGCTGGAGTAGTTTAAAAGGTTGGTCATGTGTTTGTCTTGCAGTACAGCTCCCCACTTTACCTCTCACAGCAGTGTCCCGTCCTTTTTCTTTACCACTCTCTGAAGCCCTTGAGGGGAGAAGAGGAAAGTAGAATAAATTGTCTGAAAGCTTAACAATGAAGAGATGGGGGGTGGAGGCTACCAACTTGGTCTGATATGAAGTTTGAGTATGCTTAAATACTGATTACGAGATTATTCTTTTTATGGGGATACTTGTGAAGGGTCTTGAAAGGTAAGCAGAAAGCAGGGTAGATTTTCACCTTCCCTACCCTTTTGTATTCTAATCACTGCTTTCTATTTAGAAGCATGGGCTGCCTATATACATGCTGGTTCATGTTTTAATTAGAATTTGTCAGAGTAGACTCAATTAATCAAGTCTGCTCCATGTTCTAATTAGAACACTCCAGCATGGCCTCGTCACTTGTATAAGCCCCTGTAGATTTAAAAATGGCCACTGGGGGGTTTAGATAAAGTGTCCCATGGTCATTTTTAAACCTGTGTTGGCTCAATACACATGATGATGAGGCATTTCAATTACAGCAGCTCTCTGGGAACTGCTGTAATTAAAATCCCCCCCTACCCACCCTATCCTTGATTATGTGTATTGGCTCCCTCTGTGTCTTGCAGTCCTTCACAGCATCTGATGGAATAAGGCTTCTGGCTTATGAAAGCTTATGCTATACATCTCTGATTTAGTTACTGTATAAGGTGCAGATCTACTTTACCTTCTGCCAGACTTCAGACTAACACAGCTAATTACTTCTCTCTTGAAAATTAAGACATAAGAGAAAAACATGAAACAAAAACACAAGCAAAATGTACATCTCATGGAGGGAAGAAGGAGTGACTGGAGGTATTCAAAGAGACTGGTGATATGGCCAAATGACACACTAGGAAAATGATTTTTGATGTAGAACTCTGAATGGATATGGGGGGACAAGGCTGCAGTTACTGAGGCCATGCCAAATTTCATTACAGTAGTTGAGGTCAGGGTGCATCCAAGGGAGTGTGGTGCTGCAGTTGCACCCTCTTCACAGCTGATTTGCCACCAAGGTTTGCTGGACACGTGCACAGTGAGAGCTCCACCACTGCTGCATCCATCTTTTCACTGTCCTGCATCCGATTACTGATTGATATGCAAAATGATGACACATGTTAGTATAGATGTAGGGCTCAAAAGGAAGGTCCAAATCATAGAAGTGTTATGCAGAAGAATTGACAAGTTTTAGTCAGAACTTAGATGCAAAAAAAGACTCAGGCCAAATATGAAGATAAAAAGCAGGTTATGGGCTGAGTGACAAGCAGGTTATTTTATACATGGTACTCAAAACAAAGGTAGTATAAAGGTTTCAGGGAGGCTTTAGGAGTTCAATTTTAGCAATGATGATCTTGAGCTGATGAGTAAGCCTCTATGAGGAGGTGTCAGAAGAGCAGACCGAGTTTTTATTTTGGGCAGATAAATGGATTAGAGACAGATTTGTAAATTGATTCTTCTACACATGGAAAATGGAGGATTTGCATTTGTAGATGAAATTTTCCAGAGAGAAAGTGCGGAGGGAGAATAGTGTCCATACAGAAAGCTGATTAACTCAGTGTAAACTTGAGTCTAAGATTCCTCAGAGATATGAGTGGTCCCCCAAATTTTCTGTGCCTTCCAAATAATTCCCTTGTTCTCTTTCTCCTCTGAAGGACATCAGAGATTTTGGAGAGGTAGGTAGTAGAGCAATGTGAATGAATATTTGTGGAGTTTTTTTGGTTTGCTAAATAAAGAGAAAAATAGAAACACCATTTTAGAGTTTTAGGTTGCCTAAAAAGGAATATTTTTAATTGTTCCAGCAAAACGAAAAGTTGGAAATTGTTTTTACATTAAACAAAACATTTCATGAGATTTTAAATAAAGGCTTATTTGGCTGAACGTAACAGGGTTTTTTAAAATAGAAATACATTTACAAATGAAATATGTTTAAGAAAATGAAACCTTGAAACAAAACTTTCATCTTTTCTAGCTTTTTTCAGCCAAGACAATTTTAATGAAGTCACTGTGTATTTAAAATATTTTAATTGATTTAATCTGCATTTCTCTGGGAAATATAAAGTTTTAACAAATATATTTTCTCCTGCTCTATTTCTATTTTTTTGAGGAGTTACAGGAAAAGTTACGTAAGCCAAAGGGAAAGTGGGATCTCAAGGAAAACATGCCCAATGTATTGGAAACAGCTGTTGCATCAAGAAGGAGGAACACTGAGTGCTGGTTTTTGAGAGTTGGCTAATTTGCTATCAGATATTTATTTCCATTTATGATATAGATGCATGTTCATTAAACACATGCATAACATTGTAAGGAGTGGACTTCTAATTAGAGCTGATAGAAAAACTTTCAATGAAACATTTTTGTTGAGAAGTTGACTTGGGGGGGCAGGTGCAGAACTGTCTTAGAATGAATTACTGGGTCCAGAAGATTCCCCATGCTTGAACAAAGGACATACTCACGGTTGTTTTCATCCTTGCAAAGCTTTATTTAAGGATACTCACAGAAGCAGGCGATAGAACAGAGCAGAGAGGATGGTCACCTCACATCGGCCTTAGGCAGCAGTCGCTACCCCGCATGGTTCCACTAGCCCCGGAGTGTTCTGATCCTGGGGATGAGATAGCCTGCGCCGGGGCTCTGCGTAAGTTAGAACTCTTGCCAGAGTTGAGGAACCCCCCGTAACTTAAGAATATACAGTTTATATAGTCTGAAGTAAACAATGTTACCTCAAGCTAGGAAAATGGGGACGAGTCATGATCCAACGCACCTGGTGTTTACCACATTCCACTGTATCACAGCGTTCTACTATCTAGGTACATGGCTCAGTTACACTCACAGAGCAGGAGGCTATGTGCCGCTTCACCAGCCTCCTATGGAATCAGCATGCAAAATTTTTGCTATTAATAAAGCTCTTACTATTACAGGAACATACTAGCTTTATCCAAAAATTCATGGACACAGGTTTCCCACATCTAAGATGGAATTTCTGTCAAAGCTTGAGAGAGAGAGACCAGTCCCAGAATAACTGCTTTCCAGGTGGCTTTGGCACGCAGCTGGAATTTGGGGGCACCTATACACATGCCCGATGCCTGCTCTGACACCTTACAAGAATGCATTGGAGCAGACTTGATTAATTAATTCTGCTGGAGTGTTCTAATTAGAATGCTCTAGCAGCCTTGGGGTCACGTGTATTCATGTGAACCCCAAAGCTCATTGAACAAGCTTTAGTTAAAGTGCCTCTTTTGGGTCTCTCCCATCATTAATGGGTATGTATCTTGTATCATTCATGAGCTTTTGCTGGATCGCTCTCACTTGCTCACTCACATTCTCTCTCTCTTTCTCTCTCTCTCTTTTTGGTCAGGGGAGGAATTCTTCCCATGAGAACCCTAATGCCTTAATTTTATCCTGATGTGAAAAGGGAAAATTTTTTGAAATCTCAGAAAACTTTTTTGCCCAGCTGTATTAACAGCACAGTACATACTGGTTATAGTATTAGCATATTAAGCACTCTAGATGTTAACAAAATGTGGTTTCTTAGTAATATGGTTTTGTATAACAGATAAATATTTAATGGAGAGGATCTCTGATGATGATTTCAAGCATAAGTTTCAGTATACAGACCAGCAATGTTTCAAATAATTAAGTAACTGAATCCAGAACATGAGAGCAATTAAGTCAACATGCTGTATATTTTGGAGAGATATCAAGTACTTTTAGATTTCTGAATTGATTCCATTCTTTTATCCAAACTGTCTTGAGAACCCTGCATACTATTAAGATGTTTATGAAAAAAGCATTAAAGGAAAAGAAAAGTGTTGCTTGGGCTACAAAGCTATACATTCTGTATTAATAAGCACAAGGATTTTTTTTCTATTCCAAGCTTCCAGTGAATGAAAAGATGATAATTGTCTAAATGTACAGATGATGTAACTGAAGAACAAAGAGATGAATTAAGTCATCCAAAATTTCATCACAAATTGAAAACAGAGTTCAGAATAGAACCCAGGTGTCACTATTTCCTATCTCCCCATACTTCCAAAGCCACACTCTCACTTCCTCCTTTAAATACCTAGTCTCCAAGTTCCTGATGAAGTGGCTGTCTTGGGCAGATGATCAATGCAATTTCATGGAATGAGTTCATTGAAACAGGATTTTCCATTCTGAGGTGTTCTAGGCATAAAGCTTGGCTTATTGGACAGCCATCTATGCTTCTGTAACCAGAAAGAGTTTGCTCATGCAAATATTTCACAAATGATTTATTTTCCCAATTTCTATTTTTTTTAAATATTGAATTTAGGATGACAGTGATAGCTTTCTTGCTCAGGACCATTGTTATCTCCAACGGTACTTGTTTCAGGCTTGGATTTGCACTTGGATATATTAGTACTTTGGCCATGATTATGTAGAAAATGTATCCATGTTCGAATATATTTTAAACAGCCTCAGTAGAGTTCCCTTCATCTAAAAATAAGTGCACAGAATAAAATAAAAGGATGGATTATCAACTTGTTGCATACTTATCATGAATGGTAAAAACAAAGAATGATTAATTTCATTTCATTTTGAAAAGCTTAGTCATGTCCTTTGATAAAAAGCAAATAGCATTCCCCCTACCTGCTTCTCCCACCCAAAGTCTGCAGTTCTTCAGAGCTGTGATACATTAGAACAGTGGGGAACAACCTTTTTGACAAACATACCACAAATTAACGCCATCCCCCAAGTGCCACTCTGATCCCCTTTACCTGCCCAGTCTGCTACACTTTCTGCTCCATACCCTGTGCTCCCTGCCTGATCTACTGCTCTTTCTGTTTCCTGCCATATCAGCTGCTGTGCTACTTGTCCCCTCCCTGATCTCCTGTTTCATATGCACAGGCTGCCTGTGCCATGTACCACAGGTTGGCCACCCCTGCATTTGAGGAAGGTGGAATCTGGAACTGTTTTCATATCAGTGGGTGAATCTACACATGCATTTAATTGTGACTAAATTTACTGCACAGTAAACTACTGCACAGTAAGTGATTTTGGCTAGACATCTACACGTGCAGTGACCTGGCAGTAAATTTTGTGCCAGGTCCTTCCAGCCCTGCTAGGCACAGCTGTGCTCACTGGGAGTGGGCGGGAGGGGGGGAGGGGGGTGCTTCAGCCTCTGGATCCAGCTGCCAGCACCTGACAGCCGTATTTGAAGCCAGTTCCAGCTGCCACCTCTTGGCAGCCATCTTTAAAACCCAGGCCTGCTCTGGGTTCTCTGGGCAGCCCGTTTCTGTGCACAGAGGAGCAGCATGGCACATGCAGAGGGAACATGTAGCAGCTGTGTTTGTGACCCTTTTGGATCCCTGCACTATGACTGCCTCTGGCCCTGGCAGCAAGGAATAGCATCCTTTGATTCTGCTGGCTGCCTCAGTTACCTAGCTGGCCCACCACACTCATAATTGCCTTCCTGATGGCCATTTCACCTCATCATCTCCCCCATATACAGTGACTGCCTGCCTGCCCACAGCGTGTCCTCCCATGGCCCCTGCCACCATGCAGTTGCTTCTGCCAGTGACCACCAAAGGGCTCCAGGAGGCCACTACCAGGATTGCTGTCACCCTCCTGGGCCTCCAGTCTCACCGCCTCTGGGCCCACTGCACCAGCCAGCACTGGTGGCAGCACCTGGTGCAGCACAACTGGGACAATGAGCAGTGGGTGGATACCTTTTGAATGACCTGGACCACCTTCATGGACCTGCTCCACCAGCTCCAGCCCCACCTGGAGCACCAGGACACTGGCATGCACCCAGCCCTCTCTGCTGACACCCACCTGGCCCTTGTACTGCTCAAGCTGGCTATTTCCACTAGCGTCTGGTATGTGGGGCACTTGTTTGGCCTGGGCAAGGCCACTGCCAGGGAGGCCCTCCTGGAGGTGTGCAGGACATGCTGGTGTACAACGTCGTCTGTGTCCGTGACCCCCAGTTGGTGGCTCTGTGCACTGGGAATCCCCCAGTGTATCAGGGCCTTGGACTGCACCCCCATACTGGTCACCTGGCTACCTCATGGAGACTGGCCCTATTATAGCCACAGGGGATTCCAATCTGTGGTCTTGCAGGTGGTTGTGGACTACTGGGGCACCTTCACATATGTGAGTGCCAGCTGGGTGGGCAGTCCACATGATGCCTGTGTGTTCAGAAACTCTGGTCTGACCATTCTGGTGGAGAATGGGCACTTTGAGCTGGGAGTGGAAGACCTACAGTTGGGCATCATCATTGTCCCACCCTTGCTCACTGGGGACCCTGCATACCTTCTGCTTCCCTGGCTGGTGAGGTCCTACACCATTCACCTGGACCCCTTACAGGCCCACTTTAATTGGTGTCTGGGACAGATCCAAGCCCTTGTTGAGTGTGCCTTTGGCTGCCTCAAGGGCTGCTGCAACTCACTCACTGCCTGCCTTGAAGTGGCCAAAAACAACCTCCCTTGGGTCATCACTGCAGCCTGTGTGCTCCACAATGTATGCAAGGCCCAGGGGAAGTTGTTCCATGAGGCCTGGGAAGAGGAGGCATGGCAGGCAGAGGTGACCTGGCAGTGGAAACATGAGCTGCAGCAGTAGAGGTACTGGTAGGTCCCTGCAAGTGAAGCTCTAGACGAGTGGCACATCTGCCAGCAAGGGCCATGGCACTGGGTGCAGGAGGCTCTGGTGAGCCACCTCATGACGCACTCCTCCCTTTATCCCACCTGCCTCATTGCCCACAGACCCCTTACACCCTGCCCACCACCAGCACCACTCCAGGCACATATCCAAACAAGAAATCTTTATTCCCCTTACAGTTAACAACCCCATCTCTCCCCCTTCCCTTCTCAATACACAGAGCCCCCTCCTCACTTCTTCCCTCACACACAGAGCCTCCTCCACCCTCCCTCCCCAACAAACAGAGCCCTTCCACCATCTTCCCTACCAACAATAGAAACCCTCTTCCCAGTTTCAAAACTATTTACAAGAGTTGGTGATATGATTTAGTGTCCCAGACTGGGGGGCTGTGGGGTGGGGGCACCTAGGGAGCAGAATCCAGACTCAGGCCCTTGCCCTACGGGTCTGAAGCTGGGGTGCTGGACACGTCCCCATGATGGATGGGGGGCTTGCCCAGGGGCAATGGCAGTGGGTGCTCCTCTAGGGTGGGCAACTCCCCCACTGACAAGCAGAGTCCAGGTTCAGCAGGGCCAGTATCCCGTTCCAGTGGGATACTGGCTCCAAGAACCTCTGGCTCCATGACAGAGTGATGTAGCCATGGTGAGTGGCAGGGTTGGGTCCACGGGGGTGGCGATGGAACCAAGGCAGGGGCCGGGGCTGGGGATGGGGCAAAGGCTCCTGTGGATGAAAGGCACAGGAGAACCTCCTTCCACATCCAGGTGGGGGCCTACTGTGAGGTGGCGAATGGTTGCCAGGGAGCCGTTAGGGCTGGGGGTGAGGCAGTGGCAGGCATGCACAAGACCATAAGGCTCAGGATGTTGTTCAGGATCCACTCGTCATTGTCTGTGGCCTCTATGGCCCAGTCCAGGATGTTGTTTTGGACTCACAGGACCTGCAGGTGCTCCCTCTCTGGGCCAGGAGCTCAGCTCAGAACTTGCGCTCTGCCTGGTCTCGCGTCTCTTCCCAGACGGTCTCCTGGGCAATATTTTCCATCTACCAGCTCTCCTGGTGGGCCAGGTCCTCCTCCCACTGGACCTGAGCACAAGTCTGCTTCTCAGCCATTGCCACCAGCCACTAAAACAGGAGAGTCTGTTCTGTGTGAGTCTCTGGTACAGCCAGTGCATCCGCAGGGCTCCAGCACTGGGTGGTGGCATCCCTGAGCCCACAACCTCACTTGGCCCTGTGGCCTCTCCCTCATGTCCAGATGTAGACCCTGCAGAGGCAAGAGAAATAAGCCATTTGTGAGAGTTTTTAAGATTTCAGAGATAAGATGGTCTGTACCAGGGGCCATTCATTGCCCAGCCTCAGTTCAGGGGTCGGCTATGTACGGGTGTGCAGAGACCATGGTAAGTTGGGCTGGGCAGGTGTGGGCCCAGGAGGCTTCTGGCCAAGCTCCCCATCCCTGTTTGCTCTCCTGGGGCTGGCAGGCTGAGGTTGGTGATGGTGTCCAGCTGCACCTGGTGTCCTGGGCCCATGATGTGTGCCATGCAGGTGCCTGGCTGGGGCTCCCCCCCCCCGAGAGAATTTGGCACTGCTGATGGCCAGTGGTTTAATGGCTGGATATTCCTCATGGTGGGGTCTGGGGTTGCAGAGCTGTTTAGGCAGCCACTGGACAGTGCTTCCCGAGCTACTAGTGGATTAAGCAACTAGGGACCTGGGCAGGGTGGGATGTGGAACACCTGAAGGCCCCTCCTCTGGTGACATGTCACTGGAGGGCTCAGGTCAGGGTGGGGGCTTAGGTAGGCCACCCAGGCTGGTGTAAACCACATAGCTGCGCCTTGGGTCCTGGGGCACCAAAATACAAGTCAGCTGCTGCATGAAAGGCATGGTCTTATAGGCACGACCAGACTGACAATTTTGGTTTCATAGTTTCATAGTTTCTAGGGTCAGAAGCGACCTGAGCAGATCATCTACTCTGACCCCCTGCCATGGCAGGAAAGAGTACTGGGGTCAAACGACCCCAGTAAGGTGGTCATCCAACCTCCTCTTAAAAGCCCCCAGGGTGGGAGCCTGCACTACCTCACTTGGAAGCTGGTTCCAGACCCTAGCC
>NW_017729026.1:16014300-16029260 GCF_001723915.1 Gavialis gangeticus | reverse complement strand
AGATGCATCTGTGGATGCACGACAAGGTGCAGTTGGCCTTCCTAGCTGCCTCCCCACATTGCCGACTCATGTTCATCTTGGAGTCAGTAATGACTCCCAGATCCTTTTCCACCTCTGTGCTGACAAGAGGGGAGTTCCCCAGCCTGTATGTATGGTGCCGATTGTTCCTCTCCAGGTGCATCACCTTACACTTGTCTGTGTTAAACCCCATCCTATTCTCCTCCGCCCATCCTTGTAACCTATCTAGGTCCAACTGTTGATCACGGCCATCCACTGTGCCCACAAAGCCTTGACTTTGATGCGGCACTGCCATGCCAGCTGGGAGTACCTGTGCTCCTGCATCCCACCTGACAGGGATTCATAAATGTGGGCATTCAAATGCCCACCCTGCTTGAACTGCCTCTGCACCTCTGCAATGCCCCAGAACACCATGAAGTCACCAATATCCTCTGGGTTTCAACTGGGGCCCTGGGTGGATGGCACAGGTATGTGCATGTGGGCAGGGGTCAGCCTGGACAGGGAGGATGAGGACACCATCTCAGGTCCTGCTCCAGCTCTCTAGGTCCCTGTACAGCTGTCCCACTGTTGCTGGGCCTGGGCAGCTGCCAGCAGCACCCAGCACAGGGGCATGGCATGGGACTGGGAGCCATGCGAATGCAGAACCTGCAGTCACAGTGCAGGCTGCTGGGAGTGCAGTGTGCAGCAGGGAGGTGGTGCTGGCCCTGCTGCTCTTGGCTACCTACAGGTGGCCCTGGGGGCTCAAAGGCCTGCCAAGAGACTGTAGCAAGCTGCAGCCACAGGCTCAGCAGCCAAAAGCCTCCCAGTCAGCAGCCAAAGACTCAACAGGAAGCAGCCACAAGCCGAGCATCAGTGCTGGGGCAGTGGGAGGCAGGCACCACAGGGCTGGAGCCTGCCCAGGCAGATGCACAAGGCCTGCAGTGTCTTCAGTTTCCTTTGTTGTGTGCCCCTGGGTCATGTCTACAAGTACATTACTGCACATTAACTAATTGTGCTTAAATTTGCTACCTGCATTTGCAGATAGAAAATTTAAGTATGATTAAGGGAATTTACTGCTCAGTACAGTCGCACATGTATAGATGCACGTGCTTACTGTGCAGTAAATTAGGCAACGGCACAGTAACATCTCATATAGATACATCCAGATAGTATCTTGCTCCTTGCATTTTTTATGCTTTTCAGTTTGCAGTGTTTTACCTTCTACATGTAATATAGTTTAAGCACATACACTGGGCTTGTTTGATAGCTAGGAAGTTGCTCAATTTGTACATTAGTTTGTGAAAGCTTAGAAACCCAAACAGAGAACTGCTTTGTTTTCCTAGTCCTTTCTGCTTCCGCCATGCCTACAAGGATGCACAGAAAATGCAGCTCCATTGATTTTTGCCTGCTTGAACTCTGAATAAGTACATAATAAACCTTAATGATTTGTTAACAGCTAGATGCATCTTGAAGATACCTTAGTAGGTAAAAGATAACAAGACCTCTGAGGTACAAACATCTGAGCCATGCCTTTACTGTAGAAGTCAGTAAGATTTGATAAATGACTTGAATCATTTGCATGATTTAAAAATGGCTGGCTGCCTGACTGGCTGGCATTGTCATTGACTTACTGTGCTAACAAAGCACTCCCAATAGGAGACAGAGTTGCTTGCTTTAGAAAGTCTCCTTAATATGTATGTTTTCTTTCTTCTAGTATCTGCTAGTGGATGGATAGGGTCACATGAACTAAACTGTGTTGTGTGGAAGCTTATTAGTTATGCATATATAGACAGCATGCATTGGGGCTTAAACCTGTTTTGAGCAAGTTGTTATGGTAAGCTTAATAGGACTTCCATGATGCCTGGGGTTATATAAGAAGAGATGTAGTTCAACTCAATGTTTATATGACATGGCACTTTTTTGTGAGGCTCGTTTAGATGCTGTGAATATTCTGTTAAACAAGGATAAGTAGGAGAATGTTACTCAAACTGTATCAAAACGGATATTGATGTAGATACTGAATCTCACTGAGTTAAGTAGCAAATATGGTCACAATATGCCTGGATCATTTGTGTAATAAAACGGGTCCTGAATAGATAAAAACAATTACATAGGATAAAAATATGTGTACTTTATGACTAGAAGGGAATAACTGGAACAACTTGGGAGCCCACAAGAAAAGGCACCACTGACTAATGCAGAATCCCTGAGATGAGGTGCAGCAAAGGATGCCTTGTTGACTGAAACATCCTGTCTGCATTCCAGGATTGGGTAACTGATCATTACTTAGTTTGGTTATATCTGCTAATTATTCTAACTGTAACTAAGAGGTTGATGATGCATTGTCTTAAAATTGTGTTAAATATATTCAGTTAAGTAAGCTTCCAAGTTGGGTGTCCAATCTGGATCCTACACCTAGGGTTACAAATACAACCAATATAGTTTGCAAGAAGAAACAGAGACTGGACTGGGACCTGCTGGGCATCATGTCCATTTCCCTGCTACTACAGGCAAACTACATCATAATCTTCTTTTCAAACATCTCAAGCTATATCTTGACAACTAATTATTTATCCCCACTACTCCTACTGGAAGGTTGTTCCAGAACAGCACTCCTTTGAGGGTTAGAAATCCCCCAATTTCCGGTTTAAAGTTATTCATGGCCATTTGCTTTTGTGCCATCATTGTCTGTCAGTTTAAATTGTTCTCCCTCCCTCCTGCTAACCCTCTGATGCATTCATAGAGAACATTCATGTCCCTATCAGCTCTTGTTTTTCCAGGCTCAACAAACCTTGCTCTTCTTAGTCTCCTTTCAGAAGATAGGCTGTCATAGTAGCCCTTCTCTGTACCTGTTCAATGGTCTTGAACACAGGTGACCAGAATTGTACACAGCATTTCATATGCGTTCCCACCTGTGCTTTGCATTAGTACTTAGAAACATCCTTTGCTGTCACCTAGTTCCCCTTGCTAATATTCTGCTTTAATGTGGTCATGCTGATTGGTTAGGTGCTAATCATCCACCCTTAGTGTACTTTAACAATTACTTTGCTTGCAAGCCCCCATTTTGCTTCTTTCTACTCATTACATTAAGAAACACATTTGTCAGCTGGAATCAGGTGGCTAATTCCTGTCCTAAATATTGCAAACACTTCCATACCATAGCTATACCATAGCAGGGGTACCAATGTGCTATAAGAAACTGTTGGCAAATTCTGACTCTGATGGTCATTGTTTGTTCTTCTGTTCTCAGTAGCCTTATTTAGGAGCCCTGGAGTCATCTAAAACAGCAGATCCTCTTTGAATACAATGCTAGAGTGCTGATGCTTTTAGAATTATCACCATCAACAAAGAATAAATGGGAATTTGTTTGTCTAGATACCTCTGTAATTCCCATAGGACCATATGTGGGAGAATAAAGAGGAAAATGTTCTAGTCAGGAGATAGAAGGCAAAGCATGAAAAAGAGAGAGGAGGAAGATCTCTTAATGTTCTGTCAAGAAAAAATACCTAATCTCAGAGTGGGTTATACTTAGTGTTTTAAGAAAATCAGTTATCTGAAGAACAAAGACAGCCACCTGCAAATTTAAAAGAAACTTTTATCAGATATGAGATTCCAGACATACTAAGTCCAGATATTTTCCCACAATACATTTTAGGACTTCCAAAAAATCAGTAAGAAAGGGGACTTTTGACCATCAAAAGTCATTTTCAGGATGCCGGCAAAAGCTAAGAGTGGTAACTGCAGTGAACTCTGCCAAAATCTTGTTAAAGAGTGGTGAAGGATCTGGAGCTGATCTATTCTTAAAAACTGGGCCGTAGCTTTAACAGCAGTCTGACAGAGTTTAATGCAGAAGGACAAAAACCCTGGTACTGATCAGAAAGCTGTTAGATCTAGCTCCCTTCAGTAGTCTCCAGAATGAAATGAAAGAGAATAAAGATGATGAGCTTCTCTATTGTGACAGGTGTCTGCCAAAGTATAGCACAGAACATTTAGGGAAAAAACTCAAGTTCTCAAATAATAATTTGCCACTCCATTGAAATGGGAATAAAGTTGGATAATTGTAAATACATTAATGAAGTGCATTATGCAGCAAGAAGCTGGAAATACCCCACAAGGGGAAAATGATGACTTACCTTCATAGACAGGGCAACCACTCAGCACTTGAGAGCTCAAGAACTCCTGCTCACCTGCAGTAGGATGACTCGTATTTTTGCATGCTTGGGCCTGATTGGCTATGCTGTCCTTGACTTCAGTTAGTCCATGGTGATACAGGAAGCAGGGTATTTAATGGACTCATAGGGAAGCAGTGGCAGACAGCTCAACATTGTCTTAAGGCACTGATGTACATCCTGACTATGACCCTTGCCAGATAGTCAGCCTGGACACACTGAATCAAATTTTATGGTCCCTGACCTTGCTTCTTGTCTGATATCTGGACTTGATACCCTGAGCCAGCGGCTGTAACTCTGGATCTATATATTGTATGATATTTGGCTGTGACAAAGAATATCGCTTTGCAGGACCTGGACTGGATGTGAAAATACCAACCACTCATTCGCTTTTTAATAATAATAACAACAAGACTATGTAGCAAGGCTTAAAGCAGCACAGGAAAACCAGAAGAGCTGTATGTGGATGCCATGCTATGTTTCCATGGTGCTGCAAATTGCCCAGAAAATGAAATGAGCATCTCTCTATGACCTGAGAGGTTGAAGCACCCCCTGCAGCCATATGGGATATCTTCATAACAATAATATATTACCTACACTAGAGTCAATTCCTTTTGAGAGAGGCCAATTTGATAGTAAGTGGCTGGCACTGTGAAATAAAATTCAGTGTGCAAATTGTTCTGTTAGCAGTTAGTTGTGCTAAGTAGTACTGCGATGAATTTGAGTTAAAATCACCACTATACTCAGGTTAGGTACAGACATTTAAAAAGGCCAAGGAGAAATTCATCTAAGTTATGCAGTTTTCTGTAAGCAGCATAGTTTAAGATCAGTAGAGAACAAAACACACATTTGCCATTTGGGGGTGGGAGTGGCGGGGGGCAAAACTTAAACTGAGATCTGCCACTTTTAAAACAGTGTATGTGGGCTGAATTTCTTTTTGTTATGGTTATAGACTGGTTTCCAAACACTTATATTGGTAAAATGTGATATCTGTATCTGGCCCCAATGTATAAATTTTCCTGGTTAGATAGGAATAGATTAGGATTTGAGTTGTAACTTTGGTTATGTCTGCAGTAAAGTCAAACCCAAAGAAAGTCCTTGGACATTTAAAGGTCTGTTGCATAGAAAATATAGCTACTGGAAGCACTGTAGCTCATGTACAGCCAAATTTCAAAGTTTTTTTTTTCTCTGTTCCTTTCACATTTAGCTATATCCTGATTTCCAGGAATGACAAGAAATACCATATGAGATGTTCTACAAAGATCTTGTGGCCTATTTCATGATTCTTCTCTCAGAGATTCTGCCCTTTCTGGAAGAATGGGGTAAATGTAGATACAAAGTAGATGCTTGCATAATGTTTGTACAGATAGGGAGGGAGTTCTAAAGTAGCCAAAATAGTTATGTACCTGGATTCCTATAGCAGTTTGAGCCTTTCATAATTATCTTGATTATCTAATGACTTGCCACCTAGCATATCATCATTATTATTTGTACTCACAGTACTTAGATACTAATTATTTTCATACTCAGACCTTTATGCAATAATAAAGGGACTCTGTCTGGACTGTAACAACTTGGAGCTTTATTTTAAGTGCACTGTATTCAATGTTGCCCGTTGTTCAAAGCTGCTGTGCAAAATTCCCCAAGCGCGTGCGGAGCTTCTTAGAAGTTTCCTAGTTTCACCCTCCAAATCATCCCCTCTGCAACTGCTCTTCCAACCTGCAAGGAACCTGAAATTTGTTATCCTAATGGCTAATACAAAGTCCAAGGTATTCTAGAATACCAGACATGTTTCTTAACTCCTAATTTTTAGAGGAATTCCAACAGGCAAATATTTAGATCAGACACATTACAAAGGAAGAAAGTTAACAGGGTGCTCAAGGGTTTATGACATGGGTGATGAAGCATAGGCACTATAAATAAATGGTGAATATGCTTTTTAAATATGGAATTCTAATCTCTGAAAGGCCCTTAGTCTTGCTTTCCCCTTCTTGACCGTGTCTGATGGATTAGATTTAAAGTGAGGATGCAGCTATGCATTTGACTAACTGTTCTGAAATATTTAGCTTGCCTCTTCTAGTATTAAGTCGGAATATTTTGCAAGGTAACTGTGAATATGCTGCTGAACAGAAAGTATACAAATGCATGGCTTTTCATCTTAAGGAGTGTGGAATTTAAAAGTCCTATTAGCAAAACTGCTCTGATGCTATCAGACTGTACAGGAAATTGTAATTTTTCCTAAAACTACCACAAAACTATTATCAGCAAAATATTTATATTACATTATATATGCTACCTTAGGTATATTCCACCTAAGGACTGCTACCTTAGAATGTTATGTCCCAAGAACAGTAAAGATTACGTAGTATTTACAATTCAGGTGATGCAGAACAGAATCCAACTTTTGACACAGAACCAGGGTGCTGTACCACCTCTAGAGAATTGACACTCTTAGCTTATTTTTTTTCTAGTGTATTCTTTGAAAGAGTAGATTCTAGTCTTGTTTATCTAGATTTCCTCTGTAATTCCCATAGGATACATGGCACCTATTTAACTTAATTATTTATCAACTAAAAGTATAAAACACTTGTATTTATACTCTGGCAGCTGTCACAGGGGAAAGGAATTCCAAACATTTTTATTAGTAGAATGGAACCCCTTTCACTACAACAGTTCACATCTACTAATATGGCTGCTGGTTGCTGTCAGCCCTCTCAGTAATGATTCAGGACTATCTTGGTGATGAGTCAGGAGTAGGCTGCATAATTCTGGTGGTTGTTTTGTCAGATTGGAAATTTATATTTGGATGAGACCAAATTGCTTTGAAATACCAGTAATGGAGGAGGATTAAGGAAAGGTTAGCAAAAGTTGTAGAACTCACCAAAACTAGGTAAAGAAGGATTCTATATAAATGTCAGGCATGTCTACACAGGCATTTACTGTGCAGTAAGCAGGAATAGGGCCGGCATCTACACGTGCAGTTGACCTGGGACTAGATTTAGTCCCAAATCAGAGCAGCCTACCATGTGCCCCTGTGGCCACTGCGGGGAGCTCCATCCTCCAGTCACATGGCTGCCAGCATTTGGCAGCCATGCTGAGGCCAGAGGAAGCTGCCAGAACTTAGTGGCCATCTTAAAAGCATACCCCTGCCTTCTAATCCTTGCCCAGCCCCTCCCCTGCCTGGGAGGTGCATGCCAAGAGCAGGGGTGGCATGCAACAGCTGCCTCCCCAACCACCCTGCCTCCCCTGCCTCCCCACACCACAGCTGCCCCTGCCCCTCCTAGTGGCACCCAGCACCCCACTGCTCCAGCCTGGCCCCTGCCAGCAATGACCAGCATGCTGTGCTGCTGCTGGCCATTAGGCTGGCCTGCTGGTCTCACTAAGGCCCCCGACCCAGGCTCCAGAACAGCCATTCACCCACCTGCTGGGCCCAGGGCATTGGCTGCAGGATGCTCTGGCTGACCCCTTCCTCCTGCACTCCCTGTTCCAACCCACTTGCCCCACTACCTACACATGCATGACCCTCCTAACCACCCCCAGCACCACTCCAGGACACAGACGTAGGTCAAACAATACACACTTTACTAATACAATCCCCCCATCCCTCCTTCCTCCCCTCAATGTACACAGCCTTCTCTCCCCTCTCCCCCACACATACAGTGCCCCTCTACCACCCCCCAACCCATGAACAATAAAAACCATGTTTCCGAACTTAACATACACTTCTCATGTCTGACCCCATCCCTGAGTCCATCTGTGTGGGGCTGAGGAGTGCACCCTGGCTGCAGACAGTGCCCTATGGGTCCAAGGCCCACAGCGGAGGCCAGGGAAATGCTGCAGCAACAGCTCCAGGGTGCTGCCAGGGGCCAGCTGCGTCCAGATGTTGGCTCTGCAGAGGCAAGAGACAGAAGGCTGTTGTGACACTTGGCACCATATGAGATAGGATGCTACGCTCCACGGGCCCTGCATTGTCTGGAGGTCGGCCATGTGCGGATGCCCAGGGACCATGGTAACCTGATTGGGCAAGCCTGGACCCAGGTAGATGCTGCTTGAGTACCCCCCATCCCCGTTTGCTCCCCAGGGACTGGTCAGAGGCCACCTGCCTCCCCTGCCCCCTTCCCAGGGTGGGCCAGGTCAGGCTGCTGGCAGCACTTGCTACCACAGCTCCAGCTCCTGCCGACCCTGGACTCTGCTCCTTCAGGCCCATGACTCTGCTGCACAGCTGCCCAGCCCCTGGTGCCTGGGCTTGGGATGTGCAGGTCTCCCAGACAACTGGGGTGGGGGCCTCTCTGAAAAGGTGCCTCCTTTATGACCTGAATGTGTCCCTGATGCATGTGCCGCGGGCAGTGCATGATGGGCTGTTTGTGCAGGCAGAAGACTGCCTGGGCCATGATGTCCTGCTGCTGCTGATTCTCTTGGTGCCCCAGGCATACCTGCACTCTTGGATTGGGACCTTGAGCTATGGTGGCATGGGGAGGGTAAGCCCAGCCTGCCCCAAAACCTTCATCACCACCTGAAGGGCTATCTGTTGCAGTACTAGACATTCCTGCCCCCTGCTGCTGAGGAGATCACTGCCAGTATCAATACATTCCTCAGTGCATGAGAGGCCTGTGCCTCCCCAACCATGGGGATACAAGCTGCTCTATACAGGTCTGACCTGTGTCCCACCTCTCTCTGTGCTGTGGGGGGGAACCTGTGGCCAGGGGAGTGTAAGCAGGCCAAGCAAGGAGTGGGGTTGGGGCCAGGGCTTGGATTGGGGGCAGGGGCAAGGGCAGGGGTGGGGGCAATTGTGTCTGATCATGGCTACCCACTGGGCCCACATTTTTGACCTTAAGAGTGTCCCTGCTTATGCATCCCAGCTGCCAGGGCCTCATAATCATGGGCATTTGGGTCCCCACCCTAGGCAAACTGCCTCAGGATGTCCTTCTCACCCCACAGTGCTACAACGGTGTGCATCTCCTTGCAGGTCTAGTTTGGGGCCCTGGGGATCTGGATGGGTGGGCACACATGGATCGGTTTGGGGCTGGACACAGGGGAGAAGAAGGATGTCATGTCCCACATTGGCTGACTGGGCCTCATGTCAGGTGACAGATTGGGAATGAAATAACAGGTTGTTACAAGCACTTGTGTGTCCCTTTTTATATGATATGGCATCAGAAGAAAATATAGTTTTGTTTTTTAAAAAATAAAGCCACAGAAATTTTTCAGCTGGGAGGAAAGATGGTAGATAGCTTCTAAAAGCACTACATAGGAAAGCTGAAAATGCTCTCAGGAAAAAAAAACTGCTATATGAATTATTTTCATCGCGTATGCCCACGTATGAGATTGTTGTAGAACCAAAAAAGAAGCTTGTGATCTATAATTGTACAAAGTTACATATGCAGTTTTAATAGATTGGGTATTCTCAGTGTTTGTTGGCTGGAAAATCCTTTTTTTGGCACAGCTGTCTTACAGTTTTGTTGGAACATTGGACTAATTCCAAAAGTGCAGCTTATGTACTTAAGACTGGGTTTAATTTCTCACTTAAAGCTGAATTCTTGTGTTGTGTACCCAGATTTTATGCTATGTTATCTATGAATAAATATTGACATTTATGATACTTTTGAAACAAACATGTTTAATTAGTTTTTATATTTAATTAAGCATAAGTGTTTTAAGAAATGTTCTATGTATCTCACCCTTTCTGGTTCCCTCAAGCTAAAAACAGTTAAAACAGACTGTTTGCTGGTTTCTACTTGATATAATCTGCCTAACTGATCTTATTCACCATTTTCTGTTACTTACAGTGGCATTAAAACCAGTCATTTTCACAGTACAGATGGCCAATATTTTACTAAAGCATTAAAACATGAGGCTGCATCTAATAAAGATGACCTCATCCCTTAAAGTTTATGAATGGAATAAATAAAACCAGGAAACCAACTGGAATTATGATCAATCCTTATGTTCTATGGTTAAGAACTTCATGCAGAACATTAATAACATACAACTTCAGTTGTAACCTAATACATTTACATAATGGATGCAGATGTATGAATTCTGAGTATTTGTTAGTGTTGGTGAAATGATAATAAAATTTTGCATTAAATCATGGCAGGACTTAGATGTGGAGTGTGTTTCTTTATGTGTTGGAGTTAGAAAATTCTCAGTGAGGGATGGAGTACCTCATGAGGTGCCATGCTGTAAGGTCATTAGGGCATTACTAAGAAAGCTTCCATAACTTTACATTTTTTTGCTTTAAAGGGTTTCCATTGGAACAATGTCATATTTAGGCAGCTTTAATTCCTTTTAAAAGAACATGGGTAAAACAAGTTACGTTTGTAGTGTTTCTTTTCTCTTATCTCATATTCTTTCCTTTCCTTTCCTTTCTGTCTTCTTTCCCCCTTTATTATTTCCTTGTTTCATTTATTAAGCAAAGAAAAGATGGGAGAATATGTTTTTAAACAACTGAATTCAAATTAAGATAGCTTTAATAATGTAACCAAGAAGTGTAAAATCCCATCAAAACAAAAAAAATGTTAAATGACATCCACATGCATTATACTCATTTATATACTGTGAACATTAGTGGGTGGGGAACAGAAGAAACCTAGCTATGTGCAGGAAAAATACTTGCTTGCTATAGGCAAATGGCAAATAGGCTAGGAAAGTTTTCAAAGGCCATCAATGTTCTCTTTACCAATATAATCTTTTAATTCCTCTCATTTCTAACTTTTAGCTAGAAATCCAATTTTAAAAATGCTTCACTGTACAAAATCTGATTAGCCTGGAACTCCGCAGCCAACAGCTTCCATAATGCTTCAAGAGAAAGCAGTGTGCCTTCATTATCAAAGCCTTCATTTAATAAAGGTGTGAAAACTGTTTGAGAAACTTCATTGTAAAATAAGGAAGGAACTCTTTGTTTTTCCCCTGTCAGCTCCCTCAAGTTTGCATATGACGTTTTCAGAAGTGCTTGTAATACATAGGAAGGTCTTAATGACCTCTAATTCTGTTATTGTGACATTTCTATTACCTCATTGCCTGCTAATTCCTCTGTATTCTCAACAAATGATGACTGCTCTGTGGTGTTGCAAGCATTACTTCCATTTTTCTCCATGTGATTTATCTTGTATAACTTAGAACTAAGTCTGTTTACTGTAACCATATTTTTATTATCCTTGTCTAAGATGACTTTATGATTATGAGTTCCTCAGGAGTCTGCTAAGTTCTTTGTTGCTTGCATTCTGCTGGATTGCTTTAAGTCATAATGTCCTACAATATGCTTCTGAATATATTTCTGCACGAACAGTATACAGATTTATTTCTCTTTCTCACCAGGTTTTAATTTGACATTTCTTGGTGGCTGATTCAGAAGAAGGGAGCTAGAGGGAGTAGAACCAATTTTTAAAATCTAAATATTAGAATGGATGATATATTATACTGATGCATAGCTTTTCTGCACCAGTAAAGTACTAATTTTTTCATTTATCTAGTTTGACTGCGTACAAAGAACTGTTTGACTGATAGCTTCAGATGGAATGAACTCTTGGTTACCACATGCAATCTAGTTGCAAAATGTCCCATTTGTGCTCCAGAATGTTGTAATTTCTTATACATTAATGTCAATAATTTATAAAATATTTTTCCAAAGAAAATGGTGAGCAAGATACTTATTTCAAAATAATAAAAATGATGATCTGCTCTGATGTCTTATAATTACAGCACATTGGAGTAGCCTCCTGGCTCATGTATAGGCACCCTTAATGCCTATTGGTGGGATAGCTCTAAATTGGTTCCACTCTTATCTAACAGGGAGATTCTGGAGGGTACTGATGGGTGAATACTTATCATCCCCTTGTGTCCTTTCCTTTGGGGTTTCCAGGGCTCCAGCTTGTTTCCCCTTGTAGCAGGGAGACAGGTTGTGAGCCCAGACCCTGCCCTCCAAGAAAATGGACTACCTTTGAATGAGGGGAAGTAAAATGCACTAACTGGATGACAGTGTGGAGTTGCAGACAAATGACTGATATAGCGAGCTGCTCACCAAGTCTCCAGAGGGAGCATAGGATGGTACCCAGCCATCCAGCCCCCTTTCAGGAATGCAAGCCCAGTCCTGAGGAGAACAGAAATTACAGTGAAAGGAGTGGGATGAGAGATGGGTTGAGAAATGACATATAATTGTGTACAAATTAGATGTTTGATGGGAACCAACTGCTGCCCGTGGAAGGTGGCCAGGCTGGACTGATTAAAGAAGAAACTAAGAAAATTTTTGCTGGAGGTAGATTCCATTGGGGGCACAGGGGTGGGGGGAGCCCATCCTCTCTCCTTACAGTGACAGTATCGAGGAAAACTCTTGAGTACTTTGCTGGCCAAAAAACTGTAAAGGGAATAATAACCAAGAACCCAGAACTCAGGAGACTGACCAGGGATTCTGGAAGATGTTTGTTGGCCCCAGGTATGGACTATGTTATGAGAGCCTTGTAACCTGAGATCTGAATTAGAGAGAAGATGGGCTTACTTGTTCAGGGGTCGATTCTGATGCAGGAGGCCTTGAGATGTTGTGAGTGAAAAGGATTATGAATAATATGGGTTGGACTGATAGGGAACCTGATGTGTTCTGAACCTAGGGTGGGACAAAGAAGCTATTAAATAGATCTTGAGGGTCTAGCATCACTAACTTTTGCCTTAAGAAACCAACACAGAAAACTCTCAAAAAAACAAAAAGGAGAGAGAGACAGAGCTTTGTCTCCTTGTCATAAGACTTCATCTGAGATCCATAGCATATTCTAAGTAGCTGGTCTTAAAACTCCGCCCACCCATTTTTGTAGGTTCTTTTTCTAATGTCACCAGCTGATTTGACGGTGAGAGTTTACACTTCGACATCCTTCGACACTCCATTGCTGACCTCAGGTTGGCTGTTCTTAGGCAAAAAAAAATATATGTATTAAACCAGTTTGAATAGGGCACTGCAGAACAAGAAATCATTCACGGACTGGAATGTATTAAGTATAGTTTAAAAGCAGGGACTAAGGATTCTTATCTCATTACCTGAATTAGCTTTTGTGACCCCTTTGTCCCTATGGTTTTACTGCTCATTTGCTTTTCACTACAAGCACTACCCCATTCTCTCTCTCCCCCACCCTTGTCATTTGTGTCCTAATTTCTCTCACTTTCTTATACTCTGCTTTATGCATGCCTGTGTGCAGGATCTGATGAAGTGAATTTGGGTTCGTGAAAACTTGTGCTCTCTCTAAATATCTTAGTTAGTCTGTAAAGGTGCATATCTATTCAGCCTTCTAACTGATTTCAGATTAACATGACTAACTCCTTCTCTCAGCTTATGTGGTGTTATGACCATTCATTAACTTGGATAATATTCTGATTGCTGCAATGAAAGCAAACATTTGCCTTGTCACTGTTACTGACTAGCTAGGTATGCCAGGCTAAACTTACAAATAACATTCAAGTGATGTCAAATGTGTGTCAGTGAATGTGGAGGACCTACTCCATTTATGTTTACCTTCTTACTGTGGCCTTCCCTTATGGGAAACAACAGCTTGGACTCTCAGACACTGCAGGTGCTATACATGTGCTCTGATGCATTCTGATGAGTGTTCAAATGAGAATGCTCCAGGGTGCTACAGTGTCTTGTGTATTCAGCATCCTACATTTCAAATGGTGGCGTTCAGTGAGCTTTAGTAAAAGTGCCACTGTCACCATTTTGAAATACAGGACACTGAATACAGAAGAAGCTGTGGCATTTTAATTAGAGCAGCTCCTATGCCCCCAACCCAGGAGCATATGTATAGGCACCCAAGAGCCACATTCAGATGTGATATGATATAGCAACATATTACATTTTGCTAAGAGGGTACCATGCTGCTAATATAACAAAGGCAGTGAGGGCAAGGGAAGAAGAGGTAGGTGACAGAGATTTAAGTTTCTTAGGTGCATTTAGTCTAACATTTGAGTTGAATTTAGGCCACTGAAAATTTTGTATTATATCCATATTTATATCCATAATTAAGTGCAATTTTTAGATATTATTGTAGGCTTTGCAAGATATCTAATATTTACATAAGTATGCTCTGGGTTTTCCCAGCATTTTTCTTGTAACCTACGATGTGATCCTTCAAACATTACTTATTTTCTAAATGTCAACCTGAACATATTTTTGTTTGTTTCCTGATAAATAATTAAAATGAAAGGATTCACCAAAACTAGTTCAAAGCCTCAGCTCCTGATTCAGGTGCAGATAGGTTCCTTGGAATGTTTGTAGTATTCTTAGTTTGTTGCAGTTTAGAATACTCCTATTGACACCCTGGTGGCTAAATTATGGATACTATTAAATGTTGCCATTGTTGCTTTTATTTTAAAATAATCTGAAACAATATGGGATTATTTTATTCTTCCTATTGGGTGTCTAAATGGGATTTTATTCCACCCAGTTAAAAGAATTCATCTACTTTTGTAACACACCATCAATCTCTCCCTTAAGAGTGAGTCACAAAAAAAGCAGCTAGACTGAGGAGGACCCACCCACCTTTTATATTGACAGTTTTTTCAAGGACATGTGCAAGGTGGCAAAGAATTGCTCTTAGGCATCTACCTCCACTCTACCTGCCTGAGAACTACAATAGAATATGGTTCTACACATCTGAATAAAGATAATTTCAAAATAAAAGTTTAAGGGAACACTGACCCATCCAACAACAAAATATTGTAAGACAGCCTGACAGCTTCAGATCAGTAGGGATAATGAATAAATGCTCCTGTGAGATCGGAGTTTATGATTAATATGCAATATTTATGCGGCTT
>NW_017729026.1:15979182-16009300 GCF_001723915.1 Gavialis gangeticus | reverse complement strand
CAATATTTATTTGGCTTTAACCTATAAAATATTGACAACTCAAGCAAATGATTTCCTATATAATACTAATCTATGACAACATACAATAATCAAAGAATCAAAGCTGGGGAGCGATGTCCATTGGGTCACGAGGTTCGGGTCAAGGCCCCTTGCTTTCAAAACCACGAGTGGTTTTGGTGCGGCTGGCCAGGGCCCTAGTCTCAGACCTGGTCAATGGCTCATATTTCTTAAAAGGTCATTTAACAATCAAAACATAATCAATCAAAATAACTACAAACAGCTAAATGGGAAATTACGTCCATTGAGTCACAGGGTTCAGGTCAAGGCCCCTTGCTTTCAAGATCACGGACGACCTTGGTGCACCTAGCCAAGACCCTAGACCCAGACTTGGTCAACAGCTCATGTCTTTTACAGGAAAGACAGACAAATACAAACATAAATGACTACAGTCTTACATGCATGCTTACCACTACAACAAACAAAAGGAGCGGTTTCATGGCTGGGAACGTTAGTCTCTTCGTGGAGGCCTCAAGAACAACCCGAGGCAGCGCTCGGGGGGGAGGGCAGGGGCGACCCTGTGGGTGATCAGTCCGCGGGCCCTTTGACGCTTGAAATTACAGTTCGAACTTCCCCCGTCAGGGCCTCGTGGCTCTACCTTTTTATACCCTTACTCTTTTTCACTTATTTTTACTGGCCAATTGTGTTACCTTCCTGCCAGCATTCTGTTCACTCGTCAGTAGCCCCTTCCTCATGCAGTTCTCTCATTGTCTTCTGCTTAGCCAGTTATGTTGCAATTTCCTTCCTGCTTCGATGGTAGTTCGATACGATTGACTTCCTTGCCTCGTGAGTGTGACAGGGGTCACCTGTCCAGAGACTCGTGTTATGGCCTAGCATTCTGCCATTTCACTGCGGCTTGGCCATTCATCTGGGGAGATGCCCGTGACATGTTGTAGTCCTTTTTTGTGAAATTCTTCTCTTCCTCCATATCTTCCTAGCAGTAATTAGTTACTTCTGGCTTCAGTGGCTTTAAAATTTAGGAGAAGTAAAGTGATTTTAAAACTCATATGTATTCTCAAAAGATGAGATCAACTCTGAAGCTAACAGAGACTGAAGTCACTGATATGATAATGGAAGCTGTGTTGCTCCATGAGAAACCTAAATTTACACAAAATTACAAAAATATTAGTTTAGAAATCAATGAAAAGAGCCACATCTGACATTAAGACAAAATTCTCTTCTTTCTGTTTGTCCTTTACTGTGTTTTTCTAGTGCTCTTTACCTTGATTTAAGAGGACTCATTTGCTTAGATATCCCTGGTACAGCATATCTCATTAAAGGGATGGTGCTAACAGAGCCAAGCTGAATAGCAGGGAAATATTAAATTTTCAAATGTTTGTTTTTCAGGATGTTTACTTGAATCCTTGAGGTTAGTGGTTCTTATGCTCTCGTTGTGGTTGACTGCTTATGTAGCATTGCACGCAATCGCACAGTAGTGTTCCTGTTATGATGGAATTAGAAGAAATAGGGACTTTGTTTCCTAGTGGGAAAAAGGAATTAAAAAATACCTGACTAGGGGCTATTGAAAAGTTATTTTATTTGGCTGAATTGCAGTTATACTGTACACTTACTGCAGCATTTGAGAGACTGAAACTAATTTCAGCAGAAAGGGGAGCAGAACCAGTCACAGATTGATTTCCATACTTGTCATTTCTTTCCCAGGACATTTACAACTGAGTTGGTGCTGCAGACTGAATTAGTGAACTTGTGTTACCTCTAAATATAGGCATGTTTTTGAAGTATGTTGGAGCAGCATAAAAGCCAGTAGTTGTTGATTATATGATTTGTTGGTTTTGGGAACTCTTACCCTAGTTCCTGTGGAGGATTGGATTTTTCCCCCCTTCTCTTTCATGATAATTATATATCCATTAGTGGTTTGTCCTGTTTTGGTCTCTGACTGAAGAATTTTTTGTTTTCCTTACATACTCCAGTTGTGGATTATAATAATTAAGAAGGTAGATGTAAGGCAGTGCTCACCCCTCCTCTCAGGATCAAAAATGATATATTTATTAGAGTGGATACATATGGGATAAATATGCCCCCCACCCCACCGCCCAACAAGTATCGTCATAGTCTTCAATAGTTGGCTTGAACCATAAGGCTTAGTATCCTTTAAAAAAAATGTTAACATAAGCCAACAACTCTGCATATTTTTAATTTCCAGCTAAATGTGAAGTTTGTTTATTAACTATTGCTGTATTCTTAACCTCAACCACTTCCTGTGGGAATGAGTTCCATGGTGTAATTGGAGTTGCTGAAGATATTCCCCTGTTCTTGTGTTATGAGACAGAGAGAACAAAAGCTTCTGATCTATCTTTGCCTTATTGTTCTTTTAATACACTTTATCTTGCTCTCATTTTTCCTTTCTAAGGTAACCAATCTGAATCTTTTCAGTCTTTTCAAAGAAGGGCATTTCTATGTTCCTAATTTTTCTCATTGTCCTTCTCTGAATCCTGTCTAATTCTACAACATTTTGATGGCGCAACCAGCAATAGATATGGTGTTCCAGATGAAACCATGTGATTAATTTACATAAATGGATTTTAGCATTTTCTAAATTATTTTCCATACCATTCCTTATGCATCCTAATGACTCCTGATTACTTTCTGTGCGGGGTGTCAGGGTGCCCCCAGAGATTTGCCTTGGATTGGTCTCCATTATGCTAAATGGGTATACTCAGGTTATTAATTTGCCCACAAATCATGATTTACTACAGGCACTTCAATAAAATAGCAAAAAAAACCTAGCAGACAAGGAAAAAAATGGTACAAAAAATAAAAAGTGATCAAATGCTTTTTGACAGTAGATTACAGTAAAACAAAACTGACAAAATCCTAATCCTGTGTTCAGACTAGACTACCAACTAGATAGACCTTATAAAAATTCCTGTGAAACTATTCCAGGGTCAATGTTCACTCAGTCGCAGCCCTCAACCAAGGACCTCCATCCCTCTCTCCCCACGGGGATGCCCCTGTTTAGCCCTCCAGCCACCCACGAACAGTCACTGTCTGCAGAACATTCTACAGAGCCTCCCCTGCACCTAAATTCAAGAGAGTCAGAGAATCCTATAGTGTTTCTTCCAGTGGATCTGTGACACATGATACATACAGCAAACCTAAAAGTGAATCAGAAAAGCCAAGGCATTTGCCCTGCCACTTCTCTCTAGCACAGGGATAGAAATCTCAAGAGTGATACCATGGGATGGCCCTGAGTGGAGATCCTTGGAACTAGCTGCAGTGATGTTTCATCCCTTCCTTGAGCTGATAGCTACCTAAAATCTTGCAAAGTAGTTCAGATTTTTAACTGTAATGTTTCCCTCCACTATGAGATATTTTATGTGTATTTATGCTGAATTATTTTCACTGACTGAATTGCCTATTTACCAGCTTTAGGTTACACTAAAATTCTTCACAACTCTGGTCTTAATTAACCTCAGTAACTTAGTCCTCTGCAATTTTCCTGTCTCACTATTCATTTTTCTTTACAAATTCTTAATAAATATATTTAACAGCCGTAGACCTAGTATGGAATCAGGAGGCACCCCACTGTTAACCATTAGCCATGATGAAAATAGACCATTAATTCCTACTACATTTTCTGAACCATAAGGACATGTTCAGTTTTCACGTAAAATTAAAATTCAAGCTGAAAAACTCTGGGGCAAAAATTGAACAGACCCTAAATTCTAATAGACTGACTGTCCTGCAGAACTTTAAATCCTGTAGTGTGTACAAGTGGGTTTGAATAAGGTTATGTAACAGTAGCATTATATGCCTTGGTTCAGCAGGCTCAAAAAGCAGGGCTCTCTATTTAGAGATTTACCTCCTAGTTACTGGGCAAGTACATTTAATCTACTAATTCAGACTGAATCTGGTGATACTAACATTAGGCTACAAGGGTGCCTATACATGTGCTTTGGGAGGAAGGGGAAATATTTTAATTACAGCAGTTCCTGGAGAACTACTTTAATTTAAAACCCCACAACATCACATGTATTAAGCCCCTGAACATTTAAAAATAGCCATGGGATGCTTTAACTAAAGCTTATGTGACAAGCATTAGTTAAAATGCCTCAGTGACCATTTTTAAACCTGCAGGGGCTTATACATGTGACACTGTGGCAATGCTAGCATTCTAACTAGAATGCATTAGAGCATGTGTATAGGCACCCCAGGAGCTGGGATACCCATTCTACTTAAACACTTGTTTGCAGTATTTTAGGGGTGTAGGTCATAGCTGTGTTGGTCTAAGGAGATAGGCAGACAAGGTTCTTTGAGTAAATATGATATCTTTTATTAGATCAACTCAAATAGTTGGAAAAAATCTTTGCAAGCTTTTGGGTACAAATACCCTTTGTCAGGCAGAGGAAGTGTCTGCAGGTGGTCTGTGCTCCTTCTGGATGGAGTAGTAAAGCAGTCGGAGGCCAGTAAGAATGCAAGAAAGCCAGTCAGTTAAAATGTAAATTGAGGTGGTATTGTATATGAATCTTGTAGGGCTAAAAGCAAGGCTTTGTAATTCTAAAAGTGAGGCCATTTCTTTGTCCTTTCGCCTCTATTTCATAAAAGCGGACACAGCACTTACGAGACAGCTGAGAGAGAAGAGGGGTACTAGTACTGTGTGAGGGTTACTGATAAGATATGAAGCCAGCTGAAGCCAGTCAACCGGGGAGTCTCATCAACAGAGAAACCTTGAAAGTTGAGCATGGATTGTGTTTGTAAGATAAAGAAACATCTTGAGACAAAATATATGAGGCATATAATTCATGAGAGTTAAACTTCGGTGTTCACGCTCACAGTGCCGCTTGATTGGATAGAATAGTGATTTAGTTAATAGATGATTGAGTATTTTTATGAGTACGAACTAATCATGAACTAACGCTGTTGCCTTGCTAAGTATAAAATGTATGATAACTAGTAAGCGAGGTCCCTCTCTCAAAGAGGCATCTCACTGAAGCGAATAAAGATTCTGTATTTGATTTTAGATACTTGCTCTGTGTGATTATTGCCCCAGCCTAAAGCGAACTGCACGTAGCTTTAAAAGCATAATTTGTAACAGTGGTCAGTAGGTGAGAGACAGGTGGGGGGTGGAGGGAAATGAATGTAGCTGTAGTCAATGGATGAGAGATGGGGGTAGAGGTGGTGGTGGTGTAAGATCCAGGAACATTCCTCCAGAAATGTAATGTATCTCATCCAGTGCACCAAATGACCTGATGGAAAATATGCAGGAGAAACCAAACAACAACTGTGTACCCGAGTAAAGCACACCACAACTCTATCAAAGACAAGAATCCCAATTGCCTGTGGGGCACATTTCTCACAAGAAAACCATTCTCTCCAATCTCTCAGTTCTAACCCACAAATGGAATTTACAAAACACCTTTCACAGATGAGCCTATGAATTTCACTTCATCAGTCTACTGGATACAAAAAAATCATGGACTAAATATAGACGTTAGATTTATGGCACATTATAACCTGCCTAATATCTGATTCTCCAGATAAACCCACCACTTTTTACCAGCTATTCTCATTCCTCTGCCTACCCCCCCACCCCCTCCATTGACTACAGCTACATTCATTTCCCTTCCTACCCCACACCCCCAACCTGTGTCTCACCTACTGACCACCTCAATTTACTTTTTAACTGACTGGCTTTCTTGCATATGTATTGGCCTCTGGCTGCTTTACTACTCCACCCAGGAAGAGCACAGATGATCTGCAGAAGCTTCCTCAGCCCAACAAAGGATATTTGTAATGAAAAACTTGCAAAGAAGAATTTTTCCAACTATTTGAGTTGGTCTAATAAAAGATATTAGATTTACCCGAAGAACCTTGTCTTGCAGTATTTTAGGCATTTCTGATTTTGAAAACACAATAAGAGTAGCCCCTCATACTGTTTCAGAAATCTAGTGTTACAGGAAGTGCAGACATTCTTAAAAAATGAAAAATGAAGTTAACTGACCATTTTCAAAGCTTCAATAAAGTCTGGATTGGGGGACCAGGTCAGAGTGTTGGTTTGGTTGTCATTTTGATTGAATTGGTTGATCTGTTTTTGACTGAAACTTATACAAGTGTGATTCTGGAATTTGAAAACAGACTTAATCCTCTGTAAAATAGTGTCCCTTAGAGAAATTTAAAAGGCCTTTATTTTTACTTTAAAAGCACAAAAACCCATGGGAACATTAGTGCATCATTAACAGTGGCAAGAAAGCAAGGAGAATCGTCTGTTATTTCATGCTACTGTAAATCTGTTCCTTCTTCTTTTGGAACCATTTCAAGTTTGTCATTTTCCCCTGTTCTGCAGTACTTGTTTTATCACATGAACAACAAAGAAAGAAGTTGCAAAAAGCATCTTCTTATGGTTTATCATCTCCCTTCTACATTAAGTTAGAAAACACATCAAGATCCTAATCTACTGGCCTCTCTTTTAAATGGCTACTGCTGTAATCACCCTGAAGGAATGATTTAACATCATAATCATAAGGAATCAAAGAACAATTAGAATGATGTTTTTCTGTTCTCTAATTTTCTCTCCTTAATTCCCTTGTCTGTAATTCTCTTTTCTTTTAATGCTCTCTGCTGGGGACTAATAATACTCACTGGTAGAAGCAGGGTTGAAATACTTACTCTTGCTTCAGAATGATCAACATCTTTGCAAAACAGTGCGATGGGCAATTAGGTTGGCTTAGTGTTTTTTCTGGGTTTTTTTTATTTGTTTCTTTTTAAAAGCAGTAAATGTTAATTATGTCTTTTCTGGGAAGTGTTAATCACAGGATTCAGATTCTGATTAGGCATCTCTTTTAGGGTGGCAAAGGATGCAACCATGCCACCGTGGTCTACATTTTCAAACAGTTAATGTGCCTGACCTGCACAGTGGCATAGCAAAATAACAAGTTCTACAGGAAAAGGTAGTGTTTGTGTACCCATTGCTCACCTACCAGGTGCGAGCAGCTGGGGGGGGAAAGATGGCATTGCTGGACTATGCTCTATGGTGATGACATTAGTCCAGCCATTGCAGACTTTTATGACAGCAGCTTGTGTCTGGTTGTTAGTGCTATAGAAACACATGACCATCCATACTTAAGAAAGGGTGAGGGAAAAAACTGTAGTTTTTAACCTCACTAATCACATAGAAGGGGGATGGGCCAAGTTCAGCCTGTGGGTCAGATTGGGCCCATGGCAGACTCCATTTCCCAGTAGCCCCTGCCCACATTGCTGCTGCTGATTTCCACGGAGACCCCAGAAGCAGTAGTGCTGTGGCAGTGTGGGGCCAGGGTTTCCATGGAGACTGGTCCCAGCAGTGTTGGCAGGGTTCACAGCTGCATGGGGAGCTACTCCAAAGGCTGGAATCTTGCAGCAGTGACAGTGCAGTCCTGCAGTCCAGAGCTGGGGCAGAGCTGTGATCTACTGCCTGTGCATCCCAGGGAAGGTTGTGCAGACAGTGGATTGCAGCTCTGCCTTGACTCTGGATCATGCTGTCACCACTACAAGATTCCAGCCCTGGAGCAGTGCCCCACCTAGCTACACACCTTGCTAGCATTGCTGGGACTGGTTTCCATGGAAACCCTGGCTCTACGCTGTCATGGTGACACCGCAACTGGGGTCTCCATGGAAACCTGTCTCAGTGATGTGGACAGGGGCTGCTGGGAAAAGGAGTTCTTCTGCCAGCCAGATGTGCCATTTTGCCCACCTCTGCTAGAGAGGGTGGCCATATTCTCTTAATAAATTGTACAAGTACCTAAGACAAATTTGTCAGAGGAGTGACCGCTGCAAAGGTACAAAGACTAGCTTGAATATTGCAAGGAAACAATACAAACTTAGAAATATCATGCAGTATTTGTAAGATTTGCTATCACCTGGATATGTGGTGTGCCCAAAATAGGTGTCCATCAGGCAGATCAGAAGAAGAAATGAAGTGGGCTGTAGAAAAATGAAGCAATTACATTGCATGAAAAGATAACTTTTCTATGAAATAAGATCATTCATCACACATGTAATGGCTTTGTGTCTAGGAATATGTAACGGGTTTTGTGGTCATGACAGAAGAATACATTGTCATTTTTCTCAGTTGGATGGAAAGCTTATCATGAGGGAGAAACCCTTGAAAACAGGACATATTGCTTACTGTCCTGGGGTGGATTTGGAGGCAGGAGAGACCTCTGTGAATAAGTGTAATTCTTCCATACTAACCCCAGGAGAAAAGAAGCATGCCATGTTTCCAGAGCAAGTACTTGTTCTGGATTGGTTGGAGTCAAGCCACGCTGAGTACTTCCAACCCCAGAGAGGGGCAACCAGGGACAGACTCAAGCATGAGGAAGCCAAAGATGCTGGGAGATTCTCCTCCTGACACCCACCTGCAGGATACTCAGTAACACAGAGGCATTGGGAAGAAGGTAAAGGTTGTCAGGGGACCATTGCTGGTCAAATTTTTGCTATGGGGAATGCGGCCAGTGGAGGGGCACCTGGTCAGAGGCTGCCAGAGATAAGCAGGTATGGGGAAAGGGAGAGGGGAGATCCAGTGGATTAAAACCCTTTCAGAGGGTATGACTGCTATCTGCAGCCTTAAAGGGACTGTGTTTGGTTTTTCTTTGGGTTTTTTTCACTTTGTTTCTTGCATTGGCTAAGGGTTTTTTGCCTGTAAACTTGGACTCATTTCCTCATCTCTAGAGGGACCCAATCAGGGGTTTGGGACTCAAAGGGGGAGGCAGCTTCTGAGACCCTGGGGAACAAAGGACAAGGCAGCCCTGCCTAAGGCTGAGGTTATCCCTGAGTGGCTTTGCTGTGGAATTGGAAATCAAGGGTGTGGTGAGAACCAGGTGTAGGGGAGAAGGAGCCCCATAAAGCTGCCCTGTTGGGTAATCTGGGGTGATCCTTCCCTGGGGAACTAGCTCATGAATAATTCTAAGCAATATCAAAGTTGGGGTCAGAAAGAAGATATCATTAGGGAGGCAACCATAGCATCTTCTTAGCCCAATTCTACATGGGGAAGATGTTAACTCACTGGGGACTAGGACCTTATAGCACCTATCACAACACTTATGTAGTGGGCACAGCTACACAAGAAGTTTGCTGTGGAGCAGTCTAATTAGTTCTGCAGTAAAGTCTCAGCATGTACATGAACTATTAGGCCACAATAAATTAATTAACTCTTCCACTGGTTAGTACTTATAAACACAAACACAATCCTATCCTGTGGGGGCATTATTTAGTGCACAGCAATGCAAGTGTTGATGCTGATGGGGCTGACTGCAGCACAAGGGTGCTTTGGTGTTGGGGTTGCCTGCTGGCACCCTTGTGTCCCAGCTATCCCCTCTGCAGCATGTTAAGCAAGGTTGGAGAGCCCCACGCTGGCAGGCTGACTCTGTGGGCCCCCTGTCAGCTGGGGCTGCTCTGACTCTGCTCAATGTACTGTGGTGCTGGGTGCATATGAAGATGTGGTACTCAGAAGCAACAAACTCCAGTGTGATATATGATATGTGCAGGAGTTTATTGCATCACATTAATCTCATGTGTGCCCAGTGATTACAATGGGTATCTGTACATAGGCTGGGAAGCTGCTCTGACACACTGTAATTACAGCACATCAGAGAAGCCTCAGTTAATCAAGTCTGTTGGAGTGTGTTAATTAGTGTGCTCAAGCTTGCCTCCACATCTTGTGTATCAGTGTTCCCACACTTCAAAATGGTGGTGGGGGTGTTTTAACTAAAGTTTATTTCAGCTTTAGCTAAGGCACCCCTACCACCATTTTGAAGCATGGGGACACTAATACATGAGACATTGCAGGCACTTTAATTAGAGAATCTGTGAGTGTTTTAATTAGAGTGTCACTTAGAAAGCAGGTTTCCAAGGGCCACTCTAATTAAAGCACCTCCCTCCACCAACAGAGCACATGTAAAAACACCCAATATGATTAGTCTTAAGGGTATTAGTGGGAAACAGTTCTCTATGAAAAGGAATGAGAGGCAGTGAGCATGATGTGTAATCCAGATATGCAGACTTTCAATTGATAATAGGGCTACTTTTAAATATTTTGGATGGAAATTAGGATCATAGGAAAGGAGGGCTGGAGGGATCTCATGGGCTCAGATCCTGCTCTGGGAAGAATCATCCCCAGGGAGAGTAAAGATGGGGAGATGGTACCTACCGGTCCCTCTCTGGTGGGGCAGGATCCCTCAAATCCCTGGGCAGGGCCTGCCCTTGCCTGGGAACAGCATGGTGCTGGCAGTGGGCCCACTGCACATGTGCACAGTTTAAAAGGGCACACCAACAGAAAAAACCCCCCTCAGGTTGGCCCTGGGAGTGGTGTGAGACACACAGGTGAAGGCCCAGTGTGCCCCCACACCTTGAAGCCCCCCCAGTTACCCCCAGCACCTGTGGAGCACCCCGGTGACCCCTGGCACAGCCAGAGATAAGTAGGGCCTGTGGAGGAAGGGGCTGGTGTAGATCAGCTGCAGGAAGGCAGCTGAGAGGAGCCAAGGGGGTCTCACCCTGCCCTGGCTCCTACTTGGCCCAGCCCCCCAGGGAGCCACGTGATCAGAGCCTCATGAACATGTTGCGCAAACAGGCATGCTTGTCTGTGAGTTAGTGTGGGAGTTTGTGCAGAAGGATGAGTGGGAGGGATGGAGGCCCTGCCAGTGCACCCTATGGAAGCTAGTCCCATCAGTAGGTGGACTCCCAGAAGTATGATGTGGCTGGGCACATGCCACACCCCAAAGGTCCCCTTGGAGGATGCAGACTCCCCCTCTGGCATCTCAGAGGCCTCCGCCCAGACAGAACCCATGTTTCTGGGCTCCATGCAAATGAAGCCCCTGGCTCTTGGCTTCAGGGGCTGCCTGGCACATTTCCAGGCTCCTGGGACTGGGAGCATAGTCACGTCCCCTTGCAGGGTTTGCTCCACTTTGGAGTCTCTATGGCACCACATTGAGGAGCTCCAGGACACAGTCTAGAGACTGAGTGCCATCAGGGATGGTGAGCTGGAGATAGACTCTTACTGCCAGGCCCTTCATCCCCTGGATGCGGAGGGTAGACCAAGGTCACCTTCCAGGACAAGAGAGGACTCGGGGATCCCAGCCAGGGGGTTGGACCAAGGTGGTCAAGGGCACCTAGGCCCACCACACCAATGTCCCCTCCCTTCTGGGGCCCTTGCAACCCCAGTAGAGCCTGTGGAGATGCCAGCTCCTGCAGGCAAGGAAGGATCACCTACTCCTACTCTCCGTAAGGGAAAACGCAGAGTGCTTGTCATGGGAGACTCCCTCCTGAGGGGGACTGAGGGGGAGATCTGCCACCCTGACCTCCTAGCCCAGGAGGTCTGCTGCTTCCCAGGGGCCCGCATCTGGGACATAGCTGAGAGGATCCCAAAGATTTTCCATCCCTCTGACCACTACCCTATGCTCCTCATCCATGTGGGCACAAATGAAATGGTTCAGAGCAATCCCAGCCAGATCATGAGAAACTACAGGGCTCTGGGAGTGGGGCTTAGTGGGCTGGGGGTGCAGGAGGTCTTTTCCTTGCTCCTCCCATTTGTGGATCATGGGCTGAGGAGTGAGAGATGGGTTGAGGTAGTCAACCAGAGACTGCAGTGTTGGTGTCATTGTGAAGGCTTCAGCTTCCATGATCACAGCCCACTCTTTGGTGAGAGAGACAGTGGGCTGCTGGGAAAAGATGGCCTCCACCTCACTCCACTGGGGAGGAGGCTTTTCTCAGCTACACTTTCTGACCTACTCAACCAGTCTTTAAACTGAGCCCACCGGAGGATGGGGGGAGTACCGCCACTGCAACCCCACTGGGTAGTTTTTGTAAACCCAGCAAGCTAAGGCACTCAAGGGAACCCACCCCTACCCCAGCCCCAGAGCGATCTGTAGGAAAGGCAAGGGCCCCAGTGGGACACTTACGTGCCTTTACACCAATGCCAGGAGCCTGGGGAACAAACTGGAGGAACCGGTCCTCTTGCTAAGCCAAAAGGATTACGATTTCATAGGGATAATGGAGACCTTGTGGGACTCCACCTATGATTGGGCCACAGGTATAGATGTCTATACCTTGTACAGGAGAGAACATGTGGACAAAAGGGGTGTGGGGAGGTAGCTCCCTATGTAAAGGAAAGCTACGTGTCCCTGCAAGCTAAAATTGGCACCCAGGGGGGACGATTGGAGACTCTCTGGATCAAAATTCATGGTGAACAAGGCACAGGGGACACAATGGTGGGGGTATACTACAGACCTCCTAGCCAGAATCAAGAGCTTGATCAGGAATTCACCAGGGAACTAGCTGAGGCTGCATGCTCCCAGTGTATGGTTGTCATGGGAGATTTCAACTACACTGAAATCTCATGGGAAGAACACTCCGGCACATCTGAACGATCGCAAAGGTTCCTCGTGTGTGGATGAGCTTTATCTGACTCAAGAGGTCTATGGACCGATGAGAGGTAAAGCGCTGCTAGACCTGGTACTGGCAATGGGGGATGACTTAATCAGCAACCTAGCTATCAAAGGGAAGCTGGGAGACAGTGACCATGAGCTGATCATCTTCACCATCTGCCATAAAGAAGGCAAGTCAGTCAGCAAAGCAGAAGTCATCGACTTCAGGAAAGCTGAATTTGACAAGTTCAGGAGGCTTGTTGGTGAGGCCCTAAGGGACCATGACTCAAAAGGGAGGGGTGTTCAGGAAGAGTGGTTGCTCCTCAAGGAAGCAATCCTGGAAGCACTAGCAATGTCTATCCCATCTTGAAGGAAAGGCAGCAAAAGGGCACAGCAGCTCCCTTGGCTCTGCAGGGAACTAGTGGACCTTCTGCATCTAAAAAGAAAGGCCTATAATGGATGGAAGGCTGGATCCATCCCAAAGGAGGAATACTCTGCACTGGTCCAGACCTGTAGGGAGTGAACCAGGAAAGCCAAGGCTGCAAATGAACTCCAACTGGCTACACGTATCAAGGACAATAAAAAGTCCTTTTTTAGAAATGTGGGGAGCCGGAGGAAAAGCAAGGGTAACTTTGGACCCCTGCTAAACCACATGGGTCAACTGACAACTGACGCCCAGGAAAAAGCCAACCTGTTAAACAGGTATTTTGCATCATTTTTTTGCCAGCCCCAAGGAATGTCCCTGCCCAAAATGGTATGGGACAGCTAGGGCAAGAGAGATCTGTTCCTCCACATCAATGTTGACCATGTGAAGGAACACCTTGAGAGGTTGGACACCTTCAAGTCAGCTGGCCCAGACACCCCAGGGTACTTAAGGATCTGGCAAACATCATAGCTTGGCCACTGACACAGATCTTCAAAAACTTGTGGCGTTCAGGTGAAGTGCCCAAGGATTGGAAAAAGGCCAATGTGGTATCCTATCTTCAAGAAAGGGAGGAAAGTAGATCCGGGGAACTACAGACCCATCAGCCTGACCTCCATCCCTGGGAAGATCTTGTAGAAAATCATCAGAGACTATTCTTGACAAACTGGCTGAAGGCAACTTCTTAAGGGATAGGCAGCATGAGTTTGTTGTGGGTATGTCTTGCCTGACCAATCTCACCTCCTCCTATGACCAGGTGGCATATTACCTGGACAAAGGAGAAGACATTGATGTCATATATCTCAACTTTAAAAAAGCTTTCGATCTGGTATCCCACAATCATCTTAGAGAAAAACTGGCTAACTGCGGCCTCGGCTACATCACAGTCTGCTGGCTGGGGAATTGGCTTTGAGGTCAAATCCAGAGAATGGTAGTTGACAGAAGTCAATCATTGTGGTGAGCTGTGACCAGCGCGGTTCCCATGGCTTTGTCTTAGGGCCTATCCTTTTCAGCATGTTCATTAATGATGTGGACATTGGTGTCAGGAGTGGACTGGCCAAGTTTGCTGATGACACCAAACTTTGGGGTAAACCATCCACACCCAAGGACAGAATGGTGATCCAGGCCAACCTCAACAGGCTCAGAAAATAGGCAGATGAAAACCTGATGGCCTTCAACTCCGAAAAATGCAAGGTACTCCACCTTGGGAAGAAAAACCCACAGCATGCTTATAGGCTCGGCAGTGGTACGCTTGCTAGCACCATGGTCGAAAAGGACTTGGGGGTCATGATTGATCACAAGATGCGTATGAGCCACCTATGTGATGTTGCATCTGGCAAAGCAAGCAAAACTCTGGCCTGCATCCATAGATGCTTCTCTAGCAAATCCCAGGATGTCATCCTCCTGCTGTATTCGGCCTTGGTGAAGCGGCAGTTGGAGTACTGTATCCAATTCTTGGCTCCACAATTTAAAAAGGATATGGAGAAGCTTGAGAGTGTCCAGAGGAGAGCCACATGCATGATCAGAGGGCATGAAAACAGGCCTTATGATGAGAGGCTGAGAGCTACAGAACTCTTCAGCTTGGAAAAGCTCAGGCTCAGGGAGGAACTGGTGGTTGCCTGTAAGTATATAAGGGGTGTACATCAGGACTGGGGGGAATGCCAGTTCACCAGAGTGCCCATGGGATGACAAAGTCAAACGGTCATAAACTTTTCCAAGACCATTTCAGGCTGGACATAAGGAAGAACTTTTTTACAGTCCAAGCCCCCAAGACCTGGAACAGACTGCCGCCAGAGGTGGTGCAAGCACCTACTTTGGACTCCTTTAAGAGTCAACTGGATGTTTATCTTGCTGGGATCCTGTGACTCCAGCTGACTTCCTGCCCCTGGGGCAGGGGGCTGGACTCAATGATCTTTCAAGGTCCCTTCCAGCCCTAATGTCTGTGAAATCTATGAAATCCCTGACTAAACCATCACAGGCAAGTGCCTGTCCAAACTGGTCTTAAAAATTTCCAGAGATGGAGATTCCACAGCTTCTCTAGGAAGCTTGTTCCAATGCTTGATCACCTTCAGAGCCAGAAAATCCTTACTAATCTTCAAACTAAATTTCCTCTGTTGCAGCTTGAGCCTATTGCTCCTAGTCTGCTATGTTCCCTTTGGCCACAGAGAAGTGCTTATTCCCATGCTCTCTATAACTGCTCTTCAGGTGTTTGAAGACTGTTATCAAATCCTCCCTCAGTTTTCTCCTCTCCAGACTAATAACCGTAGCTCTTTCACTTATTTGTCATAAACCATGGCTCCCAGGCCTCTAATATTTCTCTCTCTTTGCTGTACTCTTTCAAAACTGTCCACATCCTTTCTAAAATGTAGGGCCCAAAACTGGACACAGGATGTCAAGTGGGGCTGCACCAATGCTGAATACAAGGGAAGAATAGAGGTGGAAGTGGCACTCTTGTCAATAACGGCACAAAATGTCATTAATTTTTTTTTTGCAAGAGCACATGGTTGTTTTATATCAGTTTATTGTCCACTGTGACCCCCCAGATCTTTTTCTGCAGCACTGCAGCCTACCAAGACCTAGCCAGTCTGTATTTGTGCATACAAGTATTTTATTTCAAGTCAGGATTTTGCACTTACCTTTATTGAATTTTATTTGGTTGATTGTGGACCATTTCTCCAGGCAATCCAAGTAATTCTGGATCCTAGCCCTACCCTCCAGAGTGTCTGCAACTCCACCTCATTTGCTGTCATCAGATTTGTTAAGCGTGCACTGAGTTCCATTGTCCAAATCATTAATGACAATTTTAAACAATAATGGATTTAGGACAGAGCTTTGAGGAACCTCACTTGATACCTCTTCCAAACTAGACGTTGAACTATCAATGATTAATTGTGCAATGACTAATTTTTAATTTACCAAAATTTGCCTCTTCGTGCTGCTTATTCTACTTATATAACCAAGAACAACATTATAATGGAATTCACGACAAGATGTGGTGCTCAGTGGGCATGTCTACATGTGACCTCATCGGCCATTGTTACTGCACCATCATATAGTACTTCCGTTTGGATGTACTAAATGATGGCACAGTAACAGCCTATGCTGCACCATGCTGGTGGCACATGGCTATTGTAAGCCCCTACATCACTGTAGGCTATAGTGAGGGAGTTCATTGCTATGACAACATTGCTGTGGCATCATAGTTTGTGCCTACTGATGCTACAGTGACATCGTATGTTGCTACAGCAACAGTGTCATGTGTAGATGCACCCATTTAAAAGTGTCATAATTGCAGCTAAGAGCAGTTTTATTTTGCCTTAACCCTTTTGGCCACCCTCACCTTACCATTCTATGTTCATTTTGTAGGAATTACTAGTGGTCTTAAACATTACCAGATGTGTAAAGTGTCTTCAGAAGAACTAAGGGGGGACATGGAGAGCCAGTAAAAGGGGAAGATAATTTGATGTAGGAAAAGAGACTGGAAAGGGGAAGGAGGGAAAACAGAAAAGGAAAGGATGGGGTGTGGGAAATGATAAGTGTGACTGCAAAGGTAAACTAGTCCCTCTCTACTTTGGCAGGGACAAAATAGAAAACATGAGAGAGACTTTTTCCCCCAAGCTATTTAGCATGATTATATTTAAAAGCTTGTTTCCTAAAAGTTATGGTGAAGCTTTTAAACTAAAAATTTGAAAAATCTGTATATAATTCTCCCAGTCTTACAGCAGACTACCGTACTGAAATCCATAGAACTGTGTAAGCCAAAAGGTAACACTTATTATTTCTTCACATCTTTCCAAAGTATAACAAATAACGTAATCCATAACATCATAAGGCAGAGCGGGTCTAGTTATTTTCATTCATTTTATTTTACATATATATACACTTCCACTTTGAAGGATTTCTTAATGGATTTTCAGGTTTTGCAAGCTCTGATTCTTATAATTTATCTTTATTCATTAATGCTGCTTTAAATGCTTTCTTTTTATGTGGGGTCTCTGAATAAAGGAAATAGTGAAGGCAATCCAAACTAGAACTGGATAAAAAATGAGGGTGCTAACTCATAATCAGGGAAACAGTTTTTCTCTGTTTAAAATTCCAAATTCTCTGATTAAAAAACCCCCAAATCAGTGTTTTTCTGGAAAAAACATGAAATGCCACTATATATATTGGTATCAGTTGAACACAATGTTTTATTCATATATTTACAATTTTAAAGCAATTTGGAAGCCTACCAGTGCCTCAATCATTATAATAAAATTAATTCTAAATACCTATGTATTTTGGTGTTTGATTTTGTTATTTCTTTCACAGAAAATCAGAGTGCCCCCTACCCCTTTTGGCACTGAGCAGCCCTGATATGCTGGTGCTCTGCCCCTGCCCATGCTGTTGCCCCTCACTCCTGAGCCACAGCACCTTCAGCCCTGCTGGTGCCTCCTGATCTGCAGTACTATCTTTTGGCAGAGAAAATTAGTTTTCTGTGGTCTAATAGTGTTGCATGCATTGGCAATGTGTAGGGGGTGCACATGGGTGCACGTGAACCCCCTGAGCATGGTGCTGCACCCCCTGCAAAAAGGCACTGCTGACACTGCCAGAGGCACATGCAGGCAGTTGCTGCTCACCACTCCCCCCACACTCACTGCTCACCACCCCCCATCATGCTGCTGACACCAACAGCGGTGTCTGCAGGTGGTCCATGATCGTCACTGCCTGCTCCTACTCCTGCTCCTGCTGGTGGTGTCTGTGGCTGGTCACCAACTGCCATCCCATTGCTGCCTGCAGGAGCTCGCCATGCCCCACTTGCACACAGCATTCATGGTTGCACATGCAGACTGTGATGCTTTACATTGCAGCAAATTTGACTATTGTGCTGTTAAGCACACATATAGATGCATCCACTGTGATTATTCTTTCATTAATCAGATTGGATCCCATACAGTTTCTTGTTAATTCATTGATCTATTTGATTGCCACACTTGCACTATGAGTCTGTTCTTTCCCCAGATAAATTTTCAGTTTGCCTCTATCAGTATAATAAAATGTTCTTCTGCATTCCAGTGTTTCAGTGTATGTCTGCCACACTGCATATCTTAATATTGGTTTGATCCAGTTCCTATTCCAACAGGGATAATTTGCCATACTGTAACAACCTTCTTAAAACCCATCCTAAAATACTATTGCTAAACATAATTTCCTGTGTTGCTCACCAGCACACCTTGTTCATAGGGGCTTTTCTGGTTTTGCCATTGCTTGAGGAGTTTAACTGGGAGGAAGATGGTATGTCCCACCTCCTGGTACCTTCCTTCAATCTTCCCATCTGACTTTCTGTTTGGGGCTGTGCCTCCCCAACACCCCAACAACTCACCTAATGCCAACCAAAGATGTTATTCTCTTGCTTCCTAAGTCCAGTCTGGTACAGGCTCTGATATCTTGGCCTTTGAACTGTTAGTTGGATTTGGATTTTGTCACATCCAGTTCTTCACAGGCCGCATTTGGTCTGGCCAAAACTCCTACCCAACCCTGGGTTACCTTGCTCCCTGGTGAATTTCCCCCACTCTTGGGTCTGTCCTGGCTGTGGTCTAGGCATCCATCCCTCTTTCTCTCCTCATATTCCTGTGGGTTCCAATCCTGTCTGGAGATGTCTGGAGTCCATGGCATCTCTTCAAGTGAGTCCTTCAGCCCTGTAGGGCTCGGCTTATCTTCATATGCCCCTTCCTGGGGCAGCCACCATTTCCCTTCAGTGGGGCTTGGTCCTGCTCCAGGCTGCTCTGGGCCCACTGAGGAATCCACTTCTGGTCCCCCACATCTCTCTTCTGCCACAGCTTTTTATCCTGGCTCCAAGGGACTGGCTGGCAAATCGGCACCAGCACGCTGCCATAAAGTGTGCCCATGCCAGTGTGGGATCTGGTCCTGACTCCTCCCAGTTCCAGAGTTCCTTTTTTTCCCTCTTTGACGTGGCATCTTCTCCTGCTGTGGTTTCACTTTTCCTGCACTGCTGGCTCAGGGCGGTGTCCCACCAGCTCTGCTCATCTCTTGCCCAAGGTAAGTCTCTCCTCATGGTTCCATGCCTGCCACACTAAACATGCTCCAAATGGAAACAAACCATTTCCTTTCCACTTTGGTCACTGACCCAATCACAGGTCTCATCTAAACTGATGAGTGTTTGCCCATATTATTATGAATGTTACTATTGTTTGTATTGCAATAGTGCTCTAACTACCCTTTGTGCTTGGAATCCTACCTGCAAAGAAAGTTTTCTGCCTCTTATCCTCCACCCCAGTATAAATGTGTGTGGGAATGCTGTAATGAAGGGTCTGTTTGGATGTTCTTGGATTTTATATCTGTCAGTGATTGGTTAAAGCACACCAGTCTCTAATAGGATGTGATTCTTCTGATAATAGGTAAAGTTCACTTCATATATACTAGATTATTTACTTGTGCATATTGCAGCCCAGTTATACTATACAGTACCTGGACCTGCTTATTATTTTCAGCCATGGAGATTAAAGCTAGCTTTGTTTTCTACTGCATTCTCACTGTAATATTTTTTCTTTTATCATTTTTGGGAACAATGCCACAAGTCACGAGAGTTGGCAATACTGTCGTGGTGCTATAGAACTATTAAATAACTACATTGATAACTGTGGCAGGGAGTCGGACTTGATGACCTGCTCAGGTCCCTTCTGACCCTACTAACTATGAAAAATTGTATATATTTTGCTTCTGAAATTGTATATATTTCTATTACTGTATAACACAATAGATATCTGTGGGTTTATTTCAAAATGTCTGGCTTTCAAACCAAGGGTAGTATAGTAATAATCTCCTTTTAGATGGAATCTCAGGTATTCACATATTTCAAAAAAATCCTTCCTTTTTTGGTGGCGGTGAGGAATAACATGTAGCTAAATTGTAATAGTTTTTCTGTTAATGCCTTTGTGTTAGTGAGCTGTTGAACTTGCTTTAGTGATCTGTACTTTGTTTATCCTACATAATTGCAATCTTCCTTTAATAGTCTGATTATTTTGTAGCATTTTTCTTGTGCTATTCTAGATACTCTCTGGGTTTTTTGAAATATTAATGACTGGTGTTTGTTGTGAGACAATTTGTGCAAAATAGCATGCTGTCAAAATAACAAAGTTCATCTTTTGGTACAGTTGCCATTTTACAAGTTTAAAAGATATGTTCGGTTTTTGCTTCTCATGTGTGTCTGTACCTATCCATATAAAAGTATCTCTAATAACCATGACTCAAAAGACTGGTCATGGAAGCCTTCACTTCCTTTCCATTGCTTGACAGTTATGGAGAGAGGGTGGAAACGCTATATAATCTTTGGCAGCCAGCTGGCAATTCCATTCTAGACCTAACTACTCATATCACCAAACTCCATATGTCTGTAAGCAAACTGGTTACCAGTCTGTGCAAATAAAGAAAGGAACAAACTACAAAGCTAGGGACAGACATTCAAAAAGCCAAAGCCTGAACTGATTCAACCTTTGCAGGTTAGTTTAAATTGCCTAGGTTGAACCAGTTTGTAACAGGACAACATTCTCTCTGGACTGAGGCAATGCAGGCACATGCCTGCAGTTGCTCAGGCCAGGTACCAGGGACTGCTAGAGTACGCCTTCTGCTGCAGGGAATCTTTGCTAGGGGGGCATGGCCAGTCCGGGCTGAATTGGCCAGAGAGGGTTTTAATTCTTCCTTCTCTATCCCACTGGCAGGGACCCAAGTGGGGTCTGCTGGGTGCTCTCCCTTTGCTGCTGCAGCAGCAGGGCACCATGGCTTCTGAGGCAGAGGGGGGCAAGGAGAAAACTTAGTCTCCCCTCTACCCCCACTGGTAGCTTGTGTTCCCCCACATTGTGACAGGGGCTACTTCTCCCAACAAGGGCCCTACCCCCTCCTGCTGCAGCCACAGGGAGGGGGCATAGCCAGGCAGGGACCCTGGGGGGGCAGGGAGTGCAGTGGCAATGGTGGGCAGACCCAGCTTCCAGTGGGGATAGAGGGGAGACTAACTCTCCTCTCTGCCCCCACTCTGCCTCAGGGGCCATGGTACCCCGCTGGTGCAACAGTGAGGGGGGAGAGCCTGGCAGACCCTGCTCCAGTCTCTGCTGGTGGGATAGATAGGGGGGAATTAAACCCCTCCCTAGTCAGACCCCTACCCCTGCCAGTCCCTGCTCTGGCTGGAGAGCAGAGGGGTGGGACCAGCCTGGCTGGGCTGGAGCAGAGAGCCCAGCCCAGAGAGCATGCCGAGATGCTGGGGGTCTCTGGTTTAACCTAAACCAGCAACAAGACTGGGGCAAATGTTGCATAAATTGGTTTGAGCCAAATCCGTTAAGTTTGACACTACATTCAAACAGGTTTATCTCAAACCGGTTTCAGCCATTTTGAAACTAGTTTATGTGTACTGAATGCCTGTTCTGTTACAGGCTAAAACCAGTTTCTGATCACTTAAACCAGTTTATGTTTAATGTCTTGCCCTAGCACAAGGTTTTAAATCATTAATTGAAGATGTGGTCCTTCCTATCACCTCCCCAGTGAGGGTTGAGGAAAGTTAGGATTGAGTGAAGGAAAGTTTGGCATAGAGTATTCAATTTGCCTTGTCTATTCTAACTCTTCTACACAAACTGAATATTTCAGATATGTCTTTATTTTTCTATACCAGTCTTATTACCTCCTCATATGAAACATATGACTTATGACTTTTTAGGCAAATCAGTTCCAGATCCAAGTCCCACTGCAATCCAAAGTGGTTTTGAGTTGGCCATGTGAACCACTTACTGCTCCTGATTTTTTGATGAAATGCACTTGTTGATGGTTTATAATGGCATGTACAATGAAATCTATAAAATGAAATATGCAAGATGTTAGAATGGTGGAGTTAATGTTGCTGTGACAAGCTTTCATTTCTTGACTTTTGTGATGCCTGACACCTGAGCCATAATATTCCATTAACATTCCTCACCCCTTCTCCTTGATACCATATGTGATCCTCATTTGTTGTGTCATGTCTTTGTGAGCTCTTCAGTCATGGCCTATGTCTTTTTATTTGTTCTGAAAGACATGAGGCACACTTTGGGAACTGTAAAAATAATAGTCCTAATTTTTTTCCATTGATTTTATATTCAGTGCAACAACCTTACCATCAGGATTGCTGAAATCATTTTCAAGGTAGCTGCTTCACATTCTATATTATAAACTTCTGCTGTCCTATTTTATTTTATATGGATTCTTATAATGATACCAGCATCTTAGTAATCAGCTTCCACTCTGGTGCTGTAAATGATGGTGCTAATATCTGAAACACAGTCTTCTTTCTTTCTTTTATCCTTTCTTTAGGTAGTGACCTGTGTATGCAATGCTGGCTTTTTTTTCTTGTAATGGCTTGTTGTTTAATTTATTTTAAGAAGTACAAATATTTTCATAAAGGTTCCTTAATTTTTTTCTTGGATGCTGCTTGTGATAGTATTCATAACTATTTGGTACTAAGTTCACTGCTGGTGTTTCTGAAAGAGAAGATTATTAGGAAATGGAAGTATCAAAAGTTCTTTAAAAGGAGAACTTTAAAAGGACAAAAAGATTAGGTTCACAGTTTCCAACTAACAGCTTGGCTACTATTCCTTTAAATCCATTCACATAAAATAAATATCAATGTTACTATAAATCTTAAACATCCACATCCACACAACATTGATATAAATCAGGTGTTAAAGAATTTGGCACGGTCAAATGAAGGTCATCATTGCTTATTTTCGTTATGATGCTTCACTTCTAGGTCAGGATGGAGACAAGTTACAGTATGTGATTACTTGTCCTGAGTCACCAGATTCATTGTCCTTCATGATTTGTCTTTGTACTATTCACATGGCTTTGCAGGCATTAGACAGTTCAAACAATACTGCAAAATGTCCTTTCTGCTATTAATGCGTCTGTGGCACCTTTGTGCCAGGCACCACAAGGTCACCTATTGCATTTTGTTTCTGTCCAGCTATTCTTAGTCTTCCATTTACCCTTAGTGAATGGGAGAAAACAAGCTTATTGTGTAGCCAGTGATAGACTCTCAAATATGTTGTTGTTTGGCCATCTTATCCCTCTTGGAGGAAAGGTTTTGATTGTACAAGTATTTATTGATTGTGAATTTGATATTTTGTAATTCATTTCTGTTCCAGAATGGAAAAATGTTGCTGATGTAAACTCGTCAGCAATTAATATGAGCTTAAGGCTTTCATATAGGCAGATATTAACAGGACAGGCACTAAACAAGTTTGATTCCCTTTGTTCAGGCCTTTTTTTCTCATTGAAGCATGTGTGATATTCAACTGTTGTTGGCCATATTAGAGAAGGTAGACACATTGGCAGTGGGAAGAAGATTTAGATTTCCAAATGGGGAGATGGACAGTAGGCCTGTGTGAAGTGGCTAGTATTTGCTTTGGAAGCAGCTAGTATTCACTGTGTGAAGCGGTTAGTATTCAGCTGATGCAGGGGACAGTGATTCAATACAGTGGTTCAAATCACTGTCCCAAACTGATTTGGCCAAATCACCAAATCAAACAGGCCCCATCCCCCGCCCACTCTCCCAGTCCCGTCAATGGCTGCCCTGCACAGCCCCGGTGTCCTGGCACTATAAAAAAATGCAAAAAAAAAAGCCCCACACTCACCGGCTCCTGCCAGGTGGGGGGAGCGGGTGATTACTGCTACCCCCACTGCCCCACACTTCATGGGGGGGCTCTGCCATGAGCCCCCAAAGGCCCTGATGGCTGCTGCAGGAGCTGATGATTGTGGGGCTGCTTTACTTTTTTAAGTGTCGGGAGGCTGGGGCCAGGTGGGGCAGCCATTGATGAGGCTGGGAGAGTGGGCAGGGGTCAGGAGGTGCTCAGGAGGGCTTGGGGAGCAGGCAGGGGATGAGGCCTGGTGTGGGGTACCCCCATGGTCCCCTTCCCCCTCCTCCATCCCTTCCCCTCACCCCCTACTCACTGGCATGGAGCCTGGGTCCAGCTCCCTGCAGCAGCAAGTGTGGACTGCCCAAAGCTCCAAATCTTTTGTGAATCCTTTCTGAATTGATTTGGAGGCATCGGATCAGTTTGGACCTTTTAATTGGTTTTCTGCTTGATTTGGATTGGGAGATTCAGCCGCCAAATCGCTCGGGATCTCCTCTGAACTGAATTAGCAACTGAAGCTTTGCACAGCCCTAAAGGAAAGGTGTCGGAAGGTCAGAAAACATGAGGTGCAGTTCCTATTATTCTCCAGTTTTCAGCCAAAGAGACTGTTTTATCAAGGGGCTTGTAATGGCATTCTTGAGTGGGCTCCTGGTCTCTGAACAAGGCTTTTAGGTGCTCCAGTGAAACATATCATGATAGAGAAACCAGGAAATGTATGATCATGCTAATAGACACCAGTTAGGCCCTAATCCAAATGAAGCATTTAAAGCATATTTTAAAATGGCATGCTATAAGTCATTGATGTCCCTAATAGTGACCCTAAGTTAGTGATAACCCCAGAATGTCATAATGGGGATTTATGAAGTAAACAGTTCTAGTTTTTCTCTGCTTGCTTCAGAGTAAATTTGGTAAATACATTTTTGCCTAACTTTATCTCCTTTTTTTCTTTGTATCTTCCCATAATGCTACGTTCACAAAGGTTCCTTATGAAATGTTGCAATCAGTATACTACATTTTAGTATATTTTTCTGTGACCTGTCATCATGATTTCCAATGGCAGTTTATAAATCTTTGCTTTATTGTGAGATTTTTTTTCATATTAAAAATTAAACCACATGGCTGATGATTCTGTGTGCTTTTGGAAAATGATGCTTGGCTATCGCTCCTGATTTTTGTCTCAAACCGATGGCTACATTGTGGTGGTGATAGTGGTTATCCTTGCAATGCATTTTATACTGTGACCTTGTAAAATTTAACAGAGAAATCATTTATTTTGCTAAAAGCATGAGGGTAACTTCTGTTTAATTTCTTTCATATGCTGTGGAGGCCTCTTATAACCTAAAACCTCAAGTGACATTCTTTAAAATGTGCAAAAGTAGCTCAGTTTCCTGATTACATTCTACTGGCCTAAGGACAGAAAGAACCTATTGCTTTTCCCTATGGCACATTTGCCTATTTATTCATGCATGGTTTTGCTATTCTAGAAACCTTTGGAGTATTAGATTTCTACCATCTTGGCATTTGTTTGAAATGACGTAAGTTTAGTTTTGTTTGTTCTGTGTTGACTCTCTTTGTGGAAAATGGAATTTATATTTTCTCTTTCAAACACATGAAGTCATGGGCATCAATATGAGACAGGAGCATATGACATATATATATATATATATATATATATATATAGCCACAAAACAAATTGCTTAATTGCAGTTTTGGTATTGGTGTTTGAATAAGGATGCTGTGTTAGACCTATATTATTTTCTTTAGCATTTGTTTGCTTGAGCATATACTAGATATATTATTATCTATATAAAATTAATATAGATATATTATTAATTGTCAATATATTAAATATGTAATCAATAAATAATAAATATAAATATATACATTTATAAAAATGAATATATATATTATAAATATAAATTATAATATAACAATTAAAATCCAGTTTTTTAAGCATTAGATTGCTGATCAAAATGAAACCCATGCTAAAGGCTGGTCCCTGGCTGAAGAAGTCCATTTAAAGTTAAGCTCAACGTTTCAAGTATAAATTACTTGTCTTTTACTCAAACTTCTATCAAGCAATTTATTACTTTGCGGGTCTCTTGGCTGGTCATTTCAGAGTTCTTACATATGAATGTGGCCTATCTTAGGTTCTGAAATTTGTTGAAGGCATTTTTAATGGCAATGCCACAGATTGCTTATTGCACAGGAAGGTATGCACATGTTAAAAATGATTCATAGACTTAGCTACTCCTTTCTTCCTTGGTTAGTGCTTTGATTGGGCTTTAGAGGATCAGAGAGAGGGCAAGTTCTCTTTCACAGCTGCCTCAATACTCTTGGAGCTGAACAATAGAATTTTGTTCCTTGTAGAATGTGTTGTATAACAGTTTAGAGGAAAGGAATCCAATTACTTTATATATTACATATTAAAAGAAAAACAAACAAATCTGCATTGCATGATCTACACCTTCCTTCAACTTACCTCATATTTTTCAGGGTGTATATATTTATGATTATTCCAAAGCTAATGCCAGTATCTGCCTGTAAATGGACTCTCAAATGATTATCCCTTATTGTAAAATGGGGCCCTGTGCCTCTTTTACAGCAAATATGCCAAACTCTGTGTGACTTGACTGAAGTTATAAAAGTCTAATTAATGCATGGCCATTCTTGGCGTGGCTGCTATTTGGTCTTCGTTAATGTATCTATTTGTTTTACTTTTTCTCCAGAAATTATACTCAAACTTCAGTGAATAGAAAATCATTTTGTGAAAGGTGAGAGTGCCACAGATAACAAAGGATTCCTTTTGGAATCTTATCTTCCCTCTCATGACAGAGGGTTTAACAAATCATTTTGGAAATATCAGTGATCTAGGTGATAGTTGGTAGCTACAAGCATCAGCTGACTTAGTGGACTGGAGCTGGCAATAGTGAAGACCTAATCAGTGAAGACCTAATCAGGTAGCGGCAGCTTATGTAAGGCTAACGGCAGGTGAAAGCAGAAGTTTACTAGCAAAGGTACTGGGTGAGTGTCCTGTGTCTACTTGACTGAGGACTAGGTTGGATTTATAGGTGAAGCCTAAACAGAGCTTCTGCTGGAAGCCAGTGTTAGAGAGCGTGGAAAGAAATCTGTCCAGATAGCCATTTAGGTTCTCGAGGGCGGTCAATTAATCTCTGTTAACATGCACAATTAACACACTAATTGGTTCTTGCATTTATTTTTTTAATGTTTTAATTGTGCATGTAGTTTTGGAGCCTGTAGGCTGCTGCAACAGGAAGGGGGCAGGGTGCACAGACACACAAGGGTGCACATGAGCAGCTGCAGCATGCATGTGACTAGGAATGCAGCCTGGTGGTATGTAGAGTGGGGCTTGGGGAGGCATATTGAGGCCCCCACAGTGAGGGAGGGAGTGGGGCAGGGGCTGGGGTGAATGGGGCCTCGATTCATGAGACGGAGCCATGGGAAGCTTGTTCAGGGGCATCCGGTGCAGCTCCCTGCTGCTGTGTGCAACCCTGGAGAATGCATGTGTGGGGGAGCATGTACCCATTGGATTTGTGCATGGGGTGTAGGTGCCCTTGTCCTGGGAGCTGCGTGCTGGCCATGCCATGCATACCCTGCCCACCCTGTGGTGTAAGGCACAACATGGCATCATGCAGCTCCCAGGGCAAAGGCAGCAGGGTCCAGAGCCCCAACCTGGAGCAGGCAGCCCATCTCCACCCTGTGCACAAATATGGGATGCATGCAGCGGCAGGGAGCTGAGCCATGCCCCCCACAGATGAGCCTCCTGCAGCCCCATCCCCTGTTGCACCCTGCCCCCAGGGTCCCATTCACTCCAGCCCCTGCCCCTGGCCCATTCCCTCCCTCATTGTGGGGGTCTTGATCTACCCTCTCATGCCCCTTCCCTCTCCTCCTGCCCCTTCCACTCCAGAGACTTACCTGCTGGGCACTACTCTATGTGCCATCAGGCTGCATTCCTCCAGGGTTACCCCACATCCTGCCAGAATGTGCAGGCCTCCCTCCACCCCCTGGGCTCTAAACCCCACACATAGTCATAGCCCCCTACATTTTTTCAATTGCACAACTAATTGTTATAAAATATTTTAATCATTTGACAGCCCTAAATTGTTTTCTATATTTTTCTATATTTTTCCTAATGCATACCTTCCTTAACTTGGGTGTTTTTGGATATGGCTTTCACCAATACTCAATGCTTCTGAACAAGGCAAAAAATGCTCTGCTCTCAGACACATGTAGCAGCAGGAGGTTAAAAAAAAAATCCTTCCAGGTCCCAGGGGCAACCAGCAAAACCCAGAAGCATGGAAAATAACTATAGTAGAACATAAGCATAGCTGCTTTTTGACATTGCTCATAGATATCTTGCTTAAGGCTTTTGGATTAAATATTATTGCTGTTAAATTGGTATTGATATTGCTTGTGGTAGTTACTTTTCTTGCTTAGTGTTTCCCTGACTAGCTGACCGTTGGGCCCCATCTTCCTTTCAGATGATCATAGAGTACCAGAAGTCTTCTTCCATTCCCTGTTTCAGTTAGTATTTGGTTCACACAATATTTGGACAGTTACTGAGCTACTGCCTGTGGTCTCTACCTGATAAAATTGTTCAAGAGTAATAATTTTGCTTCAACTCTTTGTCAAGAACATCTGGTATTTTCACAAATCTTTTCAGAAATGTCTTAAAAGGAAATATTTTGCTACATTGTTGGAAAATTACAGACCAATTTAACAAATTGAATTGAGATTTTTTATCCATTTTTGGTACTAAGCTGTAAAATATTCACCTGCAGATATCAAATTTCCTCAGCCAGCTGAAAAATAACCAGTCTAGAAACACTTAATTTAATACTAGGAGCTATACTGCAATTTGCCCCTAGGCAGAAAGATGCCTTAACTTCTGCTGGGGAATTGGGGGCTCCCAGAGATAAGGTACATGATCCAGAGAAGTAAAGGTTGTGTTTAGGAATGTGGCTTTCTTTGAAATATCATTTATTTTTTCTATGTGACCCACAGAATGTTTCTCAAGTCATTTTTTCCTGACATAAAGGCACAACTTTGTATTTGAAAAAGAAGAACTCTTCTACTGCATCTAAAATTCAATGCAAACCAGTTCAATGTTCCTTAATGCTGATTTTGGCAGCATTAAGAATTCTTTTGCAGGAACCTAGCATGAGCTGAAATAATGTGACATTTTTCCTTACCTCTCTCTTGTAAGCTCAATATTTTGCTCTCATCTGGGACCACCCATTGCTGATTTGTTCATTTGTGTGTCTGTGTGTGTGTTTTATAGCAATGTCCTTTCTTCCTTTATTTTTGCCAAGATCAAGGCGTTGTATATATAAATAACCATCTGTAAAGGACTATCTACAGTTAAAATCAACAGCATGACTACTCATTAGATAGAGATAGATGGGTGAACAAGAGGAGTGAAAGAGGAAAGACAAAAGAAAGCACAACAGCTAAGTAGACATGAGGGAGAAACAGATCACCAAAAGCACACAGAGAAGAGGCACCAGATTCTGTCATCTGTTGACATTTCAAGACTCTGAATATGCCTAGCAAATCACACTCAATACCCAGATCGTGACCCTACAGAAAGGTGGAAGATGAAATATCCTGGACTGCTAACCTGTACATCAAAGGCACAGAGTTCTGAGTACAAGGACTACTCATGGTTAGTGTTGCTATACCCCACAAACAAGGGACTAGGAAGCAGGAGACTAGACTATTGCCAACTCCTAGAAGTCATAAATCATGAGTCAAGCCCTGAAAAAAATCATAATGTTTTCTTTAAAAAAAAAGTAATTTTTTAGATATGCCTTTTAGTGTTGGAGCTCACAGCGTTCACATTTATAAACTTGTTTTCTTTACTAGGATAACTAGAAAATTATTCTTTTAATTGAAAACTGTGGCAGTCATGAAATCAGCAACCTCATAATCTGGGACTGTATATGAAACACCAAACATTGTGTTGCACCAGGTGGTGTGTCACAGCAGGTGGTAACAATGTACCAGGAGCATATAAACCCTTTTCAGTGGCCACAAGAACCTATTGAAGGGGGTGGGGGGAGAAGGTGGATGGGAGGGGGCTGTAGACAGAAGTAACAATTGTTTCAATTTCAATGTCAATGATACTGATACAAGCTGTTATGATGCAATGGTTACATCTTCATGATTCTGTTGAGATACAAATGTAGCAAAACTGTTCAAACTTTAACTTTATTTCATTCAGGGTCAAAGTTAGAGTTATTTATCTAACTTGTATCATGACCGAGTATGCAGACATAACAGTTACCTTTGCAATGGGACCCTGCACTGCCATAAACTCCTGTCTGGGCAAAAAATGTCCCCATTGCCTATAGTGTGAGACTCTGTTACAGGTACAATTCAGATCTTAACCTATATCTTACAGTTCTTGCCTGTCATAGCTAAAACTAGACGCTGAGTGTAGCTTTGTATCTAGACACACATAATATACTCTTATATACTGAACTCTTAATTAACATTAGATTATAAATACTCTATACTTGCATTGTTTAGCTTATTGGAGGAGCACTACTGCAGTAACTATAGCGTTTCATTATTCATAGTTTCATAGTTTCATAGTTTCTAGGGTCGGA
>NW_017729026.1:15962211-15978560 GCF_001723915.1 Gavialis gangeticus | reverse complement strand
CTGTAGCCTGTGGCTCCCCTCTATTGTGCCCACATCCCCAAGTTTTCTCTTTGAGTAATCACGTGAGAAAACTCAAAGTTTTCTGTTTGAGTAGTCACGTGAGATTGCTGTAGATGGAAGTTCTGTCCCCCCGCACGTTCTCAGTAAAAAAAAAACAAGACACAAGAAGCAAAAGCATAGTCAATGGAGGAAGAAGCAACAATGCAAGATAATTAGTAGAGTATAGAATAAGATCTAGGGTGTAAGACAGGCAAATCAAGATGAGAGGTAGAATAAGCAGGCTACCTACCCTGCTTCCTTTAGGCCCCTGACACACATTAAACTTAAGACATGACCATTGGTTAATCACGCCTTACCTAGTGACCTGGACACATGTTCAAGAAGTTAATGGTGTGATAAAACTAGGAATAAGTGACAAAGTTATTACACAAAATATGTGTAATCACTTCAGCGCTCATTCCAATCACACCTCTTCTTGAAGATGTAGCAAGTGCTCCCAGCCTCTGGAACACAACTCTGTGTGCTCTGGAGCTGGGAGTAGAGTGGCCACTATAGAGGACATTCCAGTTTTCTGCACCTCTGTTCTCTGTCCTCTATTGATATGAAACCCAGCACCTTTATGTCCTCTATTTTTCTTTTCAACAGAAAAATAGAGGACATAAAGGCATCCGGTTTTGTATCAATAGAGGACAGAGGACAACCAGACTGTCCTCTGTGATGGCCACCCTAGCTGGGAGCACTGGTCAGCTGATTGGGCTTCTCAACAGGGGGAGCACAATATGCTCCCTTAGCTGGAAGCCCCAGTCAGCTGCCAGAGCTCTTAGGTGCAGGAGCACAGGGTACACCTCCACCCCTGTGGCTAGGAGCTCCAATCACTGATGGGGTTCCCAGTTGTGGGAGTCCATGGTATGTTCCATGGCTGGGAGACCTGTCAGTGTTCAGAGCACCCAGGCTTGGGGGCAGGTGAGGGCACCCTACACCCTCATGGCTGGGAGCTCCATCAGCTCACTGGCAGCTGACTGGGAGCACTGGCCACATGGCTGGGAGCTCTGAACACTGATGGGACTTTGAGCCCTGGGAGTACAGGGCTCCTCCTTGTGTCTGGGAGCTCCAAACACTGACAGAGCTCCCAGAAATAAGACACACTGCTCCCATTTCTGGGAGCCCTGCCACTGATCAGAGCTCCCACCTAAAGGAGGGTACCATGTGCCCTTATGGCTGGGAGCTTCAATCACTGATGGGGCTCCCAGCCATGGGAGAGAATATTGCTGGTGCAGGGGGAGCCTGGCATCATAATCCAGGACTCCCTCTGCACCAGCAACATGGTATGATGGGATCTGATGCGTGATCCCACAATTGTGTCTCCTGTCATGAACGGGTGGCATGACAGAAGCACGATTGTTGGCATCATGCAGCAAATCATATTGTGCCTTCTTTTTAACGACTGTCAGTGGGCCTAGATAAGGGCATCATCTCTGCTTGCAGGTTCTTAAGAGTTTTATTTCCTCCAGAAGTAGGTTTCAAGTCACAACAAACAAGCTAACCAAAGCACAATGCACAAAACAAACAAGTGCCTTCCTTCAAACATTAAGAAATGGCAACTTTTTACTCTGTGCAATTCCCCAGTATGACAGCCTACCTCTCTCCTCTCCTCCCCTTCCTTCTACTCTGCTTTTGGAGCTTGTAACACTTTTGTGGCTTCACATAGTCATCAGCAAAGATCTGGGACTTCCATTTGCCATGGAAAAATGCAGATTTGCTCTTGTTCAGGAGAAAAAACATGGACTTTCTTTTTAAGGGTGGCAGCTGGGGCTCAGATGCTGCTGGTGGGGTGGAGGGTGGGTATGGGTCTGTAGACCCAGGTCCCTGGCTTTGTAGTCCTGGCAGCTGGCGCCCCACTCCAGCAGGGCTTGGTAGACAAGGGGCTGCAGGTTGTCAGTTAGGGGAACCGTCAGGTCTGGGGAAGCCTGTGGGTTAGGAGTGAGGACCACTGGCAGGGCTAGGGGTCGATGGCTTAGGAGTTGAAGGCCAATGGCATGGGTATGGAACTGGCATATCAGGCCTGCTCAACACCACAAAACAGTGGGGCAGGGACAACCACAGCTGGACCCATATCCTCGTGATCGAAGGGAGCAGGAGGAGCTCTGATTTTCCATGATAAAAAATCCAAAATCAAATTCTAAAATGTATAGGTATTTAGTTATTTTTAGGTATTTAGTTAGGTATTTTATTATAAAGGCATTGGTAGACTTCCAAATTGCTTTAAAATTGTAATATCAATAAAACATTGTTTTTAATGGATACCTATATATATGGTGGCATTTCATTTTAATCATAGAAAAACGTGGATTTTTTTTTTAAACCAGAGAATTCGCAATTCTTTTAATCAGAGAATTTGCATTTTTTTAAAGAGAGAAAACCAGGATCCCTGGTTATCATTTTCAGCTTGCTTCCACCCTTCCTCCCAGCCAGGCAGATTATAAACTGTAGATCACTGGTAGCTGGGTTTTAACCCCCTGAAGGCTGAGCACCTCTTTACAGGTAGGCAAGGTCCATGTTTTTCAGAGTCTGGGAGGTGCAGCCTGAGTTTCCTGCTGAGGGAACTGAGCTTTCACTGAACAAAGTGGTAACAGAGTCAATTAGGGGAGATGGCACATTTGGTGGGCTTGAATGGTGAAAGGTGAAAACTAAGGGTAGATGCAGACAGTCCTGGGACCCAATCTATAATTCTGTGGTTTACTTTAAGTTATGTGATTATAGATCAGGTCTGTTCTTGCGCACATATTTGCTTGTGCTGGGAGCCATGTCAGGTAAATCAGGGTGTGATGAGGGGTAGGTGGCATTGGGCAGGCAAGTGGGTCCATGGTGGGATTTAGCAAATCTGGAGAGTGTTTGACAGGATTGGGCTGGGGGGGAAGGGACATTGGTGGGTCTGTTCCAGGGGTGGGAGTTGGTGGGTCCACTTGGGGGTTGTACATCTGGGAATGGTGGTGGTAAAAGGGCTGAAAATAGATTGGTCAGGGTGGAGGGAATAGGAAAGGCACAACTCCAGAGCTGGGGCAAGTGACTGGAGCTGTGCTCTGAATGTGTACACATGTTAGATTGGGCATGATCTATGTAGTTCAACTCCTCAAATGAACTAAGATAGATGAAGCTGGCCATTTTTCTGCCTGATCTAAACTTCCAAACATGTACAGTTTGGTACTTAAATAGACCTAACCCTAGTTAGGTTGTTCTAAGTGTAATGTCTGAACATATCATAAAGGTAGAAAAAAGTTTTCACAATTTTATTGTGTGTATTGTGTACTGCTATTAGTACTTTACTCTTACCAATGGGGAAGCTTAGACAGATGGGTGGAATAACTTGACCAAGATGCATTTCAGAGCCAAGGTTAGAAGTTACAGCTTATGTCACAAAGTTCAGATCCATGACTGATTTTCCCAAGGGTTTATTAGTTCAAGACAATATCTGAAATGCAGTTCTACATTCAAATCAGGCTCTTTTCCCATGAAAGTTGGATAGCATCTGCATAAAATGTCAATTCAATTGGTTGATCCCTCTATATATTTTACTTGCTATATATTTTGCTTGCTTTAAAACCAGCAGACTCCCAGGGAACATGAGTGGGATTGTATTTTTCAATATATGCAGAAAAAAAAATCAACTTCTCCACTCATTGACAATGAGTAATGTTTTTGAAAAGGGGTAAAATATTCATTTATTCATTATCAACAATCACCACAGCAAGTGCAAGGAAGTAAATTTTGTGTCTGGCCTAGCTAAGGTTCAGGGCAATTTTATAATGCTGTCTTATCCTCTCTTATTTCAGTGTAAGAGAACTTGAGAGTGAAGTTCCTGAAAGAGAGAGAATGGAATCATTACCTAGTACTACTGTGTGCACTGATTTCTCTGCTTAAATCTGAACTAACAAAAAAGATCATTGAAGAAGGGAGCCAATTTATCTGTTCTGTGAACTGAAATCCTCTCTCTTCTTTCTGTTCACTGTAATTGTTGGCTAACAACCTTCCATTATCTTTTCACTTTTCTTTCTTTCTGGGTACTGTTAAAAAAAAAAGAAAATGAAAATGGAATCATACTTGAGTTACCTGAAAACCCGCAAAAATAAATTTCCTACCATTTAGGTCTCAAGAAACATTACTACAGAAGGACATATGACTGCACTGTGGGGGAGAATATTCTTTGTTTTTTTAATGGATATGAAGGAAAATTATACCTGGACAGAAAAGATGAAGGAAGTACAAAGCTGGAAGGAAACCAAGAAGCAACAGTGTTGTCCAATTTTTTCATATGTTGTATTTTTCTTATGGTCCCATTACCTGTGGTCACTATGCAAGGATTGTCACTTTTCTTTTTTCTTTTTTTGAAGTAAGATTCATATTCTCATGGTTTTCAAGAAAACCTTGAAAATGTTGAAACCCAAATGGAAAGCACAAATATCCAAAATCTTGACATTTTAAAGCCCATCTTATGATTTTGAGGGCCTGATTTTGGGGAACCAGGATAAAATTCCTCAGATTTCAGTTGTTCAAGTAAATTAATGATTTCCAAGTGGTCTCTGTTCTTTGCTATGTGAAGCTTCCAGTCAAATTGTAATAGGGAACTTGCTTTGGAAAAAGTAGAGGTGGCTGGGCATAGATGTGATCATAGGACAGGTCTTTGTGTTTTGGTTTGACTAGAAATTCTATCCTGGAGTTGAAAATCTTTTACCAGTGAAACCTGAATCAAAACTAGTATGTTCCTTCAAAGATCTTGGTTTAATGAAATTAGTATTGTCTGAAGATTTTATTTAAAAGTTTAGAGAAGGTTAGTCATGTTAGTATGAAGTCAGGCAGAAGGTATAGCAAGGTGAAACCTTGGAGGCTGATTCAGAGGGGCATGAACTTTCGCTGGAGACAACCTGCTTTGTTGGATGCTATGAACAGACTGGCAGAGACAAAAATATTTTATATAGATAGGGAAGTTATAGGGGACAGGGACAGGTACAGGGGCAGGAATGGGGGGAGGAGGGCAGTGCGTTGGTGCACTTGTACCACCACTTTGATTCCTTGTCTAGCCAAAATTTAAAACTAATATCCTGGTAGTGGCTGCAACAGTTCTATTCAGGCAGTGCTGAGGGCACGAATTGTGTTCCTGACTCATTATAATGTACCTGATCCCTTCTAAACTCTTTATTCCACCAGTATTAACAACCACCTATACTTTTTAATCGTTTTGATGTTTCACCAATCAAGCTAACCTTTGTTCTCCAATTCTGCTGTTAGTTGCTCCTGATAATGAAGCTCCTATTTCCTATGATCCCTGCAGATTGTTTTAAATTAATTTCAATGAATTTTTATTTGTTTTTGCTGTCATCTTAAACTGATAAAGGCCTAGACCCCTAGCGTATTTGCAAAGCTTTTAGTTCATTTTAAACTGGAGCAAAATATGTGTTGTTTTATATTTGAGGATGCACCTCGCCATCTGCGCCCCACTTTTCAAAATTCTAGATCTGCCCATGGAAGGAGTTGCTAAAGAGAGAGTTTATGAATCAGTTGATTATATCAGTTGAAATGAACCAGGCAGTAAACATCTGAAGGGACAATGGAGTTGACAGCTGGTCCAGATAACGGGATTAAAAAAACATAGTCTGTCTTGAGACCATAATTAATACAAATCAATCTTTGGGTGATTTCTTGCTTTGCATATTAAGTTCAAGTTGTTTTTTAAAGTTTTGCTTTGTCTTGTCTAAGGACAGTCACTCTGAGGTCAGTGATGGAATGCCCAGGGTGATTTAAAGTATTCCTCAAGGGGCTTTTTATATGTTTCTGAAATTGATATTGAATCATTCGTTTTCTTATATAGGGATTTCTTAACCAGCCAGTGTAGATAGCAGAGGAGAACTGTAAGCAGGTAATGATGTATATGATGTTGGTGGAGAAGCAGGTGAATCCTGGATGTTATAATTTGTGTTGCTTGATCCAGTGAGGAGGGGAGACAGCTGCTATCTGGGTTTGTGTCTATGAAGGTGCATAACTGGCAGAAGGGTCTGTAGCAAGTTCTGGTGACTTCCTGAGAACTGGAGTTAGGTAATTCATTGGTAGAGAGATGTCATTTGAGGTTGGGGGTGGGGTGGGGGAGTGCGGGCTGCCTGTAATCCAGGACAGGCTTGCTTCCAAAGTTAGCTTGAGGTGGTTGTCATTTTCCAGAAGGAGTTGGAGGTGAGTAATGATGTGTCCAAGGTCTTTGATCTGGGAGCTGTAAGTGATATCCAGAGAGGTTGTATTGTCCTTGTCATGGGGTTTCTACAGTAGAGTCTGAGTCTGGGTTGGAGTAGAATCTGAATCTGGCTCTGTTGATCAAGTCACTATAGTTTTGGGAATGTATTTTTAAGGGAAAAAAACCAATTGTAGATCCTTGAGGTGTGCATTCCAGTCAGTGAGATCAGAACAGAGATAGTTTTAACAGAAAATTGAACATTTCTGAAATGTAATCAGATTCCAGTCATTGTCTATAGATATGTAACTCCTGACCATCTCTTTATTTTCATGCAATGAATCTTGATATCTAAATAACTTTGTCTGTCCTCCTAAAATAATTTTAAGCAATTTACCCATTCTTACTGGCAGAGAGATATTTTCTTTGCTGAGACAAGATTTGTCATTTAATATATCTGGAACGAGAAACCCACATCTCATCTTCAAGTAAGAATCATGTTCTGGGAATATCCATAAAAAACTCTTACCATTGTAAAACAAAGAAGCTACCAGCATATTTTTATTTCCATCTATGTTTCTTCAGTGTTGAGATATTAATATTAGGATCCAAAGCTCATCGAAGTCTGTGAAAATATATTTAATTGGCCATTGAAACGTTTCCTAGAAGAGGGAATGTACGAGTGAATAGTTTTTTAAAGTGATGCTGTCATTTTGAATGTCAGATACAAATAAGAGGTTAGATGTTTAAAAACAAAAGGTTCAAATCTAACTTACTTTCACAATTTATGCTATATATTTACCCTTTGAATCCTGTGCAGACTAGGCAAAACCAGTCAGCATCTCAGCTTCATTTCTGTAATTAGTTTTTATGTAAATACCTTTCAGATTTTTAAGCACTAAAACAAAGGGCATGATACTTTGGTCTGTGGAGAATGCAAACTAAAGATAGTTGACTGTGAGTATGCATACATGATCAAATTAAACTGAATTAAGAAGGGGTGGGGAACTACAGTGGAACATCCAACATGATTTCTGCTTATGTGTATAAAATTACTTCATGATAAGTGAAAGCTAACTCACTTTTAGCAATGTTTTATTCAGAGGGAAGCTGCCAAAGCTTATCTTTTTACTGGCATGTCTACACATAAATTTAAGTGCAATTAAATTTAATGTGTATTAAGCTAATGAAAATTAAGCGTTTTTGACAGGTGTCTACATGTGGTGGGACTTGGGATTAATTTTAGTCCCAAGTCGTTCCAGTCCTGTCATGTGCCCCTGTGGCCACTGGGGGGAGCTCCAGTCTCTGGACACATGGCTGGCAGCATTTGGCAGCCATGCTGAAGGCAGAGCCAGCTGCTAGCACTTGGCAGCCATCTTGAAAGCGCACCCTCCACACATCTGGGCTGATGCTTCCTGTGTCAGAGCAGCAGCATGGCAGAGGCACAGGCAGCCTACCTTGCTCCTGGTGCAGCTGTGCTTCCTGGTCATGGCTGCCCTAGCTCTTGGAAACAGCCCAGGGATAAGGTCCCCCGCTTCTCAGGGCTGCCGTAAATGTTCTGCTTGCCCACCACTGCTCTGAGTGCCTGGCACTCAGCCATCTTGTGCCACCCAACTCCTCTACCTGCTCCGGCCATGTGGTGGACATCTGGTACATGGACTTTTGGGGCCCTTGATGCTGCACAGCTGCTGCCACCAGACATAACAACCATAGACTCCAGGACAGCTCTTCTGAGACTGTCATCACTCTCATGTCCCTCCAGCCCCATGGTGTCTGGGCCTGGCACATCAGCCAGGACTGGTGACAATGCATCATGCTATAGGAATAGGATGATGATCAGTGGGTTGGCACATTCCAGATGACCTGGGCCACCTTTGAAGACCTGCTTCACCAACTCCAGCCCCACCTGAAGCATGAGGACATGGAGGTACTCCCAGCCTTCCTCATGCACACCCACCTGTCCTGCCACCCACACCCCCCCACACCCTGCCAACCCCTGAGCACCACTCCAGAACACGCACGTTTGCTATGAAAAACTTTACTCCCCTCACAACCTCACCCCCCACCCCAGTCCCCACAGCTCCCCCCTCAACCAACCGAGCCCTCTCCCACCCCAACACACAGAGCCCCTCCACCACCCTCCCCACCTACTAGCAGGTGGCCAGCACCTTTGTGGTGGGGTGTGGGGCTGGGCCAAGGGCAAAGCAGCCAGTGGGCGAGAATCCCTGAGCTGCCAGTGGATGCAACAGCTGGGGAGGCTATCAGTCTGGGGTGCTGAAGGCCCAAGGCCTTCTCCTCCAGTGACATGTCACTGGAGGCATCAGAGCAGGGTGCAGATGAAGGCAGGCCATCCCTTCTTATGGCACTCACTGGGGTGTGGCCTGTCTCCTGGGGTGCCAAATTGCAGGTCAGCTCCTGCTTGAAGGGCATTGTTTTTTGGGCACTACTGGACTGGTGATTGAACTTGGTCATGGCCATCCACTGTGCCTGCAAGACCTTGGCCTTTGTGCAGCACTGCCATACCATCCAGGAGTGGTTTCATGTATGCATCCCACATGATATGGCTTCATATTGGCCTTGCTCCAGAGAACCACGAGGTCACTCACCTCCTCTTGGGTCCAGTTGTGGGCCTGGGCACTTGACATCGGTGCAGGCATACAGGTGCAGCCACGGCTTGATAGGGATCTTGTGCTGGACATGCTCCCTGTGCTGGCTCTCTGGGCCCGTGTGGATGTCCCAGTAATGCTGGTCCTGGATGGCTTCTAGCAGCATCCTGGACAGGGGCACAACCAGGAACTGTGAGCAGTGTGGCAGAGGCAATTCACCGCAATGCCTGTAAAGAGACAGAGCTGGGGGTAGGGAGAAGCAAGGAGCAGGTGCTGGCCCTGCTGCCCTAGACAGCAGGGCCAGCAGCTGTGGAGGAATCTCAGGGCTGGGCAAGGGACACAGGAGGCTGCAGCCCTTTGCATCACTCACCTGTAGCCAAGAAGCAGCTCTGTTCAGGAGACGGGACAGGCAGAGCTTGCCTGGGTCCTGTCCAGGGGGCACATAGGGCCTGGTGGGCTCCTGCAGACTACACTGGCTCCCTCAGACTCCCTGTGATATGTCCCCCAAGGCACAAAATGGTTGGAGGCCTTATAGTCTGCAGCTAGAGGCTGCCAGAGCACAGCCCAGCTCTGGAGAAGGAGAGGTGGCCAGCCAGGACCCCAGGAGCTGGGCTCTCAGTGGCCCTCCCTAGTGGCTGGGCAGACCCAGCACTGAAATCCCTGCGTTAATGCACTTTAACTAATCATGCCTAAATTTGATACTTGCTTTATGTCATTTTTGCGGCACATTAAGGGCACGTGTAGACATGTGCCTTTAAAGTGTCTTAAATTGGACTAATACACATGAAATGCTCATGTGTAGCCATGCCCACTGAGAAGTAATTATGAGTATACACTTATAATGTATCAGTGGCCTATGGGAATATTTTCATTAGTCTCTCTTGACAAATATACCCAAGCTAAGAAATCTTATTACAAACTTATCTCCCCCTTTTCTTGCTTTCTTAACCCAATGCTTTCTTTACCTGTCTGGTCAAGACTTTAATATAATATGCAAAGACAGAAAATCAGACTTCAACTTGCTCAGGGAACTCATAGGCAGGATCCTCTGGGAAGCCAGACTGAGGGGGAGACTAGTCCAGGAGAGTTGGTTTAATTGAGAGTTCAGGAACAAATCATCCCAATGTGCAAGAAGACTAGTAAGTATGGCAGAAGACCAGGTTGGCTTAGCAGGGAACTCTTAAGTATGCTGAGTCACAGAAAGGATGTTTATGAGAAGTAGAAACTTGGACAAATAAATAAGGGGGAGTATATGAACATTGCTTGGGCATGCAGGGATGAAGTTGGGAAGGCCAAAGCACAACTGGAGTTGCAGCTAGCAAGGGATGTGAAGGGTAACGAGGGATTTCTACAAACATGTCAGTTTGAAGAGGAAAATCAGGAAAACTGTGGGTCCCTTACTGAATGGGGGAGGCAACTCTGTGACACAGGATGCAGAAAAGGTTGAAATGCTCAATGCCTTTTTTGCCTCAGTCTTCACTGGCAAGGTCAGCTCCCAGACTACTGCTCCTGGCAGGACAGTTTGAGGGGGAAGTGAATAGCCAACAGTGGTGAAAGAACAGGTTAGAGACTATTTAAAAAAGCTAGGTGTGTACTTGTCCATGGGGCCAGACAGGATGCACTCAAGGGTGTTGCAGGAGTTGTCTGATGTAATTGCAGAGCCTCACCATCATCTTTGAAAACTCATGGTGATCAGGAGAGATCCCTGATGATTGGAAAAGGCCAACCATAGTGCCCATATTTAAAAAATGGAAAAAGGAGGATCCAGGGAACTACAGACCAGTCAGCCTCACCTCAGTCCCTAGAAAAAGCATTAAGCAGATCCTCAGGCATAGGAGACATGTAGGGGGGCACGAAGAGCACTAGTGCCCCCCACCCACCGAAATAGGCTCCACCACCAGCTGGCCACTGGGGAGCGCCCCCCCCCCAGTTGTGCATTGGAAGGAATGTTGCCAGTAGGTGAAGGAAAATGATAATTCCTCTCTATTCAGCACTGGTGAGGCATAGCTGTAGTACTCCACTTCAGAAAGGAAAAATTGGAGAGAGTCCAGTGGAGGGCAACAAAAATGGTGAAGAGGGTGGGGCACATGATTTATGAGGAGAGGCTGAGGGAACTGGGCGTATCTAGCCTATAGAAGAAGAGACTGAGAAGGGATTTAATAGCAGCCTTCAACTACCTCAAGGTGGGTTTGAAAGGGGATGGAGCTACCCTGTTCTCAGTGGTGGCAGATGACAGAACAAGGAGCAACAGTCTCAAGTTGCAGCAAGGGAAGTTTTAGTTAGATATTAGGAAGAATTTTCTCACTAGGAGGGTAGTAAAACACTGGAACAGGTTACCCAGAGAGGTGGTGGAAGCTCCATCCTTGGAGGTTTTTAAGATCCAGCTAGACAAAGCTTTGGCTGGAATGATCTAGTTGGGGATGGTCCTGCTTTGAGCAGGGAGTTGGACTAGATGACCTCCTGAAGTTCCTTCCTACCCTCATTATCCATGATTCTATGATAAGCGGTCCAATCACCAAGACCTTTGATGTGTACACCTAGGGAAGAATATGGAGGAGTGGAGGCTGCTGAAGACCCACCAACGCCTCTCTTACCCTCCCCCCTCCATTACACCACTGAGATAGAATTCAAAGATGAGGTGGATTCCAGATGTTCAGTGCCTCAATGGTTGTAGCTTCTGCTTGAGAGCAACAGATAAGAACTGCTGCTGATTGCCTAATGCCTTATTGAGGGTGTGTTTCTGTCAGGGTAATGTTCCTTAGCCTTTCTCTAACCAAGGAGAGCCAGCAAGGCAGTCTGGTGACTAGGCATAATTAAAATGAACTGTTCATTATGCACACAGTAATGGCTTATATTTCACCTTGAATATTAGAACCATGGGGGAATGGCCTGGAAACTGAACCTCTTCTGACCCTCCACTGCCTATTACACTCCTTTCCAGAACTGAGTTCCACTTCAGTGTTTTTACAGATTCTGAAGTATTTGGATGAATTTCCTCTCTCCCCATATTTATAATTCTTGAATTACAGAACTGGCGAGAACTGAGACCAGCTACTGTTGAGAATTTTCTAGCTGAAATCAAATGCTGGAAATCAAACCTTAAGAGAGAACTTTCAGATTGGGCTAGAATCAAACTCTGGGGTTTTGAGTCTCATTTACACCAGTATAATAGTGCCAGTTAATCCAGTGGAGCTACACAGTTCAACACAGGTTAAACTGCTCCAAGTGAAGTCTCAATCAAACCTTCAAAATTCAGATTTTCTTTCATGTCAATACCTGAACAACTATATGCCCATTTAAGATGAAACTGAGCTGAACACCATTTGAAAATTATCAGCCACCGAGGAATATGTCTTGCTGAGATCAAGAAAAGTTCATCAAGATAAAAAGATTAGAACTTACCCTCTTTCTGAAAAATAATGGCAGGGGTGGGCAGGGGGGAACCTTGTCCTCCCTCTGTCTTGCACTGTCATCATCTCCACCTAGACAAATTAACTGCAAGTGACTGAGAGAAATTGCTATCATCAGTTTATAGCATTTTGCCTAGTTTCTTGGCCATGGGGTATGGAACAATGTTTCTAAAGAGAACACTGCAAAATGTTCTTTGAGAGAGCTTTTCTATCATAAATGGCACATAATGAGAACACCATAATGAGAACCTTATACACCCTTTCTGTCGGTAAGACATCCAGGCAGCCAAACAACCAGAAAAGCCTTATTATGAGCAAAACTTTAACCATAAAAAGAGAAATGCCAGAGATTGCATGAACTGTGATAGGGACTTTGCTAATACCGCTGAATTTATGTGCAAGACACTCAGATTCTGCAGTGATTAGTAGTAGTGTAGCATAATATATAAGGTGAGGTACAATGAAGTGAAGTTTCTAAGGTGACTATTAATTTCTTCCTAGACAGACAGGGAGTGTAATGTAATCTTCTATGTGGAAACCGAAAAGGGCATATTACAAGAAAATGAGAGTGTGATTCTTCCTATACCTAATACATACATGTGTACAGGCCACAGTTTTACAGCTTGACTGCTTTTTTCAGTCATGCAGAAAGACATAGGCAAAAGCTATATGAAGACTGGTGGTACTGATGGCAAGCACCTGGTATATGTTGACAAATATACAGCAGAGCGATAATTAATTTTTTGCTGCATGAGAAATTTTGTTGCATTCAGTTTAAAGTATCATAGAACAGAGGTACTCAAGCCTTGCCTGTGGGTCAGAGCCACACCATTCAGTTTACAGGGCTCCCTATGGTTCGAAAATTTGGGGGCAGGGGAACAGTAGTAATATTCATTGCCATCCCCCTGCTGTTGAAATATATGGACCTAGCAGCCTGATGGGATGGACATTGCAGCTCTTTGCATGTGTGGGGCCCAGTCCAGGCAGTGTGAATGTACACTTCCAAATCTGGGTGACCTGTGGCTGTGTCCAAGCAGTGCGGGGCTGGATCTGGGCAGACAGGGCCCATTCTGGGTGCTAACTTTGAAGGTTAATCTCACAGACCAGGCTTATGCCTGTCATCTGGCCTGTTGGGCTAAAAGGTTGAGCAGTGGCACCACTGTCATAGAAGATTTTACATTTGTTGTCTAACATAAATTTGGACTGCAAATGTGCAGAAGTAAAGAAAAATGTGGCCATGTTCACACTGTTTTTGAGTGATGAAACTGTACTTTTTTCTCTATAGACCCTGTCTGAAGTTACTTTTTTCCTCATGAAAATAACAAACATTGTGAACTGTCTTTGCAAAATAATGTCTCTGAGCCATTTCTGCTGCTTTAACCAAGTCCCAAATTGGTACTCAGGAAGCTACTAATAATACGATATGGGGCATGGATGGATTTCAGCTTGTCTGGTTATCTAACAGGAAAAGACAACAGGAGGGCTGGCAGGCTGCCCAACTCCCTTGGATCCCCAGCTCCCCACCTGGCTGGTTGCCTAATTTCTAGAGCTTCTAGATTGCTTGGGATGCTAGTAATTGATATTTTAACTGGTAGATTTTAATTGGTATTATAATTGGTTCTACTTAATAATTTCCTATTGTGATCTTTAATTTCCTATTATTATAATTTGCATAATAGAAATACATGCATATTTTGTATTTTTAGATCTAATAGTTTAAAGAACCATGAAATTTATATTGTTCTGCATTGCAATGTATTACTATAGAAGTTGGTGTGATAAAGTGTAAATGTAACTATTTTGACCTTGTTGAAAGCCTGTGTTTGGGACAGTCAAAATGTAATGACATTTCTGTTTTCTGGACCAAATTTCAGACTTTCATTTTGATTATCTGTTGTAACCCTGAAAGAAGAAAAATTGTGGCTTCTTATAATTCTAGATTCTACTCAACTCTACTTCTTACATAGATTATACTGAGGGATGTCTTTGATCTTAGCATCTTGCCCCCCAGATATCATTGTACCCATTGGGATACATTAGTCACATTTTATCCTTAGATTTCTCTCAGAATTTTCATATATAAGATTGAAAAATGTATGAAGTAAAATTACATGTGAGATATGAGGCAGCTGCTATGTGAATTTTGACACTACAGAGGTGGGACTTATTCTTTCTTTTACATACTGTAGTTTTTTATATATTTTGTTTTGTTCAGATTCACATAGTATTTGAAAGATATCCTTATAAAGGTTGTTGCATTTGGAATTTGAACTCTTTTCAAGCAAAGACCATTACATAGTCCACTGCAAAAATGTATGGGCTGCATTTGTCTCTTACCTTGTATAACTTGAAGTATATAAAACGATATTTGATTGGTAACTGGTACCCCTATAGGCAGGGACAGATCAGTGTGTAGGACAAGTGTTTAGAAACAGTGTTACTAAGAGACACCTGGCCTGGTTTTTAGGAACTGTGTCATTTAGGTGGCAGCTCCTAAGGGAGCAACCTGGATTTTCCTCTCAATTAAACAACAATACAACAATTGAAAATGGAAAGATTACAAATCCTTGTGCTCCTCATTATTCTCTAATGTTCACAGGTGGAACAGTGTACAAGTAGAAGCATGAGAAACTTTAAAGGAAATAGGCACCAGCCCTTAAACCCTCTATCACTATTGGCTCACTTTTAACTTCAAATCAACTTTTTCTTTTTCTTTTTGAAAGATCATGGTGAGATGTAGAACATGGGAACAGATGTGGAAAACAAAATTATTTAAAAAAATCAATCAGTGCTGAATTAAGAATACCCAAGTAGCACACCAGAACTGCATGAAGTTGTCTGGGGCTTTGTTAACCTTTAGGGATTTTAGTAAGAAACCAATAAGTTTTAAAAGTGTATTACACTGCTCAGGTACAATGCCCCAGTGTACTCACCAACACATACTCCTACCCAAAGGCTCTATAAGCTGAATTTTTATCTGTGCTAGAATAACGGAATAACTTTCAAGCCAGAAAAATCACTAGTTTCTAGAGGCTGAAGAAATAAACAGCATGGGCTTAACAAGGATAAAACTTGCAGATAAACTTGATTGCTTTTTGATAGATTTACAGAATTAATTGATGAAAGAATCCTAGTGGAAGCAGTATGTTTTGAAGTTAGTGAAGTGTTTAATATGTCTTATAAAATATTATGTGAAAAGTTCATTTAAATTGGCTTGGATAGTGATAATGTCATGTTAACTGAAAATGACTAAAAGACCATAAACAAAGGGGGAACAGCAATGTATCAAGTTGTGAGGAAGTATCCTGTAGCTACCACAGTGCTCTTTTCTTAGGTAATATTATTATTAATGAGCTGGAAGCCAGGGAATAAGCAACACATTAATGAACTTTCAGGATAGTAAATTGAAAGAGAATAAAAATTGAGCAGAATACAGGGTAGTAACATAAAGAAAGCTGGAGAAATTAGAGACTTAGGTGTAGAAAAATGGGAATCAACTTCAGGAGGGTGGACTTCAGTGAGCTAAGGAGAATAGTTGGGGAAGCACAGAGGTCCCAGAGGGGAGGGAAGCCAGGTGTCCAAGAAGAGTGGTCGCTCCTTAAGGAGATGATCCTCCAAGCCCGAAGGGAGGTAATCCCAACATAGATCAAAGGGAGCAGGAAGGCGCAAAAGCCCCCATGGCTCACCAAAAGTATCCGGGAATGTCTTCTAGCTCAAAGGGAGGCACACACCCAATGGAAGAGAGGGGCTATCATCAGGGAGGATTATACTGCCGCTGCTCAGGGATGCAGGGGGGCAGTCAGGAAGGCCAAGGTGGAGATGGAACTGGGACTAGCTTCCCAGATCAAGGACAACAAGAAGTCCTTTTTTAAATACATAGGGGGCAAAAAGAAGGTTCCAGGTAATGTGGGGCCCTTGCAGGACATGCTAGGAAATTTGGTCGTCACACCAGACGGCAAAGCTAAAATATTTAACAATTTCTTTGCCTCCATTTTCCTGAGCAGGGACCAGAACAGCCACCCCTCCCCCCAGGCCCACCTTAGACCCCAGGGGAGGTGCATCTAGGCCAAGGGTTAGTGAGGAACTAGTTAGGGAACTTCTGGAGGGACTGGATGTATT
>NW_017729026.1:15955614-15962201 GCF_001723915.1 Gavialis gangeticus | reverse complement strand
GTTCTGGGCACCGCACTTCAAGAGGGATGTGGACAACATGGTGAGGGTCCAGAGGAGGGCCACTCACATGATCAGGGGGCAGCAGGCCAGGCCCTACGAGGAGAGGCTACAGGACCTGAACCTGTTCAGCCTCCACAAGGTAAGGCTGAGGGGGGATTTAGTGGCCTGTTACAAACTAGTCAGAGGGGGCCAGCAGGCATTGAGGAAGTCCCTGTTTCCCCAACCACTACCAGGAGTGACTAGGAATAACAGTCACAAGCTGGCAGAGGGTAGATTTAGGCTAGATATCAGGAGGTGCTACTTCACTGTCAGGGCATTTAGGACCTGGAACCAACTTCCAAGAGAAGTGGTGCTGGCTCCTACCCTGGGGGTCTTTAAGATGAGGCTAGATGAACACCTTGCTGGGGTCGTTTGACCCCAGTACTCTTTTCTGCCATGGCAGGGGGTCAGACTCGATGATCTGCTCAGGTCCCTTCCGACCCTACAATCTATGAAACTATGAAACTTGCAAAATAAAATAAAAATCTTTCCGACTAAAATCCAAAGGAAGAGAGAGAATCTGAAAAGTTGAAATGGTAATACTGGGCAGCAACTATAACCTCTCTACATGAAATTGTGTTGAAAACTTAGCTAAAATGACCGGTGATGGAGTTTGCAATCCAATCACCGTCTAATGGCATTTGGATTTGGAATGTTGTATTCAGTTCTGTTTATCACATTGCCAGAAACAACTTGACAAACCAGAGAGAGCGCAGAGAAATTCACTTAAAATATTATTGAAGTCAATATTATTAAATCAGCCAAACTAAATTGGATAGCCAACCTAAGCCTAAAGAGAGTATGGGGATGATAGTCATCAACAAAACAGAGTTAGAACCAATCTGCAAGGGAGCAAACAGGGACCTGACTTGCCTTTAGGTTATAACACAGCATAAGTTTTAAATAAAATAACTAATATAAAATAATAAACTGAAGGGATTGGGAAGAAGGCTGGGTCAGCTTCATCTTTATGATTACAAATATATGATGGTTGTAAAAACCAAAAAGGAGAAGAATTTGGCTGTTATATAGGATTTATTATGAGTTATTGGATGAAATGAGGAAAGATTACATTTTGGCAAAGGAAAAAACTCTCTGTCACTGAATATTGGCTGCATACACACATTCAAGTAATCTAAGAAAATTATCTTAGGCTTGTTCTTCTGGTAGAGAAATTCACCGAGAGCTATGCATACAGGAATTTGAATGCTGAGGCCCTAAAGTGGCTGACACTGTGCAGCCCTGGAGGAGGGGTAGGCAGAGGGTAGGGGGCTGTATACTTAACTCATTGTACTCTGCAGACTCCCATTGTCTGCCTGGAAACAGATAGCAGCAGTGCATGGGGCGGCCCTAATTGGGTGCTGAGTTATCACACCTGCCCCTGATCCCTGACTAATGCAGCTGCCTCAGTTCTCTGAAACTAGATAGGCTGCTAAAAGCACTACTTACATTTTTTAAATACATCTACAGCCTCAGGCTGCAGGCATGCCATCACACAGCCTCAATTTGTCCTGACAAGCTTCCTATTCACTGCTTTTTCTGGTTCTCCTAGCTTTTGACTTGACTTCAGTTTTTCCTGACCCTGACCTCAGATCCCCCCTGGAACTCAGTACCAGCTCTCTGACACTTGAGTTCTGATGTTGGCTCACTTCTTTGATTACATTTCCTGAATCTCCCCTCTCTACTCTCCTGCAACTTGTTTCTTGCATTCTCTGGCCCAGACCCCAACCCCAATCTGATGCTTGGGTAATCTGTGCTTCTGCCATGCTGACTTCCTAGTCTCTTCTCATGGTCTACTGCATGCCTGGCTGTCTACATCCTGGCCAAACCCTCACACAGGGCATGCTTCCCAAGGCCACAGTGGTCCAGTGGAATGGATTTACCAGTGAGACAGATTACTGGGGGTAAATTTCTGGCTGCTTTATAGGGGTTACAAACCCAGATTATGGCCCTAAAAAACCCAATGCACCCTGCTTCTGGGCCCACCAGGGCAGCCAGCCCACTTGTCTAAACCTTGTATTCCACTACCTGAGAAATATGATGGGGGTTCCCACTGTTTCCAGAGGTTCCTTAATCAGTGGCATGTCACTTTTTGTCTATGCCCCACAATATACCTTTCATACGCAGCCCAAGTAGGACTGATCATCAGCCTTTTGAGTGGCGATGCCCTGACCTCGGTTTCCCCACTTCTGGATTCAGAAGACCCTCTCCCTGACAAATTCAAATACTTTATCCAGGTTGTGGCCAAGATTTTTGGAGACCCGCATCGGGTCTGTACTGCAGAATGAGCTCTCCAGACATCCAGATGGGGACGCCACCTGGTATTGAGTTATGTCCCCTAGTTTAGATGACTAGTCACTGACACTGAATGTAATGAGGTGGCTCAACACTTCCACTTCCACTTCCACCAGGGCTTTCAGGGTCACATTAAAGATGCATTAGCATAGGTGGAGCTCCCAGCTACTTTGAACATTGATATGAGTATCTGCATTGATGCCTGTAAGTCTGACCAATAACAGGAGCATTGGTCTGAATCAGTCCCTGGGGCTGATGAGGGCCCTGAAAGAACTGATGCTGCCCCCAAGGGAATCCATGGAAGTAGATGTGAGTAGAAAAAGAGAAGTCTTGTCATCACATCCAGAGCCTTTGCCTCTATTGTGGGAAGGTAGGGCATTTTGCCCAGAGCTGCCCAAGGAAGTGAATTCCCACGTCCTCTTCAGGAAACTCCCTGCCTAGCCTCATTACAAGGGAGTTGTCCAAGCCTGTCACTGACCATTCAATCAGATACTCCAGCTTTCATTAAATGCTTGAACACCACCAAATCCTGAGGCTTGCCTTTGCTAGTCACTCTTCACTTACAGCACCTATTTGTAGTAGAGAACTCTATTCTAGCCCTCTTAAACTCATGAGCCTCCAGTAATTTCATAGACTTGATCCTAGCAAAACAACACTGGATACCAATCGGGCCAAAACAGAGCCCAGAAGCAGTAGAAACCATGAACCGATCCCCTCTCTCCTTAGAGATCATTGGATCACCAATGAGACGGTTCCATTAGGAGTAACAATTAGGGCTATGCAAAATTTCACTGAATGTTTCATTTTGAAGCTGTTTCAATGCATTTTGAGCTTGAAACAGCAAAATCAAAAATGAAACAAAAAGCTTTGAAACAGCTTTGAAATGAGGGCATATAAAATGCTTTGAAAGTTGCAAAATGTTTTGAGATTTGAAGCAGTCTGGCAGTGAGGGGTGGGCAGAGCCAGGGTTGCTCTCCAAGTGGCTCTGCAGTCCCATTTGGCTCAGCCCAGCAGGGAGCACAGACCTGGCCCTTCCCAACTCCCAACTCCTGTCTTAGCTCCATGGGGATGTGGAGTCACTTGGAGTGCAGCCCAGCAGTGGGATGTGGGGAAAGCTGGGGCTGCAGGAGAGCTGGGGCTGTGCTTCACCTTCTGATGCTGGGCTGAGCTCCATGGAGCCCAGTGTTGGGTGCAACCTGCACCCAGTGCCAAACATAGGTGGCAGCGGCAGCCTGCTGTCATCTGATACAGATCTGGGGGCTCAGGAGGAGTCTAGCACAGTCCCACAGACCTCACATGGGTGCAGGCCCCTGGATCTGTGTGGCAGATGACAGGAGGCTGCTGCTGCCAGCAAGTGTCACAAGTTTTGCTTTCAAGACATTGAGGTGCAGTTTCTGAAAAACCTCTGCACCGACCTCCTTGAAACTTGGGAAGGCTTCATGCCCTCAGAAGGGGCTACCATCCCTGCAATTTGCATCTGTATCAGGCAACAAATGACAATGTTTTAGGCATTTTCATGATTTCCCGTTATAGCCTATGGGTGAAACACCAAAACAAGTCAAAACAGTGAAACAGTTTTGACGAAATGAAATGGGACAATGCTTCAAAACAAAATGAAATGATGAAATGAAACACTGTCCCTTTGAAATGGTGAAATGGACGTTGAAATGAAACGAGGATGTTTTGCACAGCCTTAGTAACAATAGGTGACCACCAGTAGTTTCTTTGTTTTGATCTTATCAATTTCCCTCACTCTTCAGTTATTCTGGGGACCCCTTGATTATCCTTCCATAATCTTAACATCTTGTGAAGACTGAAGGAGCTCTGTTTCAACTCTTCCTACTGCTTGCAGTCTTCCTTAGAGGAGTTTCCCTTAGCTGATACTGAGGCCATAAGCACTGACCATAGAAGATCCACAGCCTGCCTTAGCAGGAAGTATGTATCCCATGGACCCTGACCCATCTCTCCCTTCCAAATACTGAGACCTGGTAGACGTGTCTGACAAGAAAGGAGCAGAACAATTGTCCCACACTGCCATAATGATTTCCTCGTTGATCTGTTGCCAGGGGTATGCATATGCATATGTATTTGTCTGGATGCTGTTTTAATTTTCTCTGATGATCCAACCCCGCATTCAAAACATGTGAGTCAGATTCTGCTCAGGCTCTGAGAAAACTGACTATATATTAAGGTAGAGATATGTGAGTCTGAAACAACCTCAATTAAATTATTGGGTTATATAATATCCATTAAGGGCCTAACAATAGATCCTCATAAAGTAACCACTATTACTAAATTGTTTGTGTTACACCATGTTAAAGGGGTACAGTGGTTCCCAGGCTTTGCTAATGTAACCCAGGTACACCCAAGGGTGTGCCCTATTCTCAATTGAATAGGATGGGTAGGCAAGAGGGGATGCTGTGAGAGGGATGTCAGAATTCCAAGCAGATCCCTCTTTCCTCTATAGACTTAGCCCAAGCCCAAAGTTCTTAACTATATACAATTTATTATGTTACAATATACATAAACATAAAACTAAATATCATATACATATATTTGCACAGAGAACACTAACCGATAACCAAGGTCAAACCCTAAATAACACTATTTACAACATCACAATGCAACATTTCAATTACAAAATATAAGGCGTAAACATGAACAATCTTAATAACTTATATTTCTTAATACAGTCCCTGATCCATGGCAACAGATAGTCCTCCTTCCAATGGGGTCCCTTGGGGGGTGTCCAGGAAGCACCAGGGGCTCCTTCCCTTAGGGCCTTGACTAGGCAGGGGGCTGCTCACCCTGCCCCTTCTCTGGGGTTGCCTGCCCCAAAACGTCTTTCCCCTGTGGGGCCCAAAGGCCCAATGACTCACTCTTCCTCAGGTGGCAGTGGTCAGGGTGCAGCTTGATGGGATCTCCTCCGCTGGAGCACCTCTCCAGACCTCTCCTGTGCTGCTGGGCTCCTCTCCACCCTGTGCCCCACTCTGGGCACCAAGGGCTCAGCTTCTCTCAGCTGCTGCACCACTGCTGCTGGCTCCTGGGTTCTGGGCCTCACGCTGCAGCACTACCATTTCCCTGTGCCCTGGCTCGGCACTGAGAGCTCTTTTAGCACAGGCCGGGCCCTTCAGGCTCCAGCCGGCTGTCCTCACGCCAGGTGGCTAACCCAAGCAGCCTCCACTGCTCCCTGGCTCCCAAGGCTCGGGCCCCATGTGCTGGCCTGTGCACTGGGGGACCTTGCCGCTTGCCATGAGATAGGGCCTAAGCCACCTCACTGCAGCCCCAAGGACTTTGCCCCATGTGCTGCCCCATTCACTGTGTGGCCTACTGGCCCTGCTGGGGTTGCAGGCTTTAGCCGCCACTTGTGACTCCCAAAGCCTGGGCTCTGTGCACTGAACCGCACATCGTGATGGGCCCCAGCAATCTCTCACTGCTCCTAGGGCCAGGTCTCCATGCACTGTCCTTGTGCGCTGTCAACACCCTGAGTGGTCTCGCACCACTCCCAAGGCTGCTTCTCCAGTGGCAGCTTCAGGAGCTTTGGGGCTATTGCTTGCTGGGGGAGAGCTCCAGCTTTTCTCTGTTCTTCTTGAGTCCCTTGCCACATCTTCCCCTCATACTGGGCACGCAGCTCCTTTTATATGCCCCAGGGCTCTGCCCCTGAAGTCTTCCAGACTTGACAGTTTACAGTCTTCAATCAGGTCTGGGGAAGCTCTTCTCCCCCTCCCCTCAGGAAAGGGGTGTGACTTCATTTCTCCTGCTGCCTCCTGATGTTGCCCTGAGGGGTCAGGCCAATGCTTAGGATCTCAATATTGCGCTGTTAGACAGGAGGGCATGGTATACAACTGCATATGCACACATAAAAATCAATTAAGCACACACTCACTAGGTGCATACACCCCTATTAGGCATACGCACTCACACTACCAGCTCAGGCACATACACTATACACTCCAAAAGTTAGACACAGATCACTAATTCATATATCATACACACAATGCCATATATATGTGTGTGTGTGTGTGTGTGTGTGTGTATACACACACACACACACACTCTCACACTAGCAACCCAGATACATACACGTTCAAAATAATTAGTCTAGGTTAACCCACACTACACACACTGAATTTAGACAGAATCAGTTACCAGTTACCAACACATGCACATTCAATACACATAAGCGGATTACTAATTCATATACCACCCCCACCACACACAATATCTATATCTTTATATGTGTATTTATTAAT
>NW_017729026.1:15911200-15950614 GCF_001723915.1 Gavialis gangeticus | reverse complement strand
TTCAATACACATAAGCGGATTACTAATTCATATACCACCCCCACCACACACAATATCTATATCTTTATATGTGTATTTATTAATTTACACACTTACCACCCACCTACACATACACACACACAAGTGAGTTCCTAAGTTGTGATATGTATATATGTATGTGCTTGGTGTACTTGGGATACCTGGGGAAAGGTTAAGGTAAGAAAGTAGAAGTGTAGGGGGTTAAAGTTAACAGGACCGGGATTAGAACCAGTAGACTGGGCTGAAGAACTGAGGCTCAGGGGTAACTTTAGGTTAATTGATCTTAATTGATTACAAGACGGTGCCCAAAGCCCGCAGAACAGGGAAGCATGCTGGCACAGAGTCTGAGACTGGAACTAGAGCTATGGGGAAGCTGAAAAGGTAAATGGGGAGAGGAAGGAAAATGGGACTAAGGAAAAGTGTAGGTGTTAAAGAGGGGTTCTGGGTCTGGGGAGCCAGAGGATGGGTCTGGGGCAGCTAGAGAAGTTGCAGAGAGGGGCAGTAGGTGCTGGAAGCTGGAGAGAACTGCAGGACAGATAATAGGAGCTGGGAAGCTGCAGAGGGGGGAGGGGGGAAGCCTGAAAACAGAGAAAGGGCAGCAGAAAATCACAGGAAAAGCAGCAGAGACAGCAGGAAATCAAGGAGAGGCTGAGAGGTGGCAGAAAAGGGGAGATGGAATTGGGAGGAGATCAGGAAACCGGTAGAGAGGGTGGGAACTGGAGCTGAGAGAGAGAGAGAGAATGAGGCTGGAATTTAAGATAGGGAAGGGATTCAGTAAAACATGACCCAGCTCAGGGTTGCATATGACAGTGGTTTTATTGAACAGGGGAGATGGTGACACAATGCCAAATTGGTTCCCTTGCACCCACACCCACACATGCACAACAGCAGCAGGGGTTAAAGATGCTTGGTGCAGGGGTTGAAGTCCACTGAAGTCCAGGAGGAGAGAGAGAGAGACAGAGAGAGAGAGAATGAGTCCAAATTGTAGAAGGAGGTATGCAGGTAATATTTACCTATCCCAGCCTGGAAGTTGATCCTTGATGGCCAGTCGGGGTCTCCTTCAGCTCGGTGTTGTCCAGAGAGGGTACCGGCGGGGACTCAGGGGTGGATAAGTGATGTGAAGCTGGTTTGGTCCAGATGCAAATTCCCACTGGGTTTGTCTTCACTGCCCCTCTTTATAGGGGCAGACTGTGTGTGACCCTAGTGACAGGAGGCATGCCCAGGCAAGGGTCAGCCCCTGGCATACTGAGCATGTGTGCTCTATGCAAGGACGTGCAGTTTCGGATGTCTGTAATGGTGGGATACAACAATAGAGCTGCTGGTCCTGCAGGGTCTTTTGTTTTCCAAATACTGGTCTTGTCTCTGTTCCTGGGTGAGGTCCCTGGTTCCTGGATGAATCAATGTGAGGTGATGGCCCAGTCATTACAGGCCATTCAATAGAGGCCTTTCTACCATTGTATTTCAATCATGCCCGATCATTCTCATTCATCAGGGAACCAATTTACATGGTAGGGCTACAATAAATCATATTGTTGCAACATAGGATGCCCAGGCAGAGGACACAAGATGGAGGCTTGGCATATAAAATAGACACTTGACATGACTTTGGTTCACTTACAAACACAGGCCTAAACCATACAATATCCATATGAAACAATAAAAATCAATATAAAAATTATAATAATACAATATACAACAGCAAACATTATTACAAACCTAATAATTATAAAACAATGGATATCCAAAACCAAAAATTTGCTACCAAAATAAAAATGTTTAAAGCTTATCTTAAGTTTGAGCTCACTTATACTTGTCTATAGGGAACAGAGAGGGAGAGAAAAGTCAGAAATGGTTGGGGAAGGGGAGGGAATGTATTTTAAGATAAATAATAAAAGAAAGAAAAACTAGGGGTTTTGCTACACTGACTGGTGGATGGGCTTTGCCAATCAAAACAGCAGGACCTCAAGCCTAGGACTCAACCCAAGCTCTGAAAGGTGAGCCTGCTACATTAATTTGTACAGACATTTTATCAGGGGGGTTCTCACATCTAGTAGCCTTGCTGATCACCCTTCTTAAGAAAGGGGTATTGTTAAAACGGTCTCCAGAAGCCAAAATAGCCTTCAAAATAGTAACAAGGGCTTTCACTTCTGTGCCCATCCTGGTGCACCTGGATCCCACAAAACCTATTGTAGTAGAAGCTGATTCCTTGACCAGCTACTCTGTCTCAGGCTTTAGGTACCCCAAACAAGTTGCACCCTTTTGCCTTTTTTCATGGGCCCTGACTCCCCTGAAGAGAAGTATGTACTCTTCAATGTTTTCATCAGTGACTTGGATGCTTGTGTGAAGTGTACTCTGTCCAAGTTTGTGGATGATACTAAATTGTAGGGTGAAGTGAACACTCCAGAGGGTAGCAAATGATTGCAGGCAGACCTGGACAGGTTGGAAAAGGGGAAAGAACACAATAGGATGCAGTACAACATTACCGACTTCAAGATGAACATGAGCCGCCAATGCCAGACCACAGCTAGCAAAACCAACAGCACCTTGTTGTGCATCCAAAGATGCATCTCAAGCCGATCCAGAGAGGTGATACTCCCCCTCTCTGTGACATTGGTCCAGCCTCAATTGGAGTACTGTATCCAGTTCTGGGCACCATACTTCAAAAGGGATGTGGCCAGCCTGGAGAGGGTTCAGAGGAGGGCCACCTGCTTGGTGAGAGGGCAGCAGGACAGGCCCTATGAGGAGAAACTGAGGGACCTGAACCTGTTCATCCTCAGCAAGAGGAGGCTGAGGGGGAACCTGGTGGCTTCCTACAAACTCATCAGGGGAGATCAACAGCAAACAGGTAGAGCCCTTTTCTCCCCAGCACCACCTGGGGTGATGAGGAACAATGGTAATAAGCTGATGGAGAATAGGTTTAAGTTAGAGATCAGAAGGCAATTTTTTACAGTCAGGGTGGCCAAAATCTGGAACCAACTTCCCAGGGAAGTGGTCCTCACCCCTACCTTGGGCAAATGCAAGAGGAGGTTGGAGGATCACCTGTCTGGGGTTTTGTGAACCCAGCATTCATTCCTGCCTATGGCAGGGGGTCAGGCTAGATGATCTGTTCAGGGCCTTCCTGACCCTAACTACTATGAAACTATGAAGGACAAATGCAGAGTGCTGCACCTAGGGCATAAAAATAGCCAGCACACCTACTGACTAGGAAATTACCCTTGCAGCAGCACAGAAGTGGGAAGGGATCTCGGAATCATAGTGGACTCCAAGATGAACATGAGTTGTCAGTGTGACAAACTCATCAGCAAAGATAACCACACTTTATCATGCATCAGCAAATGTGGCAAATAGAACCAAGGAGGTGATACTTCCCCTCTGTATGGCATTGGTCAGACCTTAGTTGGAGTACTGTGTCCAGTTTTGGGTGCCGTACTTAAGAAAGATGTGGATAGCCTCAAGAGAGTCCATTGGAGGGCCACACTTATGGTTAAGGGTTTACAGGCCAAGCCCTACGAGGAGAGACTAAGTGACCTGGACCTCCTCAGCCTCCACAAGAGAAGGCTGAGAGGTGATCATGTGGCCACCTCCAAATTCATTAGGGGGACACAGCAAGGGATTGGAGATGCTCTTTTCAACAGGGTGCTTCTTGGGGTAACAAGGAACAATGGTCACAAACTGACAGATAGCAGATTTAGGCTAGACATCAGGAAAAACTTCTTCATGGTAAGGATGGCCAAAATTTGGAATGGGCTTCCAAGAAGGTGGTGCTCTCCCCTACCTTGGGGCTCTTTAAGAGAAGGCTGGATAGGCATCTGGCTGGGGTCATCTGACCCCAGCACTCTTTCCTGCTTAGGCAGGGGGTCGGACTCAATGATCTGTTGAAGTCCCTCCCAAACCAGAAGGCAGATGGACTATCTTCTAAGGGTGAACCCTTTGCATTAGACCCGTTACCACCTTCCACCATTTTTCAGCCTAAAAACTTCATTGAGGGAACTACTTGAAAAGCCTTCTATCAGCCATCCAAATGGTCCTTGTACATGACCCCCTTGCTAAAAAACTGCATCAGCCAGTGGGACCACCCTGACTCAATTTTCAGCGGCTTACTGGGGGGTGTTATTTTTTTGTGACATCATCTATACATCCCAGATGGGTCTGTAAGATTAAGACTATTACAGCTCTGTCATGACTCCCCTCTTCCAGGTCACTTTGGATGTACCAAGACTTAGCTTTAAGTTTCTCATGATTCTGGTGGCCTTGAATGGGCCATGATGTTAAAAGGTATGTCTGTTTATGAGTCATATGTGCCTAAATCAAGGCACCTTGAACTGGACTGGGTGGTTTCCTCCAGCCACTACCCACCCTCAACAATTTCAGTGGATTAATTGTGGACCTCCCACACTCTGAGAACTGCCCCATGGATGCATTAACTAAGATGGTCATTTTATCTCTACCCAGTCTGTTCCCACTGCCAGCAAAATGGCCAAGCTATTTCTGTGGCATATATTTTTTCTATACAGTTGCCTGTCTCAGGAGCTTTCCATTCATGCACCCCAGTTTATTTCCCAGGCCATTTGGAAGACTGTCCTGTAAGGGGGGAGGAGGGCTACTGTCAGGGCCTCTGATCAAGAATGCTTGGCTGGGGCAAACACTTGGGTTATCACACCTGTCCCTGATCCCTGGCTAATGCAAATGCCCCAGTTCTCTGCAACTAGATTGGCTGGTAAAAGTACCTCTCATGCCTTTTAAGCACACATGGAACCTCAGGCTGCAGGCATGGTTCCACATAGCCCCAGTCTGTTCTGGCAAGCCTCCTGTTCACTGCTCTCTCTGGTTCTCCTGGCTCCTGACTCAGCTTTGGCTTTTTCTGACCCTGACCTTAGATCTCCCCTGGAACTCAGTACTGGCTTTCTGACACCTTGTTTCTGATCTCAGCTTGCTTCTCAAACTATGACTCTGGAATCTCCCCTTTGGCTCTCTTGGAAATTGGTCCTCATGTTCTCTGCCAAGACACTGACCCCAACTCAATGGGTAACTTTTGCTCCCTCCTTGCTGACCCTTTAGTCACTCCTAGTGGCCTGCTACTGGCACAGCTCCCTATATTGCAGCCTTACTTTCACATGCTACTCTGGAATCCTGGTGTTGAATTTACAAAAAAAATATCAGTTTATCTTTTCTATTCAGTTGGATAAGAGTAATCTTGCTTATTTAGAAAAATAATAATCATATGTTCACTTCTATTAATGTTTATAATGAATGTTCTGAAAACAAAAAATACAGTGATTCTTCTTTATACTTAATTTGGGTTCCATAGTACATTTCTCAAGTTTTCATTATTATTATATTGTAATTGTCTGTGGAGCTGTAAAGGGTTTCTTAGGGGAGTCTATTTAGCTGAAATAATAAAGTTATGAAAGATAATGTTTATGGTTTGCACAAAACCTTCCTTGGCAATCACCGAGTGTGCTTGTGATACATTTCAAATCAATAGTCACTCTTCACTTATACCAGCAAATATTGAATAGCCATATACCTGTTACTGTGCTCTGCAGTGGTTTTCCATAATGTTGGCAGTACAGCTTTTCCTAAGACAATAGTTAAGAAACATTGTTATATGTAGTGGGAGTAATTCTGATGCTATTCGTCCCATTGAATATCACCTTACTTTTTCAAGTAGACCGACTGAAGTATATGGGATTAATTTCAGGAGAGAAGTGTTATTCTGGGCACAGAGGACAGATTTGGGACAAGAAGCGTTACTTGAGAATGAAATGAATGCATCAATTAGATACCAAGGTAAGAGGCACCTTTGATTGAAATTTCACAGATCAGACTCATTATATTATTTGAGAGAGCCTGAGTGGTCTTGTTCTCATGAAGTGCTGAGCACCTACCCTTATAGTTTCATAGTTTCTAGGGTCGGAAGGGACCTGAACAGATCATCAAGTCCGACCCCCTGCCCTGGGCAGGAACAAGTGCTTGGATCATAATACCCCAGCCAGATATCTATCCAACCTGCTCTTGAAGACCTGCAAGGTAGGGGAGAGCACCACCTCCCTTGGGAGCCCATTCCAGAGCCTGGCAGCCCTAACTGTAAAGTAATGCCTCGTGATATCAAGCCTGAACCTACCCTCAATCAATTTATGGCTGTTATTTCTTGTTATCCCAGGTGGTGCCTGGGGGAACAGAGCCTCACTTACTTTCTGCTGGTCCCCCCTGGTGAGTTTTTCTGGCAACCAGATCCCCTCTCAGTCTTCTCTTGTGGAGGCTGAATAGATTCAGGCCCTTTAGTTTATCTTCAAGGGTCTGGCCTGCTGCTCCTTGACCATGCAAGTGGCCCTCCTCTGGACCTTCTCAATGCAGGCCACATCTCTCTTGAAGTGTGGTGCCCAGAACTGGATGGAGTACTCCAACTGTGGCCTGACCAGTGCTGCATAGAGGGGAAGGATCACCTCCCTGGACTGAGCCCTGGGGAACTCCCACTGCCCACATCCCTCTAGGTCAGAAATGACCTGTCCACCACCACTGTCTGGGTGCAGCCATCGAGCCAATTTGCCACCCATTTGACTGTGTAGGCATCAATGTCACAGTTGCCTAGTTTTTTTATGAGAATGGGGTGAGAAACAGTGTCAAAGGCCTTCTTGAAGTCCAGTTAGACAACATCCACCTCAACGCATGCATCCAAGGACTTTGTGACCTGGCCATAAAAGGAAACAAGGTTAGTCAGGCAGGATCTGCTCACAAAAAATCTGTTAGCCTGTTTGGCAGACAGATATATATTTAAAAGACAATTCTGCTCTTTCATGAACAGTATCTTGGCTTAACATAAGGAAAAAGGATCCAAGTAACAGAATCACCTAGGACACTCAAACAAGGTTAGGCACCTAGATGGTGCCCCCCTTGGTGTCACCAGAAACAATGGCCACAAGCTGAGGGAGGATAGGTTTAGGTTAGATATTAGGAAGAACTACTTCACTGTAAGGGTGGCCAGAGCCTGGAATAGGCTTTCCAGAGAGGGGGTGCTCTCACCTTCTCTGGAAATCTTCAAGAGGAGACTGGATAGGCACCTGGCTGGGGTCTTATGACCCCTGCCACCCCCAGTGCTCCTTCCTGCCCATGGCAGGCGGTCGGACTCGATGATCTGTCTAGGTCCTTTCTGACTCATTGATTCTATGATTTTATGATTCTATGGCCCAATACAGTTGATGGCACAAGTTAAGAGTCTGAATGGTTCAGACACTAGCCAGCAGGAAACATTAGCTTGAACTCTTGCCTGCCTCTTGAGCTGGAACACATTTGTCAACTCAGGATTCAGTCCTGAAGGAGGAGGATTATGGAGAAGATGCTAAGGATTTCAAACTTCCATTTATCAGGAAAGTGCCCTAACCACTAAGGCATCTATCACCCTTACTGTTGAATGAATATGAAATGGAATGCAAAAGTCAGGACGCTAGGAAGAGATGGAACCTGCCTCTGTAGCCCAGAGTGCTCACCTGGGTGTGGGAAGACATGGATGTTAGTTCCTGCTTCCAGGATTATTTCTGTTTTTCTCCAATGACTGTCTAATCTAAAGAGTCAAGGGAGCAGGGATCAAGATAGTTCCCTCCCAGGTGAATGCTTTATGACTTGGCTACTATGGCAGTGTTTTGCATGGGATTATGGCTTCATTTTTTGCAACTTGCCAACTTAGAGTTCATCTGCATCATTAGGCAATATTTTCATTTTTTTAACATAGAAAAATTCAATTAGTTAATAACATTTAGTGTCTTTCCACTTCCTTCTCATGACTAAATTTTGTGTTGAACTTGTCTTGGTTAATTCTGAAGTTTTCATGCTGAACAGTTTTGTTCTTTCCTGCTTAATGTTTTGTTAAATGATATATCTCAGCAGTCACTTCCCAAGCTAAAATGGTTCCATTCCATAATGTTCTTGAAAATATGGGGTCTGTTAATCAGAAAAAAGTATAATTCTCTATCTTGCCATGCATTTTTTTCTGTGTCTACTTAGCTGGATTTTCTCTTTTATGGTCATTAAAGATCAAGCTACAGCAGAAAGCTATTAAATGGATAATTTGTTGGACTACAATGCCTCCCTTCAATAGGTCTGTTCAGTTAACAGGTATATTTAAAAATGATTCTGCTCTTTCATGGACTTAGACTAGCATAAAGAAAAAGGATTCATGTAACAGATCATTTGTGAGGTCAGGTTTCCATTGCATTTTATCTTGTTGTGCAAGAGAATTTTATATCTTAGAGAAGTTTATTTCTTGTTGTCATGTAACAATTTAGAAGTGTTTTGCTGCTTTTCTGTATAAGACAAGTCTGGAGATCATAAAAAACATTCTTTAAAAGTTCTGTTATTTTTTTAAATAGCTACAGTATTGATTTTTAGTAGTACTGACTCTGTTCATTATCCTAGCAGTTTATAGCCTGTCTAAAGACTTTTTTCTTATTCCATCCAGTTATTTCAACACAGCCCAACACCATCTATTTTCTTGTGTGGAGTTCCATTGTGCCTGGCATCTGAGTAGCTACACAAAAAATCTGTTTACATCAACGTGTTTCTTGATGTCAGGATGAAGTGAAATTGAGATCTTCAACATAAGCCTGTCCTGGTATTTCCTTCTTCCTGAATACTATAGCATAACTAGGGCTGGGCCACTGGTGCATCAGCACCAGGCACCCATTTTAATGAATGGTGGCCACCACCACCATTAGCCTGGCTGCGACTGCTGGTCCAACCAGCACTGCCACCCAAGGTGAAGAAAGTGCTTGTTGCATCTCTGCCTGACTACTTAATACTGAATGAAGATGAGTATTCTCATTTCAATTCCGCAGGCAGAGGGTTTGACTGGCTGTGGAGGACAGCATACTTCAATCTCAAGGAATTCAGCACTATGCATATCTTCATTTTTACCAATAGGATTCTTTTTGCCAGAGACCCCCAAGGATTGACATGGCCCCTCATCCAATATGGTATCAAGTAAACTTTATTAATAACCCCTAGGCAATATTACAGGTTTCCTCCCTGTAATATGACCTGACAAGCGGCTCTATACCAGCAACTTGTACTGGGCTTTGGATCTTTTGCTGGGTGTGTGATGTTTTGGATCCTCTGTAGTCATGTGGAGGGTATAGCAGCTGTGTCTGTCTTCCCAGAACCACTGCATGCTTGCACACGTTGTCCTTTGTGTTAACTAATTGTATAGTTTTTCCCTAACAAACTGTCCAACCCCTGGCACTGAGCCACACATTCCTCACATAGTACACCAATCCTACCCTACTTTTGGTTATCTTTCCTTAAGGGAAAGTGCTATACATTGCTTCCATATAGTACTCCAATTACAGCACTGACATATTCCAGTACATTATAAGGCACTTTGTTAAATTTTATTGCTTAGTTCTCGGAAGGCCTGGACTATAGCTGAAAGCCTTAGCATAACCCAGTTGCCTGCTATATTCCTGCCTTATAACCTGTAAACTTCAGGAAGCAGTGTGCAGGATGTTTCCCAGAGCTTTCCTAGGGAAAGTGTTACCCCTTTCTGCTCCTAAACATAGGTCTATATTACCATATTTATTCACATACCATGAGCACCTTTCCCTGCAAAATCAGGCCTCCAAAATTGAGGGTGGTTTTAGGTGCTGGAATGAAGGAATTTAAGCATAGATAGTAGCTATAACTGCTACCTTGTTTCTCTGCCTACCAGCTCCAGAGATGTTCAGGGTCGCTGTCAGGGTCAGAGTTACGGTGTTAACTCTTTCAGGTTGGAAGTAGCTTTTGTCTGAGCAGACAAAAATTGCTGCCAGTTCTGCAGTGGCTATGAAATGGTTAAGATTGTAGTTTCGGATTATGCTGCAGAGTAGGGCTGTGCAAAATTTTGCCAAGTGTTTCATTCTGAAGCTGTTTTCACATGTTTTGAGCTTGAAACAGCAAAATTGAAATGAAACAAAAAGCTTCGAAACAGCTCCAAAATGAAATGAGGGCACTCAAAACGTTTCAAAAGTTTTGAAATGTTTCAAGTTTCAAAGCAGCATGGTGGCAGAAGGCAGGGGAGAGCCAGGGCTGTGCTCCGAGTGGCTCTGCAGCCCCATGGAGCTCAGCCCAGTGGCAGGAGGCGGAGTGCAGCCCTGGCTTTCCCTGCCTCCCACCATAGAGCTGTGCTCCAAGAGGCTCTGCAGCCCCATGGAGCTGAGCCTGGCAGTGGGAGGCAGAGTGCAGCCCTGGCTCTCTTCACCGCCTGCCACCAGGCTGCACTCTGAGCAGCCCTGCAGCCCCATGGAGTTCAGCCCAGCAGCAGGAGGGGAAGCACAGCCCTGGATCTCCCTGCCTGCCGCTGCAGGGCGGCACTCTGAGCAGCTCTACAGCTCCATAGAGCTCAGCCCAGTGGTGGGAGGCAGACAGAGCCAGGGATGTGCTCCACCTCCTGCTGCTGGGCTGAGCTCCATGGGACTGTGGAGTCACTCACAGTGCAGCCTGGTTGCAGGAGGTGGGGAGAGCTGGGCTGTGCTCCACCTCTTGGTGCTCTGCAGCCCCATGGAGCTCAGCCCAGCAGCAGGAAGTGGGCAGAGCCAGGGCTGCACTCTACCTTCCACAGGTAGGCTGAGCTCCATGGGCTGCAGAGCCGCTCAGAGCACAGCCTGACAGCGGGAGGTGGGGAGAGTCAGGGCTGTGCTCTGCCTCCCACCACCAGGCTGAGCTCCATGGGGCTGTGAAGCCATGTGGAGTGCAGCCCTGGCTGTCCCCTGCTTCCCACCACTGGGCCAAATGACAGGAGGCTGCCACTGCTACCTGGGGCCAGTATCAGTCTTCCCTGGCACTGGGTGCAGGCTGTGCCCAGCACTGGTCCCTGGCAGCAGGAGAATCATCCTGTTATCCAGTGCATATCCTGGGGTATGCACCCTCAGGAGGAGTCCAGCACAGCCCCACAGCCCTCCCAGGCATGCAGGCCCCCGGATCTGCATGCTGGATTACAGGAAGCGTCAAGTATCATGAGTTTTGATTTTTTGAAGTTTGAATTGCAGTTTCTGGGAAACCTCTCGACCTATCTCTTTGTAAATTGGTAAGATTTATGACCTCGTAAGGATCTACCATCCCTGCAATTTCCATCCAAATTGGGAAAGAAATGGCAACGTTTTAGGTATTGTCATGATTCCCCATTATAGCCTATGAACAAAACATTGAAACAGTAAAACAGTTTCAATGAAATTAAATGGGACAGTGCTTTGCAACAAAACAAAATGGTGAAACAAAGCACTGTCCCTTTGAAACAGTGAAACGGACATCAAAATGAAATGATGGTGTTTCCCATACCCTACTGCAGAGTGTACTCTACCTGTGCAGTGAAGACTGAGCTAGGGGCTCTGGAAAAATCTGTATTGTGTTCTGCCTCCCCAAAAGTGGGTGCATGTCTTATTTGGCATCACATGTTATGCAAGAAAATATGGTATATCAATTTTTTGTCATTCCAGATTCATGTGATTTGTTGTGAAATATTTAGGTTTTTTTGGAAAATACTTATTTGTTGAAAGCAAAACTTTTTGCATAATGATATTATCATAGACAAACATTTCATCAGGAAGGTTTGTTTGGGTCTGAGATGCAGTTTCTGGTAAGGACAAAACCCATCTCATAATATCCAACAGCCTGGTGGGTAGGGCACTCACCTGTAATATGAGCGCAAGTTTGGCACCAAATTTCTGACAGCAATCTATTGGTCATTCTGGGAAATGGGAGTCTCTCGTTTTGTCATGAAAAATCCAGAAGCATCATTTTGGTTTCACACTGAAGTGAACAGGATTGTATTTACAAAGTGTGTAGTGTCATCATGTGGGGATTCTGATTTTTAGTAGTGGTTTTAGTTTAATTTATTGGTTGGTGGGAAATTGTGAGCTGTTTACATAATATTTTAAATTCATAGTATGCTGGATATCCAAGTTTGTGTGAGGCATGTAAATGGCACAATATATAAATAGCATTGTTACCTTCTTATCTCAGTATGTTTCTACATGAATACTTGTGCTATATTTATACTTGTGATAAATGAATACTGGTGCTAAATTACTTATGGTAATTTAATAGTAGATTATTAAAGATTCTAGACCTTAGAGCTACATATAGAAATGCATACAGTGTAGCAGCAATGCCATTTCAGTGCCATGTGGCACATCCACACATAATATTGATGAAAAAGTCTCTTCATAACAAATTCCATTGGGAATCACGCTTCTGCAAAAGTTGATTAGGTTAGGTTTATATTGTGTATAATGATTCCTGCTTAGTATACATTTCACTGCAATGTATGTGATTATTTTAAAAAAGTCTTCTTCATCCTATTGCAAAAATTTGGAATTCCATTTGCTTTAATTTCCAGCAATGCTAAGTAACTTATTTCTTGCTTACTGCAGTGTAGCTTCACATTGGGCTTCAGGCTCGTGGCAGGGCACCAGTTGTGCCTGCCATTTTAAGGTAGGTGGGTAGGGGTGCCTTAACCCCAGCCCTCACCTTTGGGTGGGTCATATGATACATCTAATCCAGGGAAGGCCAGGTAAGCTTCTTGAAGCACCTGAGCCTGCTTGGTGAGTGACCCTGCGGGCCCAGGCATGCTTTGTGAAGCACCTGAGATGGAAATGAGGGATCCCGATCCCTGAGTGCAGGCAGGAGGCTTAGACCTAATCGAGGGACCCGACTGGTCAATTCTGGGGCCAGGACCCAGATAGAGGTCAAAAGGGTCAGGCACTCAGTGTAAGGGATGCCCATATGCAGCAAAGAAGCTTGGGGTCCCGACTGGCCTGAGACAGGACCAGGGCTTAAAGAGAAGCTGAAGATCCCAGAGAAGGGGCCACAGCTAATGGACAAAGGGGATGGTTGAGTTGACTGCCTGAGATGCCACCATGGGCCATGGTGTAGGGGTGGAACGGAGCTACAGATAGCACCCCAGTATCAGGATGTATAATGGGCAGCCTCCCACCTAATTATTAAATCAATATTATTACATCAAGGCATAGCAGATGAGAGAGGCAGGTGGATGACGCATAGACAGGGCATGAAACCTTGCTCCTCTCACAAGGCTTCAAGAATTTTTTTCTTTTTTTGCATGTTAGGATCATCTTCAATGCTGGTTATTTTTTCTTTTTATAAGCTGCTTCATATTTTATGTTACAAAACAAGTTGCATAGCCCAGTATCAGATATTTTAGTTTGTTAATAATGGAATTGTTTGTGTTTTTCCCCCCTCTTTTGGTAGGGTTTCATTTTGAGGTATTTCTTGTCAGTCACCTGAATTAAATTGTTTTGATCCATGGCAAATTAACACTGAGGGCATTGTATTCCTCAATGAAAAGGGACAGTCCTTACTTGATTTATTTACAATTTAAAATGAAATACAGTCACAGAGTCATAGAAAAGTAGAGATTGAAGGGATCTCAAGATATCAGCTAGTTTAACCCTCTGCTCAAGGCTGGAGCAGCCCTGATTATAACTTCTCATTTTTTTTTATCTAGATTTTATTTAGCTTAGTAGATTGGCGTTTTGTTGGTTTACCTTGTTTTTAAAGCAGCTATAGTATGGCTAATATGTTTTAAAAGAACACACAGAATTATTCACACAAACTTTAACTTTGATAAATCATGCTGCCAGTCATGGCTCATGATGTAAATATTTTCTTCATTAGTTTGAAAGATTGGATTCTGCCACCAATGGATTAATAAATAGCAACTTTAGATGGATTCAAAAGCCAAAGCAGAGCAAATGTGAATAAAATACAATGTAATTTTCATTAAAACTCTAAGCTGAAATATTTCAGTTAGCAAAAACCTTATACTGTGCTGAGAGGTGCTCTATAAATACACAATCCAGTTGGAATCTTTCATTTTTCACTGTGTTGGCTAAACTGGTTTTACATCTAGGAGCATGGTATTGTTCTGAGGTAGGTTTATATGAAGGTTGTGAATACAATTTATTATTTTCAAAATAAATCAGATCAAATCAAATCAATGTTAATACTGTGCAAAGCAATCAGAATATACCATGAGGGTCAAATTATATGTAAACATTACCTATTAAGCAACTGCCTCACTGTGCTTGATCAGATTGCTGTTGTCAATAGGATTATTCCTGTCAATGGAACTTCTATGATCTCAAACCATCAATTTTTAATGTTTAACAGTTGTGATACTGAAAATATATGAGTATTATATCATATAGTAAATTATATCCTAGAATTGCTTGTTGTATTTTGTGGTTTGTTTTATTTTATGCCAGTGTATTACTATTAAAATAGATTCAGGAGGTGTTTCTCTTCCACTTTAAGAATTGGGTTTATTTTACCTTAACATTAGAGATGGTTGGAACATTTTCAACTATCCTTTTGTCAAAATAGTTGTTTTTTGTTTTTGAAGCCAAAGCTTTTTGCAGAGCTATATTAATTTCAATGAAATTTCCTAGAGGAAAATTTCAGAGGTCCATGGTAGACTTGAGAGTATCTCCTGTGGAGGTAAAGAGGGTGCACCCCCCTGAGCCTGCACATGTGTTTTCTGTGCTGCTGCTATTTGTCCCCAGGTATGCCCCTGTATGTGTGCTCTGGAGTGAGGCAAATTGTCCTGGGTGAGGTAGGGGAGGCTGAGACTAACACTTGGGCTGGCCCCAGAAGCCTTACCTGGGGTTCTGGGGTCTCCTGGGGCAGCAATGGCAGTGATCCAGGTGCTTGGCACCTGGCTGCCAGCCAGAGCATGGGTCTGGTTGGCCAGGCTCCCTTTCTGATTTTGCACACTGCTGCCGTGTGTGCCAGGCTGTTTTTTTTCTGCACCATTTTTCTTTTTACCTAAAGATCTTGCAGTGCGGCAAATGGGTGCATCTGCATCGCATGTGGTTTGCACTGCCACAGAAGGACGTGTGGTGCTGCAAACCATGCACATGTGTTCGTGGGGATGCACCCAGAGAGATCATTAAATGAAAAATCCACTCTTTTGAAACATTTCTATTTTTTGACAAGTTGCAAGAGATGTTTGTGTTTTAGTGGAATAAAACAAATGTTGAAAGTTGAAACTTGTGACAAGATGGAGTTGTCATTCTTTAACCAGCTCTATTTACTACGTATTGCCATTTGCTTTCACTTCTATATTAGAAATTCATGTAATCAGTGGCATTTCATGTTGAGGAAGTATGTTTGGGGTTTTTTTTGTTTTTTTTCTAAAGAGCATATCCAAAGTTTAAGCTCAACTCTTTCGGGGAAAGATGTTTTATTGATAACGGGTATGCTAAATCTTTGCACTGTCTATCTCCAGTTACAACACTAGACACTGGTGTTGATATATTTCACTGAAATTGAACTAGTACTTTGGGTTAAAATTTGTTTCCATATGTCTTCCATATCTTGTGTTCTGTAAACAATCACATTCAAATGTTTTACTTTGTTCAAATGTAGTTTGTCAGTATGTCTGTAAACAAGCTATTACTACTGTGTGTTAGTTTCATAGATTTTAATAATTTAATGTACACCTAGTCCTGTGGATTTCTTTTGGGAAGGTATTATTTTCACATATACAATACAGACTGCTTTGAATTAGAGACTGGCCTGAAAACTCATGGACCCAAACATCCCTGAACTGATTTTTGTTTTAGTATTTGTACTACAATATTGTCTACTGATTCTGAAATAATTGGTCTCAGTTGGGCTAAGAGTAAAAAGCAAACCTTACCCCAAAGATCTTCCTGTCTAAATTGATTAGGCAGACTGAACCAGGAATGGAGCCCGGGTCTTCTGGATTCATTCTGCCCATTTCACTGAACTATGCTGTATCTTACATTTGAGGTCCTGGTGTAACTTTGTAGCCATAAGCTATTTATTTAAGGGACATGCTTTCTGTTGTGATTTTGATGATTCAAAAAATCTGTATATCCTTCCCATAAACCATAAGGAGGTTTCATCTAAAAACAACTATCTTGGGCATTCTACCTGCATCTCCTCAAATGCCTCCTCTTTATAGGACAGGGATTATTTTATATTCATTTATAAATAATTTAGTACAGCTGGAGTCATACCAGAAACAAATAAATCATCTAAATAATTTTCAAACCTTTGCTACTATGTATTTAATTCCCCCCCCTCCACAAATACAGAAATTGTTAAGAATGAATTGGACAGATGAAGAAGGCCTTGCTGTCTAATATTTCTGCTTAATGATGAATCATTATTGCTAGTTCCAATGATTCATTTTTTCAGTTTTATGAAAAAAAACAACAGATTACTTTAGAATGTGCATGTTTAATTAAGTTTGCTTTGAATATCGCCATCAGTGGCTCATTATCACTGGAAATGCTTGAGAGTCTTAGATGTTGACAATGAGTAACAAAATCACACCAAGCCTTAGGATGTGAGGAAACATATGAAAGATGTGAGTAGGAGTCTGTTTCCTGGTACTTATTACTGGCCATTCTTGAATCAGAGGCTGTGTCAGCAGTTGAGATATGACTCAGTTTTTTAAAGCTTTCTTGAATATTATGGGACAGAATATATAATGTCTACAGAAAAAAAAACTTTTAAAGTTTGGCATTAAACATGCAGAAAACCTCAGAGATTGATTGTGGTGGCATTTACACATGTGATTATTGAATAATAAAGTATGTTGATCCGGTTCATATGTCCCAAACAGGAAATCAATATGTCATGTAAAATTATTAATAGTATGGTTGAATGTATAATTCACAATTATTAATGTATCCAGCATGGTCCTTTCCTCTTTTCCTTCTCCTTTTTCACAGGGGGATATTGTAGGTAGATTAAAAAAATCAAATTACTTTAATTGACATTTTGTGCTGTGCATTATTAGAGAAGTCACAGTCAAACAAGTTTGCCTTGCAATGGAATGTAAAGTAGTGAAGTTGCAGTGGTCCGTAGATTAATGGGTCTTAGACCAGTTCCTGAGAACCTGCTGTCTTCTGTGCAAAAGAGCTTTATTCTCTCATACAATAGACATTTCCATTGCACTTGACTGTTTAGTCAAGACTCTTTGCTCAGAAAACGGAGACAATCTTTGGCATTAATCACATTGAAAATAAAGAATGAGGTCTTGAACATAACCTGGTATTCTAGGAGGAAAGAATGTATTAATATGTGAAATGTTAATGATTAACCTAGATCAGTGGTGCACAACCTTTTTGTCCACCAGGCTGGATAGGCAGGGCTTGGTTCCTCTGCAAGTCAGATCCAGCCAATGGACCCTATCCAGCACCTGGGGTAGGTGCAGCAGAGCCCCATCTGGCAGCTAGTTCCAACTTTGCGTGGTGGGAGGAAAGGGGGCATGGCTCAGCCCTGTGGGTGGTAGTGTGGCCCAGACTCAACTTGGGTGGTCAGAGGGAAGAGGGAGTAGCCCAGATCCAACGGGGAAGAAAGGGGCATAGGCCAGCACTGAAACAATTGTGCAAGAGGGGGGGGCATGGCTAGACTCTGATTTGCCTGTGAGGGAGGAGGGTAATGGCCTGGCCCTACCCACTGAGTGGGACTTTGGATTTTGGCAGAGGAGTGGCAGAATTAACTGCCACTGCTCCTCTGGCGCCATATTTTCTGACCTTTGTGGAGCCCCACAGGCTGGATTCCAAGGCTCAGCATGCTGCATTTGGGCCATGGTCTGCCGATTGAGCACCCCGACCTAGAATGATCAAGCAGATTGCTAAATTTTGTGTTAATTGTCGGTTCTCAGGATCTACTTGTTTGATGCTAAGGTAAAGTGTACTTCTGCAATATATCTGATGACAATAAAGTGATGCAGTTAGCTAGAACCATATTCTTGTCTAAGAGGTTAGCTAGAGTTTCCTAAGCCAGTTGTAGAGGACAGAACATATTCATTATCTTCCTGGTTACATGGCTATGCAAGGGTTTACCATTAGTGAGGAATCTAAGTATACGCTAATCTGAACTGGTCTAGGACTGACCTAGTTGTGCTCATGCATCTTCATAAAAAGGAGAATGCATCATTGGTATAGACTGTTATTAATGTTTTCCTCTGCCCATTGAAACAGCATCTCTGTTATTCTGGTTCAGTTTCAACTAACTGTTTTTTATCCATGAACTCCTTTTCACAATACATTAACTTTGTGATAGAGACATGATTGTACAAAGGACAAATCAAGCTCTATGTCATCAGCAAGCTTCTTAGTATTTGAAACCATGGTGCTTCATCAGTTTTCCTACTAGTCATATACACTGGTGCCAGTAAGACTGGAAAGAACTCCTGTGGGATGTGGTAGTAAATTTGAATTCTCCATCCTTAGTTCTTTCTCTCCAGGGAAGACTCAAACTTTATTTCTTTTCTTTTTCTCTTTGGATTTCTATAGCAATAAAAGGAAAGAGTTCTTATCCAGAGTTCCAGGGCCCCTGACTGGATGTACAGAACCAAAGATACATCAGTTAAGGCCTGGAAAGCCAATAGAACTCAACTTCCTTAGAAAGCTGCCCCCCTTGGGTGAAGATTGTCTCATGATCAAGGTTTTCTCTGATAAAAAGAATTCTCCAATTTTCAGATTAAAAAAGTAACCCAAACTCCACATTTTTCTGTGATCAAAATGAAACACCACTAATACATAGATCTAAATGAAACACCACTAATATACAGAACTATATATAGCTATACAGAGCTATAGAGATCTCTGTAGAGCTCTCTATAACGGTGTGTCATTTTGATCATTGAAAAAAGTGGATTTTGGGTTACTTTGTTAATCTGATTTCATAGACACTAGATTTCATAGACTTTATGTTTGGAAGGGACCTTGTGAGATCATTGGGTCCAGCCCACAAAAGATCATTAAAAATCAAGGGGATTTTTTTTATCAGAGAAAACCAGGATCCTTGCTCATGATATATATATTGAATATCACAGGTAGATCAGAGAATCATAGAAAGTTAGGGTTGGAAGGCACCTCAGGAAGTCATCTAATCCAACCCCCTGTTCAGACCAGGACCATCCCCAACTAGATTATCCTAACCAAAGCTTTGTCTAGCTGGGTTTTGAAAACCTTCAAGGACAGAGATTCCACCTCCTCCCTGGGTAACCTGTTCCAGTGTTTTACTACTCTCCAAGTGAGAAAATTCTTCTTAATATCTAATATAAACTTCCCTTGCTGCAGCTTGAGACCATTGCTCCTTGTTCTGTCATCTGCCCCCACTGAGAACAGTCTAGTTCCATCCTCTTTTGAACCCCCCCCTCAGATAGTTGAAGGCTGCTATTAAATCCCTCCCATAGTCTTCTCTTCTCTAGACTTAATAGATCAGTGGTATAAAAGTGCTTCATAGTCCAAGTTGCATGCTTATGGTATAGCATCTAGAACATTGACTACAGTCAAGTGAACTGTAGAGATTCTTTATGAGCTTGTTCTGGAATACTGTAAGGTTGATTCTGGATGGTAGGTAGCCAGGTCTATTACATTCTGGATGGGTTTTCTCAGAGCTGACAGGACTATGGATTGTTTGAAGGAGGAGGAAATTATTCCTTTGGTGAATGAGAAATATCCATTACCAGACTGTAATATACCCACCAGAAAGTATTTAAAATCATGTGAAAAACAAGGAATTTTTTTGGGGGGGGGAGGGGTGTTTTATTGAACCAACTGCATGATTGGGTGCTCAAGCTGCAGATGTTCTATTTTCAGGTGTTTGGTAGAGTACCTTGTACATGAAATCTTACCTAAAAATCTCTCAGATTATTTAAAATTATTTATTTTTTAGAAAGCTTTTTAAAAATCAATATTCAGTATTCTAGGCTGGAAAATCAAGACTTGTTCATTAATTGTAATTAGTCAAATAAACCAGATTATTATTGTGTTCTTTCTGATTGGCAGAGGCATTGATGAGCTGTGGCTTGAATCTTCCAGGGAGAAAGAATAGGTAGATATGGAAGTTAAACAGTACTGGGAATTTCAGAGTGTTTTAATCCTTTTCCTTTCTTGACCTCAGAAGATTTGCCTATGGCAGCATTATAAGAAAAATTAGGCCACTGCAAGATTTATTGACTGATTTCAGAGTTTATTTTTTTCTTAGCATATTTGTATGAGGTGCTTTCTAGTGCTGGATAGGAAACAATCTATCTGTCCTACCAAACTTTTAAAGAGTTCAATATTTTTCCTGATCTTCCTGAGGGTAAAACAGAGAGACAGAGAAAATGCCTGAAAGTCAGATGGCCAGGTTACTCACCTATTCCTAGGACTTGAATCTGGCTCCTTTAGATCCCCTACAAATGCACCGATCACCTGGGGAATCTTTATACATGCTCTAGGTTGGGGGGGAGGGCGTTTTAGTTAAAGCGGGTCTCAGGAGATGCTTTGATTAAAACGCCCGCAGTGTCTTGTGTATTCAGCTTCCCATGCCTCAAAATGGCAGTGGGGTGCTTTTAACTAAAGCTCATTTCATGAGTTTTACTTAAAGCACCCCTGCCACCATTTTGAAACATGGGGATGTTGAATACATGTCACGATGAGACTGCAGGAGTGTTCCCATTAGAATGCATTGGAGCAGGCACTGGGCACACGTATACGTGCCCGTGGTTACTGGTTATCCCAAGATGGGGATATTGCTCTGGTTTTGAACAGTTACTCTGTCATGGAGCTGAAAAACCTCTTCTAACCTTCTCGATTTTATTGGTATGTTCCTGTGGAAAGGTTTGGTTGTGCAAATTGGTATATTCTGGTGAAAAACCATTGCAGCAAAAATTCCTGAACAAGCCTAGGGTTGTATTACAGAAAATGCAGATAGGTACTTGTCTGGTTTGGCTACCTGGCACTATCCTTAGTCTCTGACAAAGGTTTGGGAAGATATTTTTCATATGGTTTCCATTTTTCATATATCTCATCCATATATAATATGCCAAGTGCATTTTTACATTGACAGGCCTGCAATTTCCTGTCATCAGACTAAATGTAACCAACTGTTCACTTACACTCTAGATTGAGAAGGGTGGGGTGAGACTTGCCTCAGGCTCTGGAAAATGGCTTGGAGAACTGTTGTCCATCTACTTTATCCAAGAGTGACATATGCTATATAAAATACACCTCACCCTCAGATATTCACACAAGAGATTTGCTAAAGATTTTCATCCCTTGAGCATATGTACAACTATATCTTGGCAACTTGAATGCCCAAGGGAAGTAAACACAAAAAGAGGCTTGAGTACAACTGGAATAAACATACTTTGAAACTAAAATGAACAAACACTGGGAGCTCTTTGCCATGCTAGCCAAACTCCTATTGCTCCCCTGCAGTCCCCCTTGATGTGGGCTTTCCATAACTGGGTGTCCCTCTATCCTAGGAATGCGGATGGCATCTAACATGGAATCAAGCCCATTGACAACCTGCTGTACATGCTGATAACTGTGCACTAGTTGTTTTGGCATCTCCATGCTGAGTGATATGTAATGTCGGCTCAAGACGACAGGCTAAAATTCACTGAAAAGACAAGCTCTAAGCAGGGATCCCATGACACACTAGCAGCACATTAGAGCCCTGACTTCTCTAACAAGGGGCTGACTGACTGCAAAGCCAGACAGGGTATCAATTACGTTATTGCCAAACTAGTTAAAAAGAAAAAGGAAGGGAGGTAGGAAGGGAAGCAGGAAGCACTCAGTGGGACACATAACTCCTACCTGTCATCATTATGAGCTGGTTTCTGTGTTCTAGTCAATTTACTGAAATTCAGTGTTCTTAAAAGGCAAAGAATTATTTCATTTATAAATTTGTTATTACTTATTTTTTTATTTCCTGTAGTGTTTTTCACTTACTTTTCTTTTGCATTGTCCTTAATCTTAACCTCTTCCTAGATTTGTGAGGCATTTTAAAGTGTAAAATCTTGCCAAGTATATTTTCCTTAAAGTTCCAAGGATTTACAAAAAGCAAATCCAAATTCATCAGTGTTTTAGATTTAGTATATGATAGCTGAATCCATGCCTATTTATTATACATAAGCACTTATCTATGACATAGGGGTTACTTATCCTGTAAAATCTTTGAACTTTGCACCAAATGTAAAACTTTCAACAGCTGACATACTGGTAGTTAAACAAATACATTCCACTTATTACTGCAGCCCATTCAAATATAAATTAAGATAATGGTTTAAATTAGTGTATATAAAATTACACATTCATGGCCTGATTTAATAAGAAGCCTCTGAGGTAAGTGTAAGTGCAGCCATATACTTTTTTAAAAAATTTGTATGGCCAAGGGCTGGATTAAATCATTTACACTGGTACACACAGGGAAATGCTCTATTTTTCCTAGTAGGAGTTGTCTATCTGTGGCTTGGGTATGGAAAGAGGTTCAAAAAGAAAACGTCTCAGGCTCGCAAGTAAAAATAAATGTGTGCATCTATAATTACTTAGAGAAGTAACTTATTAATATTTGATTGCATGTTTCAAATCCATTCCATTAGTACTGTCATATTGACTCCACATGATGTCATTGATGAAGTGCATAAAGGGGGACTTATAGTTCAATTATTTCACAGAAATGTGGTGAACTATATAGATTCACTGAAGTAGAAATAACCCTGCAGTGTTTGCCACTATGTAAATATTTAGCTCTTACTTTTTGTAGCTCCTTCCAATATATTAAAAAGGGGTCTAATGAACTATAGAAGATAGAATTTAGATTCACTTCTTGTGCAGCTTGTGTTCTGAAACTTATGACAGAATGTGGTTCAAGGGTAAAGTGTTTCCAAGAATTTTAGCAGCTGTACTTTACCATTTATTTTAGTCAGGAGTATGATCAAATAAATGCATATTGGTTTGACACTTTAAAGTGTTGTGAATCATCACCACTAACTTTGACTTAATTGGCATTCTAGACATGGATAAAAGCAGATAGGGTGAGCCTTTTGGTTTAGTGCATTAAGAACACTTCATGTAACAAAAAAACCCAACCAGAATCTAATATGATGTTCAAATTCAAGGATGCAAATGAGCTATTGACTCTTAGATCTGCCATAATATACCAAAATTGGGGTTCATGGTTATGGGTACTGGTGATTATATTTAAACAGGAAAGTATTCAGCTTTCAAAATAAATTTGCCATGAGAAATTCTAGTGTGCAAGTTTTAGTTTTAAAAAATGTTCATGACAAAATTATGAAGATTTGACTACTCTGGCAGTGGTCTTTTCGGCTGTCTGTTCCCCTCACCCCCCTCCAAATCTTCAAAGTTCTTGGTTTTGTCCTAAGCTGTAATAGGGTATGTGTAATATGTATTATAAATTATAAATCTCAAAACTATTGGTGGAATGGGAATGAACTTTTCTGACCTCCTCTACTCTCAGTTACTATGACCAGCATTCTTACTTTCCCATTTCCTGGAACATGCAATGGTGGAGTGAAAGCTTAGCACTTTGACCACTATGACACTAAAATGAAAGAAAAATGGTATTCCAAATCTTTTCATAGTTTGGAGCACATCTTACCAGTCTGAGTATCTTTTTGACATCTTCCTTCCTCTTCAGGATAGTATAAATTGCCTTCCATTGGCAATCCACTTACATTTCTTTGGCAATTAAAATTGTTTCATTTGGTAAAACCAAAAATAGAAAAGTCCTAAATATATATGTGGCTATGATTTAATGAAATTTAGCAGGTGGAAACAGGGAGGAAGAGCTAATTCACTGGCCAGTCAATCTATGGACTGTCAGAAAATGCTCCCCAGAATATTTTTAAACTTAGACTACAATGTAGGGAACCAGATTGTAAAGTCATGAATTTTCTTTCCATTCTTTAGCAATCTTACTCCTGAGACAAAGTGAAGAATATCCCTTGATTATGAGTAGATTCTAGCCTTGCGTAGGGTGTAGGTGCACTGTAATTAACAGAGGGTATTGGTATGGAAGAACAAGCATGTAGATGTGATATAGGGGCTCCAGTTTCTTTAATGTACCAATCCACATGGAGCAGAGAAGAAACAGCCATTCATTAGAGGTGTATAGGTTTGTAAATGCACCTATACAACTCCCCGCCAAGACAATGTTCCCTCTAAGGAGTAGCCGTCCATGAGCGTGCCGCTTCGGTCTGTGAGCGTGCCACTTCAGTCCTGCTTCCGTCTTTTGGCATGGCGCGGTTCACCAATAAGTGTCCCAAACTAAATGTCCAGGTGGGAGTGGGCAGGGTTCAGCCACCACCCTTCTCCATGCTAACTGCTGCCCAGAGCAGTGCAGTGGAGTGCTGTGGGGAAGCCATGGGCCGGACACAATCAATTGATAGAATGCAGTGATTCTTCTGGGCATGCACTGCACTTGGTGCAGGGGCACAACAACATTAAAGTGCCATTTTGGGAGCGGGCAGGTGGGGGAGGTTTGACATCTGTAAGCAGCCAAAATGTTTTTAACACTATGACTTCCTATGTGAAATCTCAAGGTTTATTTTATGAGTCATATTTTCACACCCAACAGTGTTAACAGTGTGTGGTACCTCACAGGACCCTTGAAAGGATCTCAAGAAACATCAGGGTGCTGGCATAGCCTGGGTGAGGGTCACTAGTCTACAGACTCCAGAAATCTGTGCCATATCTAGAAAGATGGTTGGCCATCCATATAAATTGCAGATATCTTATTTTGGTTATTTTCCTGGTGAACAGCAGGAGTCCCTCAGAACTGCTCTGCTCCCCTGCATCACCTTGGGGAGTGAGGTGGCACGTGGTATCAGGACTGGGGAGCGGAGCAGTTCCCCAGAGCCGGTGGAGCCCTGCCCACACCAGCCCCAGTCCCTGTCCCTGCCTTGCCTCACCTTGGGGAGGAGGCACTGCCTGCCCCGTGTGATGCTCTGCTGGCTCCAGAGAACTGCTTTGTGGGCTCTTCCGGATCTGGGGAACTGCTCCGCCCCCCAGCCCTGATGTCATGTGCCTCCTTGCTCCCCAGGACAATGTGGGGGAGTGGAGCAGTTCCCCAGAGCCAGCGGAGCCTGTGGAGCAGTTTCCCAGAGCCAGCAGAGCCTGTACCAGACCCCATTCCCAGCCCCTATCCCCATCTCTGTCCCTGCCCCCGCCTCACCTTGGGGAGGAGCCACTACCTGCCCTGTCCTGCATGAGAAGTGAGGAGCTTACCTTTGGTAAGTGTCCCACGCTGGCCCTGGTGCCTCTGCCACACTCCACACCCAGATTCTCTCTGGGTGGGTGCATGGCTTTTAAAAGTTTGTGCGCAGTAAGATTTTTTAACTTGTGCACGGCTGCACATGCATGCACCTTGGAGGGAACACTGCCCCTAGAGCAATGGTGGAAGCAGAACGTTGGTCTCTAAGTACAGTCTTGTCCCTGCACTGGTTTTGGGTTGATGCAGAGATGTAACTAAGGCAGGCAAGGTTCTTTGGGTAGATGTGCTATCTTTTATTAGATGAACTAAGTATTTGGAAAAAAATTGTTCTTTGCAAGCTTTTGAGCACAAACTCCCTTCAGGAAGAGAGAGATTCTTCTGGTGTTAGGTGTTCTCCAAGGTAGGAAAAAAAGCTAATTTGCAACATGCAGGTCTGTGAAAATGCAAATGAGTGGTAGTTTGGGAGACAATGGATAGAGGTAGGAGTGGGGGTGGTGGAAAGAGGGAAATGCATGAAGGAATGTAGCTGGTCAGCTGCAGGCAGGTTACCTGGGGTGATCAAAAGGCAGGCAGATTTTATTGTGCCATAAATCCAATGTCTTTATTTAGTTCAGAGGTGTAGGTTGTGTCCGTGTTGGTCTAAGGACATACACAGACAAGGTTTTTGGCTGAGAAAGTGTCTGCAGTTGGTGTGTGCTCTTCCTCTTAATTACTTAACAGCAAGGTGTGGCAGGAGAGACAGGCAGGTGGCGTGCCCAGAGGCAGTGGGAGACCAGCATTGTGGCTGGCTGGGGAACTCCCACTTTCACCACACATGTATTAAAGAGCTTGCCTTCTTGTAGAGAGAGCCTTCAAAATGGTTTCTGGTTCTACAGTCAGACTAGAGCCTTCTTCACTAACAACAGATATTGAAATGAAGTCTCTGAAGCAGAGGAACTTTTTTTTTTCCACTAAAAAAATCACACAAGCTGTGCATAGGCATGAATTTAATACTCCTAACATAATCTGTGCCAGATAAGTCTTTGCATTGCTCTTGCCACAGGCCTTTATTCTGCACTCCTCTCCAACAGACACGAGGGAGGTGTGTAATAGAGGACAGGCAAAGTCATACTTTAGTGCAAGCAGGGAAAACTCAGTAAGATAAGATATGTTATCAGTAACTAAATTATTTTTTTTCCACTTCAGGGACCAAACTGAGGCACAGATACAAGATTTAAAAATTTAGACAGCTTCAAGTTTAATGACATCTTGCTGTACTCAGTCCATGGAGACACCAGCTGGTGCCATCTTTAAAAAAGAATGTATTTAAATTGATAACAAGTTTACTCATATTTATTGGTAAAACTACCTTTCCAGTATGCATAACCTCTACTGGATCTTCTGTACCATTTTCCACTCACTGTTTCTGTTGAAAACAGTAAAAGCTATTATGCCTGTGAAGTGGCTCCATTTTTTTCCCCTTTCCTACCTTTCTAGCTGGAGTCAGGAATAGGTGGCTCCAGGATGTCATAAAATGGGGTACTGGAGCAGTGACTGTCACTGGACTCTTACACCCAGGGTGCATCTACACATTCATTAATGTGTTGTAGTTACTGTGCATTAAGTTTAGTACTTGTATAATCAAGTACTAAATCAATTCACAGTAACTGGCATTACTGTGCAATAGAGCTGGTGCATGCCTTTTTAGTGATGCTACTGCACAGGAGTGTATTAGCACTGTTTGTGCTGTGATGTGCTACTGCACAGTACTATTAGGCTACTGTGCAGTTAGCATCTGGTCAGCCCTGAGCTGGAGAAGGCAAACTATGCCATGAGAGCAGCAGATGCAGACTTTTTAAAATAAGGTAAGAATCTCTTTTCCCCTTTTCCTGGAACCCTCTCTATTCCTCTCATTGCACAGTGATGCTTCCTTTTCCTGACTATTCCCCAGCTTGCCTTTTTTACTTACGCTTCTGGGCTCTCACTGTCCTAGCTACATCTTCCCTGTTCAAGCTGAGGCTGCTGTGAGTGGCTACATATGGAATGTGGCTTGGCTGGGAATGGTGGTGGTGATGCAGGCGGGGTTCCCCTTCCTCATGCATGTTTCTGAGCTGCTGGGAAACAACTGGGAAGGGCAGAGAGGGGAGTCCATCTACTGCTGCTGATGTTACATCCAGTTGGCTCCCCGCACAGTCTGGATGGAGCAGGGTAGGCGTGACTCTAGAACTCCCCACCTGAGGTCAGCCAGAGGCCAGCAGTGGGTGGGGGAGGTGGGATATGAGAGGTGAAGGGAAGTACCACTGAACAGAAGGAAAGAGAGCAGGGGCCAAGAGTGGTGTGGGGTAGATTCTTACCTGCTGCAGAGACATACAAAAAGTCCCATGCTGCTGGTTTTGCAGCATAATCTGGAAATGGGGGCTGTAACCATACCACTGAACCCCTTATGGGTCTATCTTTATCAGCCTGCTGTTGAGGGTGAAGAGGGTACAAAGGAGAAACAGAGAAGAGGGCATAAAGCAGAAATAGAGAGAAAAGATTGGGCCTCAAGAGAGTCTCTGGATAAGATTGGGGACTACCATAGTGGTGTATTCCTAAATGTGCTGGAACTTGTTAGCCATTACAATCAACTTTAGCAGAATCTATATCCAGATACAAAGAAGGTAAGACATCTCTTATATTTTATGCCTACTCTACAAAATGATCTCATTCAGCTAATGGGTTATGATGTCAGGTTAGAAAATATTTTTAACATTAAAAATGCTAATTTTCCCCATCATATTTAATTGCATCTCAGATAACTCCCACAAAAAGCACTGCAATGTTAAGATGTGTAAAAAATATAAATAAATAAATAAATACAAAATAAGCAAATAAATGTCTTATTTAGAAAAGTTTTACTGATTGCATTGATGCTAAGGTGAAATCTGGAAAGGGACTGACTACAAAATTTTAATCAACTAGCAAAATTTGGATTTGACATGGGTAATTGTAGAGGGCCAGGATATAGCAATGGTGTAAATATTTTAGTCAAATACAAGGGTGTCCAAGCAGTCCTGATGGAAACAAATGAACTTTCTAGATTCATTCCATGTTCTGCTGACAGCAAACATATCCATTACTGTGGCTTCTTTTCTCGATACTGTCCTGTCTATTTTCAGTTTCTTGTCTGGTTCAACTGATTGATGTCACCGATAATGCAAACTCTTCAAACTACTCTAAAAGGACATACAGATGCTTGGTAGACTACAAAATATTGTATAAACTCAAAACTTACAGAGGTTTACAGCATTTTACATAAGGAATGTGAAAACTCAAAAAACATAGACACAGTGGCTAGGTACAGACATTCAAAAAGTTTGAGGTGGAATCTATTTAAGTCACACTTTTTTTGTATGTGGCGTAGTTTAGATCAGTAGCAAACAGAACACACATTGCCCTTTGGTTGGGGGGAGGAGGGGAGTGCAAATCTTAGACTGGGATGTGCCATTTTAAAACCAGTCTATGCATGATGAACTTCTGTTTTGTTATGGGTGTAGACTGGTTTCTGATCACTTATACCAGTCAAAGTGTAATGTCTGTACTTGGCCATATGAACAGGACTTATCAGAGTGGTTGATTTCAACTCTCCCTGTTTTCTGAGCTTTTGGGATACAATTTTACAACTAGTAGATTGTGTGAATAAAAATGTATAGAATAAAAACATTTTTACTGTTAATGCCACAAAACTGCTAAATGGACTAAGAAGTTTTCTACAAAATGTTCATGATGATGGTATATGTGATGTCCTAATGGATGCTAAAAAAGCAGTTGAGTAAATCAACGCTAAGGTGTGTTTTTTTCTGCGAAAGCAGGTGAAGAAAACAGCTTCTGAAAATGCTGAAGGGAATGGGCACATTTCTATAGCTGAGAGAAATAATGTCATAGATACATTTCTGTCTCAGCTAAAATGGCTATTCAAGAAACTGAGATTCAAAGGACTTCAGCTGTCTCACTGGCTTCTGTTTGTTGACAATGAGTGTCAGTGACCTAAAAAAAATGAAGTGCTGCTGACCTATCTTTACACTACTCAAATGATTTAGATGCTGTAGACACTGCAGAAGAAATAGAAACTTTTAAATTTTAAGATGCAACATTCATGGAAGATTTTGAAAACGCTACAGCTTTTGATTGTGTGCAGCTCATTCAAAAATATTCTGTAAGAGAAATTTCTCCTAATATTGAAAGTGCCTTCAGAGTTTTTTTTAAATTGCCCACAACTAATGCTACTGCCTAGTGCAGCTTCAGTAAATTAAAATGAGTTAAAAACTATCTAAGGTCTTTGATGGGACAAAAATGTTTATCCAGCCTAGAAATCCTATCAATTGAGCAAGACACATTGAATTAACTGAATTACAATTCCCCATTTGGAAGGTTTATTACATTAAAGGCAAAAAAAAATTATATTTAAAAAAGCTGCCTACTGGTCCTGGAGTTCTGGAGATCCTGGAAAAATCTGAAATTTTGTATTTAACTCTAGGTTTTCTCAAACTCTGAAATTTATATTAATTTGGGTTGTTTTAATAAATATTATTTTTAATTTGAAATGTAACAGTTAAATAAATATTGATTATGTATTTGAAATCATGAATACTATTTTACTTGGGAACATTCTAGTACATCTTTTTGATATTTTTCTTATATGGCATTTTGTGTTAATACAGGCAGCAGCTTGGCAAACGTAATCCTATCTTTTTCTTTTTGATGCTAATTTGGGGTGTAATAATACCATTCCTGAGTGCCTGTGCTTGAAGGGTCTGTGCTCTTTTCCATTGTTATAATTTTCTTTTTGTTAATGTAGTGAAGTATTGACATAGGAAGAGAGCTAAATGCTTAAATAAAACACTTAACATTTCTTATTTTGTTTCATTATCATATGAGAATAAAGCTATGCATTTTTTGATATACATCTATTTACAGTGATCAGAATATGTGACATACAGTGTCAGACCTGGAATTTTATTTTTAAAAGTCTTAAATTCTTGCAATCTGATACTTGTTCCTTAGGCGATACCATGTAGAGAGATGTTTACGGTTCTATATTTAACTACTTACTGTTGACATACACTACAACAGATAGGTATCTTGTTTCGTCATTTGCTGTTTAACTTGTCTAAACATCTTGAAATAGTACCTACTGTGTGTGTTGACTTGTTTGTGTAGTATATTTTGCTTATGTTTTGTGACACACATTTGTATGTATTTAAGGTATGCCCATATTATATCATATAAGTACCTTCTTTCAGACAGTTCTACTGGAGTGCCCATGCCACAGCCTAGATGGCCATGTGGGCCCTGTCCAGGTCTGGCAGGAACATAGCCATGGGGCTCCAGGACCAAAGGGCCAGATGATGTTGCAGGTAGCAGCAGGTCACAACCAGGAGGCAGTCCCCATTGTCAGACTGCTTCAAGTGGGTACAGGGCACAGGGGACACTAGGTAAGGGCTACTGAGCAATTTACACCAGGCTGCTCCTGATTAATTAATTGATTAATCGAGTCTGCTGGAGTGTAGTAATTACCACACTCTAGCAGCTTTCAGCGTCTTGCCTAACAGCGTCCCCATACTTAAAAATGGCAATGGGATGCTTTATCTAAAGTTTGTCAAATGAGTGCAGGGATGCTGATACATGAGACACTCCAGGCACTTTAATTAAAGCATTCCTCCTCCCCCTGGCTCCTGGAGCACATGTATAAACAGCCTCAGTGACCCTGATTGAATAATCTAGCACTCCTTTATTTTAAAATGAACAAATCAGATGGTTGGGCCAGCTTGTCTCTTCATTTCTAATACATAATTCCATAAAGTGAACAGCATTCAGATTGTTTCATACTGGGCAGTCATGCAAAAGTTGTTTACATTGACCTACTAGAACCTTAGGATTGTGAGGTTTTAAGTGTTGTTTTAAAAGAAAGTGAAGGGAGGGCAAGTGGGTAGGCAGGGAGAGGTTTCCCATATGCTGTGCAGGACTTACCAGGTCTCAGTGACAGGTGGTCACTTTAATTGGGAGAGCATGGTTCCTGGGCCCCCTGGTTGAGGGTGGGGGTGGTGGAACCAGATCCAGCCTTCAATGGGGATAAGGCCTGATGCAGAGACCAGTGGGGTGTGGCCTCTATTGACTAGTGCGACACCCCAGGCTGCTCCTTGGGCTCCCCTCACTCCCACTGCTGTCATGCAGGAGCTGGGGGACTCTTTGCTCCAGACTCGCATCAGGCCTAGCTGTGGCAATGGGTCTTGCTCATGGTGTGCACCCTTCCTTGCTGTCGGTCCCAGCATGGCTGGGTGGCAGTGGTGCTACAGGCCTGGAGAAGGGCCCTGCCTCTGGGGATTCCAGCCAGTGGAAAACCTGGCTGCTACAGGCTCCAATCCTCCCCTTGTAGTGGAGTAGCAGGGAGGAGGGGGGGTCTCTATGGCTGTTGGGCCAAAGATGCAGCCCAGCTCCTCATAGTAGGGTGTGGTGGATCACTGCTGCCAAGCACAGGCTGGCATCATGCACTGTATGAAACTACTCATGCAATGCCTTGGCCTTGGTATGGTCACATTTTGCTGTGCCCCCGCTCGGTCATCTGGGAAGCAATTGCCCAATAGAGGTGTTCACTGTGCTGTCCCTGCATGAACTGCCATAGTGTGGCAAACGGCCAGGTCAGTCATGTCCTCAGGCCACAAGCTGACTTCCTGGTGCCTGGCCTGGGCAGACTTCTGCATGTGGGTCTCCTGACCTGCCTTGCCATGGTCAGCCAGAAGAGGTTTGTGGTGCCACAAACCACACATACCTGCACATCTGGATGTGGCTGAAAGGTTTTCCTTGCAATTGATTTACTGAACTGAGGCTGAATAGACTCTGTCTTGAGGTCTCAGTGGTTCTCCACTAAATAGAGGAAGTAACTATTCATGCCTGCATACATGCAGGGATGCTGCACTGGTGCTCTGTAACTATAGCACATCAGAGAAGTCTCAATTAATCAAGTCTTCTGAAGCATGCTAATTAGTGCACTCCAGAAGCTTTTGTGTCACATGTATTCAGCATCCCCACACTGTTAAAATGGTGGTGGGGGTGCTTTAACTAGAGCTTGTCAAATGAGCTTTAGTTAAAGCACCCTTGCTACCATTTTGAAGTGTGGGACACTGAATACATGAGACACTGCAGGCACTTTAATTAAAGCAGTTCTTGCAACTGCTCTAATTAAAGCAACCCCTCCCCACCCCTACTCCCAAAGCACATGGAAAGACACCCCACATGATTTAAAAACAGAGAGGATAAGAGCCAGACCTATGGATATGCAAGGAATAACTTGGGACAAGGAAAGACTAATAACCATGGGGTGGTAGAGAAATAAGGGAAAACTTCAATTAGGAGTTGAGGGGGATTGGAGCCACTGGAGCAAGGACTATCTGTTCAGTTGGAAGGGAAGTGAGGGAAAGGGCATTTGGGAGACAGTGGGAAGTTGGAGGATGTTACCTGGGAACAGAGATTTCAGTTGTCCTCCCCTCAGTATGGCCTAAATTGAAGATCCAGCAGTTGGCTGAGTAAGGAGGCTAGGACTGTGGGAAGCTGAAAATTAGGTAAGGGGTGGGAAGATAGATATATGGGAAAAGAAACCTGTGTAGAGAGACACAGAGAGTGATTTCCACTGTCTCTTATTTTCTGATGAGATGGGAGGCCAGTAGAGGCTGCAACAAATGAGAGAGAAACATTAGATGAGGAGATAGAAGGAGTGAACTGAGAATTGCTGGAGAAAGAGACTGAAATGGGAATGAGAAGCATATGAAGTGGAGAGTAACACTGGCTAAGAGAGGAGAAATGGGACTGGGATGTGGAGTTGTTGTGGGGAAGAGAAAGGAGTAAGACAAGGACAGGTTGAAGGGGCTGGGGCAGAAAGGTTTATGTTTGTGCTCTGGGCTCTCTAGAGATTACTTCCCTTAAAACCTGGAATAAAATTTATGATTCCTGAGTTTCACCATTCCTTTTCTGTCAGCAAATATCTGTGCAACCTACTGGCAAAGTATCCCGCCCCCCATCTAATGCTGGACCACATAAAAGGCAATAACATATTACAATTGTCAGTGATCTCTTTAGCTAAACAGCTGAAATCTGTGCTGTGGAATGAAAGGTTTCACTTCTGATGATATGACCTAAGTAGGTGTTAATATGATATCACTTGGAAGAATTTATGTATTCTTGGTTGCTTTTTCAGAAGTCTACGGCATTACAATGGAAAAAATGCTGTTTAAAAAAATATGGAAGTTGCAAAATCAAGCACTCAAAATTAAGCTTGCTTATGCATTTCTTAATTTGGTGCATATGCATTCTAATATTGAGTTGATTTATGTACTCTTTGTTCAACAGCTCCCCTGCCCCATTCAGTGCAGAGAACAGATTCAGTCACACTTGAGTTCTTCATTTGTTGTAGAAGTTAAACAGAGCCTAATGAATGAAGTAGAAAGAAAAGGTAAGGCAGTTGAATGCTGCTCTAGAGACTTGAGCTGCCTGTACATACGATGGTTCGCATTCAAATTAGAATGCATCAGAGCAAACTCGATTAATTGAGTCTACTCTGCATTCTAATTAGAACGGTCCAGCATGACCTCACCATCATGTGTATAGGCCACTGCACATTTTAAAATGACTATGGGGGGCACTTTATCTAAACCTTATCGAATGAGGTTTAGATAAAGCATCCCGCAGCCATTTGTGCAGGACTTAATACGCATCACAGTGAGCCATTTTAATTATAGTGGCTCTCCAGGAACTGCTCTAATTAAAATGCTGTCCCCAGCACCCCTGAGCACATGTATAGGCAGCTTTGAGTTCTGTGCTTGCCACACAGACATCTTATGTGACGGAAGGCAGTTACTAATACCTTATTTATTCAATTCTAAGACAACTTCAAATTTAAGATGACCCCCACAATAATTAGATTTGAAACAGGGGAAAACTATAAATTTGTTATAATTTTTCTTGTCTAGAATATAATTATTGGGAGTCATCTTAAATTTGTCCTTGCACTGCTACAGCGGGAAAATAGCAGATTAAGGGCAGGCAATGGGAAAAGCAGAGAAAGGGGACAGGTGAAGGTAAAGCAGAGGTAGGAGTAAGCAGTGGGGAAAGCAGGCATGAAGAGTAGGAGGCAAGGAAAGCCAGGGCAGGGGAAAGTAGGGGTGTAGGAGCAAGCATCTTGCCTCTCACCCCTGGCCCCCTGGTGACAACTACCCCATCACTTACCTCCTTCTGCTGCTTTCCCTACAAATCTTGGCACTGATGAAACCCCAGAGCCCCACACTGCAGGAAGCAGCTGTTCTGGAAGTTCCCTCCCACCATGGGACAGGGCAGTGAAGGAGAAATATGCAGGGTGATGAGCTGGCCTCCCAGCACACCTGCTTCCTGCTGTGAGGCAAGCTGGAGACAAAAGAAGCAGTAGCCTGAAGACTCTTCCTTTCCTGCCAGCAATGCAGGGAGGAAAAGGAAGGAGAAGAAGGGAGGGTGGAGGGAACCTAGGTAGGGAGTGGGTTCCTGCTGCTCTGTACTGCTGCTTCACACTGCTGATGCCATCCCTTCCCCTGTTGGGCTCTTTACACAGACATTTCTCCCAATTCCCAGTTGTAATACTTGATTCTAAGATGAGGTGTTGCTTTCCATGGTGAATTGTTTCCCACTTCTTTTTTCTAGGTGCCTGACTTGAGAGTGAGGTGTGGTTTGCAGAAGTGCACAGCACTCATAGCTGCCACTGAAATGAACTTCAAGGTGGCTTTGAATATACAGTGCTGAGCATTCTGCAAAAATCAGGTCCAAGGCATATTAGATTAGGTAGCCACTATTAGTGGATACTTTTGACATAATCTCTCTTTGCCTCCATTTTTCATTTGGAAAATAGAGATAAAGATATTCTGTCACCTCTCAATAATGTTATGAGATCAAATTCATTCATATTTTTGAATCCCTCAAACTTTATAGCATGACACCAGAGAAGAGTCCATGACAAAATTGCTACTTTTTCTTCAGAGTACTTGTGAAAAATATCAAATCAATATTTTCCCTCATGGACTGACTCATAGTGACCCTTTATTTGGTCAAAAGAGTCACAACATCTTACCCATCTGATTTGCCCCCAGGTGTATGAGACAAGCAATAGGGAGGAAGATCATGCACAGTAGGTTCTTTAAACACAATGAAGTAAGGAAGACCTGGGACTACATGTTGAAAAACAAGGAGAAAACAACCTATTGGGCAAATCTACATGTGGTGCTATGTTGGCATAGCAGTGTGCTATGGTGATGTAGTAACCACGAGTGTCTACACATGACCAGCAGCTACTTTGCTGTAGTAGTATGCTCCCTTGTTATAGTGCACTGCTACAGTGAAGTAGCGGCTCAAAATAAACGTGCGTCTGGTGTATTGCACAGTATGGGCTGCTACTGCAATATGCTTCTATGGCCTCTCCCAACTTTTGTTTCCATGTTCTCTCCCTGCACATTTGCTTGCCAGTCAGTTTCTGCCTCTCTCACTTTCTTCTTTGCACCTAAATCTTCTGAATTACGCATTTCAGAATTACGCATTTCTCTTGCATTCATTTGCCTTTCATTTCCTGCCATTAGATGCTCCTTCTTGAACCCCATTTCAGGTTTTTCATTTTGCTTCTCATAACGTTCTTTCCCTCTCTTTCTTTTTCCTTTCACTGTTTCCTATTTACTTTCCAAATTATATCCTCCCAGAGGGATAATTTGTTGTCACCATCATTTAACAAAATGGAAGGTGGCAGATATTTATTAACATCAGCCTCAATGCCACTTGCAAAGAATGCAGGGAAATTATAGCCCAGAGGTAGTCATCATTTAATGGATGGCAGCATATTGCTCCAGTCCTTTTGAAAATTACAGGAGATTGCAGCCATTTTGATTATGGGCACAATCACTTGCAATTGCTACATGTAGCTCTGTGACATTCATGAGAAAATCACAGCTTTGGAACTTTGTATTCTTTTTATTCTATAACCTAATGTAGTGCTGTCTCTTAATTTTTTTTAGTTATTTTACTAGAAAAAGCCAGAAATTAGAGTTAAGTCAGAAATAAGTCTTTTCCCTTCCAATATTAAAAATGCATTCACTTTTTTCCCCTAAATATTCTGGTACTTGCCTAGTACTCGGTGGCATTTTCAGAAAAATTGATAGGCATTTGGTAAATTACTCAATCCAGAGGACTGACCCTGCCTCAGGTCAAAACAATGAAAGAAGGCATAAGGTTAATTTTCTTAGGATGCATATCCTTTGTGCTCTACTGCTCTTTACGTGCCTTGAGATCTTCCTCCCACTTTTTCCAGACCAGAGTTATAGACATACAACTGGTTTACCTCTGAGTAAACAGAAAACGTGGATATATTGTGTTTCACTTACTCTACAATAACTGCCTATATGCATGCTTTTACCCTGTGATAAGGGAAAGCTAAACTAGAATGACTAGTTCCTGTTTCACTGTGGTCTAAGTGACTGCATGCTCTTGGGTGGTTATTATGGAACAGCTAACACCTCTTTTTAGCCTATTGTAAATTGTTCATATGTTCATACCCTAAAGTATGTCTATCTAAGGTTATTTTTTTAAAAATCTTCTAATATATATTTTCCCTATTGTTTTCCATTTTATCTATTTTTTTTCCTATCCTGACTATACATTGACCTTTGGGGTTATAACATAATAAATTAGTTATTAGGGTTGCATTTGCTTTCTCTCTCTCTTTGGAAAGGACTGCTAAAATAAATTACTTTTAAAGGTGGTTGTCTTAAGTGTTTTTCTGTCTCTTTCCTGCTGTGATGACAAATGTCTTATTAAATTGTTTAAGAAAAGAGATGCTTTAAATAGCTTTTCTCCTCCTTGAATACCCTGTGGAGTTACCAAATACACTATATTTTTAGTGACTTTTAGAATGGCTGCAATCAATGTCAATCATTGCTGTAAAATAGGATTTCTTCCAGGGGGTGTTTCTGAAGGATTCCTTCCCAATAATTAATTGTTTCAATGTCTTAATGAGTCCATAACTCATGTAAGTTATTACATTAGTAAGGTAGGACTGTCACTCTGCAGGTGTACAACAAGGTACCACCTGATCATGTAAGTGAAGGTGATTACAGAATGCTTAGGGAGATTAGAGAAGCTGCTGCTAATATGGGACAATCAGTAATAATGGGAGACTTCCACTACCCTCATATAGACTAGGTAAACACTGCATCAGGGCAAGATGCTGAGATAAAATTTCTGGATGTAATAAATGACTGCTTTCTAGAATGACTCATCTTGGAATGTAAATGAAGAAGGGAAATTCCAGATCTAATTTTGAGTAATCCCATGTTCAATCAATCCTTCCTAGTAGATAGATCTGAAGAGTTGTACCACAAAGAAGTGACAACAGAAGAAGTTTTAGAACAAATTGATAACTTAAATGTTAATACGTCACCAGGGCTGGATAGCTCTGAAGGAACTCAAAGTGAAACTCCTGGAAGTACCCAGATGCTCCTGTGACATCTTTCTCTGAGTTTGTAGGTCCCATGATGTGCCTTTGTGATGGGGAAATCTTGGGTTTCTCAGCTTGCAAAGACGCACCTGGTGATTCTGATCAGGGGTGTCTCTGTGAATGGGGGAATCTCTTCCAATTCCACCTACTGGTATACGTTGCTAATATAGAGCACTCTTGATTGACCAGTTCATGAAGCCAGACATGTACAGAGTGAAGTCACTTCCTTTGTCCAGGCATTTTACTATTGAAAATATCAGGAGAGCTTTGTCTGTTGACCTATAAGTTTGTGTGTGGACTAATATCTGAGACCTTATTTAGGATACAAAAATAGCAGTACTTCCTTTATTAAACATACATTTTGCATTTGATAAAATTATAACCTGTGGTACTACTTTTCATATTATTTTAATAATCTTCTTTATATAATTGTCTTTGCAGGGATGTGTTTGCCCTTAATCTATCTTCTAATCTAATTTTAACCTGCAGTGGAGTCAAATGCTGGCCTTGGGACAGCAAAATGATTTCCATACTAACCATTATGAAGCCATTAAAATGGGATTTTGACTTCACTGCAGGGCTCAGATGATGATTTATGATGAGTACGGCTGCATTTGCAATGGAAGTGTTGTGATGCTTGATTTTCCTCTTAGAAAGCAAAAGTTTGCCTGACTTTTTGACATCTTGCATATCAGGGAGTAGATGCAGGGCTAAACAGCAGAACCAGTTTCCCTTAGTTTGAGAGATGCTGCCACATTCAGTTTTAGGATTTATAGGAAGCTAATGGAAAGCTATACTTAAACAACAACAGTAGAACAACACAAAAAAGTTGAGTGAATTCTCGGTGTCAACTTTAATTCCTCAAGGGTGAAGAGGTTTCTGTTCACTAAACTTCCATTTAAAGAAAAAAAAATGTTTTGGTCTGCCAGGATCAGCTTTGGTTTGGCAGTCCTTCTTAAAGCTGCCTTGTTTACATTTCTAATCAATTATTATTTGTTTCAAAATAGACAAGCACAGTTATATGGCTCAATTTTCCAGTCTGATCCACCTAGGTGGAACTGAAGGGGACTTAGTACGAGATCAGTGTTTTTTATAATTTCTTTTGTATTAAACCTGCATGAGTCCTCTGCCTGCTACTGTAATAAAAATGCCAGATAAGTAATAAAATGGGAAAATAAAGGAGTTTTATAGGGGAAAAGAGCCTCACAACCCATTGATACATCCCATTATGAAGACTTTTTTCTGATTTTTTTTCACCATGACTATCCTGTGACTTTTGCAAGATGCCAGAATAAAACATCAGCCCATTAAGTTTTCAAATGCAAACCTCTTCAATAATTAGCACTAATAGCAACGGAAACCGAAAATTACAGGCAACATAAATTGCTTTTTGCTCAAAAGGCCTATTTTTTCCAAGCTTGCACCAGTATGAAAGTTTCTCATTACAACCTAAATTATTTTTAATGTGACATATTGAATTATAATTAATATAATTAGAAATAATAAAATAGTATTCCAAAACTGTTTATTCAATAGAACTTGTTCCCATAGAAACAAGGAGGCAAAAGATTCAATTTATTCATGTTTTACTGCAAATAAATATTCTGTGTGCAGTGCATATTTAATATTCCTACATCTCCATCTCACAAGAATGTCAGGAAAAATCAATAAGCAAGTATACACAGGATATTCTCTTTTGTTCTTTACAGGGGCATTTTATTCACATTTGTTGTAGAAAAGAGTAAATCTGTTTGCACACCAGCAAGAGTCACAGATGTTTTCTGGTATTGATCTTCAGCAATAATGATTTTTAAGCATTGAAGAAGTGCATATGGGGATGT
>NW_017729026.1:15896923-15906200 GCF_001723915.1 Gavialis gangeticus | reverse complement strand
GATATTATCTTTTGTTCTTTACAGGGGCATTTTATTCACATTTGTTGTAGAAAAGAGTAAATCTGTTTGCACACCAGCAAGAGTCACAGATGTTTTCTGGTATTGATCTTCAGCAATAATGATTTTTAAGCATTGAAGAAGTGCATATGGGGATGTTGTGTGAAGGCAAAAAAAACCCACATGGAAGAAATAGGAGGCTAGAGTTCCATCAAGACTGCCAGCAGCTAGCACAGCTTTCATCTTACACAAGTATTGTAGGCTCGGGTTTGCAAAAACTCATGATTTATTTAGAATTTTAATTAAAGAAAAGAAGTTATTGGAACAGCATCCTACCAGTACCTAGCATCTGCCAACCGTGGCTAATGATTTTTAAAACCTCATCTGCAAGCACTCCATTAAAGAACCTAACCATGACATGAAACACAACTGAAGCAAACCAATGAGGGAAAACAAATGTTGCCTGCAGCTATCACTAATACAAGAGACAGAGTAAGAGGCAAGGTGGGGGCACCCTCTATGTGCAGTGTCATGGCTTCAGGGCTCAATCTGAAGTCCTTGGGAGGAAGGATCATTACATGCTGATGAGTGAGTGCCCCGTTTTGGCCCCTAGCTATTCCTCAGAGTTTGTAGGTTCTTTGTTTCTGCAAGGACTAAACACATTCGAACACCTTTAACACTGAAAAGCATAAGGCCCTTGATCCCCACCCCACCCCCGGACTTTAATTATGTATACTAGTTGGTATCTCTATGTATGACTTTGTGTTTTAGGTAGTTTTTATGTTTGACTGGCAGTTTTTTTCCTCACTGGGTCAGTTGAAGTTGTAAATAGAGAACAAAAAGGGCTAAAGTATGTTGAGGTAGATTGCAGACAAGAGTAACTTACTTTTTTTACTACTAATAGATTTTAATTCTGTAAGTGTGTGCTAAAGCACACTATCCTGCTTTTTATGGTTCCAGAGATTTTTAGTATTTTAGAGATTACTAAATACATAAAATATTATAGCAAATTAGGGATCAAATCAAGATTCTTGAACCCCTCTTTGGGTTTTGACGTAACTGTCAGCAAATATTAGCATTTGGCTTGGAAAAGAAAAGGAAAGTAATGCCTACAGTCGTGGCTGAAATATCTGTGATTCATTCTATTCCTGTTGTATAGGTGTCAGAGATGGAAAAGGACTATTAGGTCATCTAGCACATCCTCTGCCAGTGGGGGATGTATGTTCCAGTATAGTAATGGTACCTGTATTGTTACCTACAATATTTGTCTTCTTTAATAGGGGGCTATAGAAATTCTGCAGACTAATTGGTATACAAGGACAAGCAATAGGGTCACACATATCAGGCTCCCATAGAGTTAGGGGTAGTGTCAGTAACAACAGCTAGGATCCTTATTGGTAAACATGTAAAAATGGCCATACATACTATATGCTTACAGTTCTACAAGGCATAAGGAATTTTATTAGACTAACACAAAATCTTATTTGATACAGAACATTTTAATAGGCAGGTATTATGGATCATTTCTCACTTTGATGTGGAGCATGTTTTTATGAGATGTTACATGCTAAAAAAGACCCCTCCACTTCTGCCCACAACCATTCTATAGTTGGGCTCCATAACGAAACTACTAAATTTGTGGGTTATGAGTGTCTGTGTGAAGAGTGGTGCAGCAAAGAAAAGAAACATGCAGAGTTTTTCCATCCCCTGTTCCTTTCCTGCAGTGGGAAAGTTTTTGATCACTGAAAATGACTTTATGGAAAAAAAACTACTTGCTTGCTCAATCTCCTTGGGGAGCCAGGACTCTTTCCCTGGCAGATTTGCTTTTTAGTCCAATCCTAAGCACAGCGTAACAATGTTTTTATTGTTTTGGAACAAAACATACCTGTATAATGAGCATTTCTAGCAGTTAATACAATCCCCTCACACCAGGAACCTTTTGTGAGGTAGCATGCACTGAGTTTCACTTTATTATCTGTTTGGCAGATTTCAAATGTTCTTTGGAATATTGCAGTCACATACTGGTGCTTTTACAGATTAAGTGAAAATCCTTACACTTTGCTTTGACTGCCAATCATTCTCTGTGCAATAGTATAATTAAGCTTATTTCCCATGTCCCAGATCTTCTCAGTGTGTTACCTTTAAATCATATGGGTATTATGCTTCTGATTTCCTGAGAACCTTTTGCGTGTTGGAAACAACCTCTGGGGAGGTACTTTACAGAATGGTGAATGCAGAAGCATTCCAGAAATTCAGCAGAACTTGTATGAGATCCTAAAAGATTTGTATTGATTTGCAGAAAAGCTACAGGACTTATGTTGTTTCATGCAACACTGCTGATAACTTTCATAAACAGTGAATAGGAAAAGTCATTTGGACTGAACTCAGAAAAATCTGTATATGCTCTTATTGCCCATGTTGCGATTTGTTAATGCTTCACTTGGGTAGCTGACCTCAGACACACTGAAAGTGGTTTTATGAGGCACTGAAGTGGAAGAAGCAGCCCTCATAGGCTCAAGTATGGCTTTCAGTTCAAGCCAACATTTTCAAATGTGGGTGCTTAAGATTTAGCATGTATAGCTCCGTATTTAGGCATCTAAAGAAGCCTAGTCTGATTTTAAATTGGGTTGAGCACCTGCAGCTCACGTGGGATTTAATGGAGATTGTGGTTATTCAGCGCCTCTAAGAAAATATATTTTTGTCTCATTGCTTACTTCTATTCTAAGTGGTCAGCTAAATGACTGCGAAATTGTATCTTATGATGCATACAGAAATGCAGGAAGGCACTTGTGATTGCGCTGTAACTTTTGCGCTATACACAAAGTGCTAAAAGTTACATTGTGATGAAACATAACAACCGTTCAGTAGGGCTGTGTGAAGCTTTGGTTGCTTATTCGATTTGGCCTGATTTGGTGGCTGAATCTCCAAATCCAAATCGAATCAGGAGACCATTTAATATCTCCAAATCGAATTGGAACCCTCTGAATCGATTCAGAGAGATTCGGAAAGATTTGACAATTTGGATATAGACACAGCTTTAAATGTTTTTTCTATGTACCTCAAAGTACCAGGAGGCTTGTGAATCCTGAGATGGTGGGGTGGATGGAACATCCCAGAGGAGTCCAGAGTCCCCAACACACTTAGCAGCAGACCCAGAAGTGGACCAGAAGCACTTCTGGTCTGCTTCTGGGTCCCTGGGGGAGTGTGCAGGAGGACCCCCCCTGCACCCCCTCAGTTCAGTGACTGCTGCCTCCTGGGTCTGGGGGAGCATCCATGGTCCTCCTGTGGCTGATCGCCAAGCTGACGGGATGTGGGGGGGCCCCTCCTGCATGCTTGGTGGTAGACCTGGAAGTGAACTGGAACCACTTCTGGTCTACTTCTGGGTTCACCGCTGAGCACATGCCCCCCCCCCACTTCTGTGGGATGCTCCATCCGCCCCACCATCACAGAGTTCACTAGTCATGCCTGGTGCCTCAAGGTATGTAGAAAAAACATTTAAAGTTGTGTCTATGGCCAATTTGCTGATTCTCTGAATCAGCATCGAATCTTTAGATTTGGCCAAATCAAATCGGGACAGTGATCTGAATCAATGAATTGAATCACTGTCCCTGATTTGGGCCAAATCCAAATCTGAATCAAATGCAGCCTGTTTTGCACACCCCCTACTGTTCAGCATGTGGTGAGGGGGAGAGCTTGCAGCCTCTCTGCCCTGGCTGAGGCCAGGAGGCAGGGGGCACTGTCACATGCCTCCAAGTATGCTCCACAGGCTCTGGGGGCTGCTGGAGACTGCTGTGAGCATCCAAAAGAGCTAGCCATAGCCAACCAGCCTGCTTGCCTGGGGCTGCTGCAGCTGGCCCCATCCCTGGGCTGTGAGTGAGAGCCTCTCATCCCAGTCTTGCCTCTGCCCTCCACTCAGCTGATGGTGACAGCCTTGTTGCGGGAGGAAGTGGGGACTGACAGTCTGGTTGGGTGCACTACAGGATGGAGGAGTCTCTTCCCTCTGCTTGCTCATCTGGGACCAGGGAAGCAAGTAGAGGGGAGAGACCCCAGCCCCTCATAGCATGCCCTAGGCTTCCCTGGTCTTGAGGCCACTGTGGGGACAGACACCATCCCCCTTACCCTCCCTCCTGGCCAGGCTGTCACTCTCAGCGGCGTGAAGGAGGAGGTGGAGCTGGGATGAGAGACTGTCACTGACGGCCTGGATTAGATTTGGACAGGAGCTCTGGCAGGCAGAAGAGACAAGCTCTGCCTGCCCAAGGCTAGAGTGCAGCCCTGTGCAACGGTAAATAGGATGCAGGAGTAATTGCCCGAAAGTAACTCTTGCTGTGAACCTGTACACAGGTTTGCTAAGGTGCTCTGCCCCCCCAGACCCAGTCATCAGATGAGGGTTAAATTTTCATGCAGTCATTTTAAAAGCACTCTGCAACTGTGAACATTTTTTATGTTACAGCTCTGGAGTACTTTCAGGGGCCACATTGCATGAAAGATGTAACCACTTTCGACATCATTATTCAGAAAATCTGTTTCCCTTGCATTCAAAATTGTGCCTTCTTACTTGGATCCTGCAAACTTAAACTTGGATTTAGTTTAAGTCATTCTCTATTTACAGATAAAAATAAACAACTTTACTCTTGGTATCCTTGCAATGGAAATACAGCTATGGGAGAATAAGCTTGATTCTCTTCTGGCTTGCTTGTCAGTAAAATTGCTAATTGTGTTTCAGTTTCAGAAGTTATTTTATGAGGGAGTATTCTGAGCCAGAAAGAACATACTTTTTCTTTTAGATTCTTGGCTGTCTGTAGGGTTGGCACTTGGAAATAAATTTTTTTCTGTTTATTGAAGAAGCAAATTTCCTTTGGCATCATTGTGAATTGGGGATCCATAGAACTCCATTTTAGACTCTTTTCAGGGTATGACAGCACCTTACATTTAGTAGCTATCCTTTCACACTATTCTCACAGTTATGGCTCTAACTTTGGAATACAGCAAGTGTTTGATGGTGGTCTCCATTGCATTTCTGTTCATAGTTTGTCTGAAAAAAAGGAGAAAAAGCTGGAAAGATCCTATAGTGCTCCTCAGCCACCCACAAGGAGTGGCCAGCCATGCTGCCACCAGCAGTACCAGCTCCTTCCTGGGGGTAGGTGAGGAGATCCTGGCCAGGTGTTGGCCCCTACCTCACTGGAGGCTATGGACAATGGGCAGAGCCAGATGCCACCTGGGGGGCAGGGATGGAGAGGGGAGGGAACAGAGCTTGTCTCTACTACCTGCCAGAGCTCCGGGCTGGCCCTAGTTTGTCTGAAGAAAAAAATGTAGATCCCATTTTATTTATTTTGAAACATAACTGTAAAAACTCAATTACAATCCGTGCTGAACCCTCTCTATTTTTTTTTAATGACCACTGTATTCCAGTGTATTTAGAGGTACATCAACTTATTAAGACAGTGGCTCAACAAACTTGGTCCTCCAGGGCAGGCATCACAGGGCCAGCCATGCAGGGTCCCAGTCAGCCAGCATCTTTCACCTCCCCTGTGCCCAGTCCAGGTCCTATCCACATGCACCTGGCTATCAGGAGTCCCAGGGTCCCAAACTGGACCTTGGAGGAGGTGCATGCCCTGTGGCACTGTGGGGTAAGGAGGATGTCCTGAGGCAGTTCACATTTATGAGGCCCTGGCAGCTAGGATGAGTGCATGAGGCCACTCCCAGTTGGCACAGCAATGCCACATTAAAGTCAAGGACCTGTGGGCCCAGTGGTTGGCCATGACTGCCCACAATCATTGGTCTGGTGGGGCTGCCGGGACCATGCCCTTCATGTGGGATCTGACACATTCTGGTGCCTTGGGCATCCATGCCCGCACCTCACCCTGATACCTCCAGTGACACATCAATAAAAGAGGGGACTTTGGGTCTTCAGCACCCCACCCTGCACTCCTGGCAGCCCAGGGAGCCCTGGGCAGTGGCTGCCTCAGCCTCAGCCCCACTGCCGCCCACAAAGAGTGGATGGCCATGCCACCACCAGGCACCAGCATCACCAGCTCCTCCTGGTGGGGGGGATGGGACACCCTGGCCAGATGTTGGGTCCTAGCCCACAAGAGGCTATGGACACTGGGTGGAGCCAGATGCTGCCTGGCATGGGGAGCCCTGTGCTGAGTTGCCAGTTTCACACTGTAAATCCCACACTGGGGGTGGCAGGGCAGGCAGGCTGGAGTGGGGAGTGCAGGAGGAGGGTGTCAACCAGAGCTTCCTGCAGCCAGTGTCTTGGGTTTGGCTGGTGAGTGCATGGCTGTCCTGGGGCCAGGGTAGGGTGGGGCCTGGTGGGTCCAGCAGGGTCAGCACCATGGCCAGCAGCAGTGCAGGGTGTTCACTGGTCATTGCTGGAAGGAGCCAGGCTGGAGCAGTGGGGTGCTGAGTGCCGCTGACAGGGGCAGGGGCAGGGGTAGCTGTGGCATGGGGAGGCAGGGTGGGCAGGAAGGGAGCTGCCACATGCTACCCCTCTGCTGAGCGCGCAGCTCACGGGCAGGGGAGGGCCTGGGCAAGGATCAGAGGGAGGGGTTTGTTTTTAAGATGGCTTTTAAGATGACTAAGTGCTGGCAGCTGACTCTGGCCTCAGCAAGGCTGCCAAGTGCTGGCAGCCATGAGACTGGAGGCTGAAGCTCCCTCCCGGTGGCCACAGGGGCACATGGCAGGTTGCTCTGATTTAGGATTCAATCTAGTCTCAGGTTGCCAGCATGTGTAGATGTTGGCCTATTCCTGCTTACTGTGCTGTAAGTTATTGCACAGTAAATTTAATGTGCAGTAAATGCATGAGTAGACATGCCCACACAGTTTCATGCGCACTCAGTTTCCAGCTGAATTACATCAGTGGAAACTAAAATACATTAAATAATTTCCTAATGTATATTTTTCATGTATACAATTACAGTAGTTTCTTGAGGGTTGCTACAGAATTCCAGTTTAGTATGGATGCTTGTGAATACCAGGAGACCAAAAGTGGATAACCAATGGAAGAGAAGTTCTCTGAAATTTGCTCTAATGGTGATGAAAGTAGTATCAACCAAGTTGTTAACAATACAAAACACTAGGGACAATAAAGAGGTTCCTAGGGGCAGGTCCATCTTAGTCGCTATGTGGTCAATATCAAATTTCCTCCAGTGTCTCTTTTTAGATATCATTATGCTTTACTTGTATTTACTTGTCAACAGTATCACCATGCCAGAAAAATGTAAATTCTAAACAAAACACTTTGAACCACATACTTATTAAATGGCTATAATTTTAGTAGAATAAGATGTTATGTATGGTCAGTAGATCCAAGGTCACTAAGGTCACTAGGTCACTAAGATGGACCTGCCCCTAGGAACCTGTTTATTGTCCCTAGTGTTTTGTATTGTTAACAACTTGGTTGATACTACTTTCATCACCATTAGAGCACTGTCAGTAACACTCTGGATGTCAACAAGAAATGGAGGAGTGGTGTCCTCCTTGTTTTTGTTTAGATATTTGTATTCCTCAATAGAACTGCCCCCTGTTACAGGGAGGTAGGTATGATGTTTAGCACTGAGGAGTATGTGAGAGGCAAGAATTTTTGTGAGTGACATATTTTATTGGATCAACTGCATAGACAAGGTTTTGGGTATCACAGTACCTTTTCCTCAGGGCTCTGGGAGAAGATATGACACAGTAGAGCTAAGTAGCACGTGGACATAAAGTTGAGTGAAACTCCATGTGTAAATTAAAGCAGGATATAAGATAAATTACCAGGTAGCCAAAAGACAGGAGAGATGCAGGAAAAACCTGATAATAGAAGAACAAGATTATTCAAGAGGGTCATTATCACCTATAAAGTGCAGAGATTAGCAAGTAACAAGTAGATTATAATGGATCATGTTTATGTTAAGTCCCTGATACTTAGTGTCCAATAGACTAATGAATTTCTGTTCCCATGTTAATCTTTCGAAGCGTTTGGTAGATTTTCTTAGAGCAAGAGAATTGTGAGGTCAGATAGGGAGTGATTTTTCCTTTGAAAAATGTTCTACCTGTGTTCTAGTGTCTCTGTATCTTTTTTTCTGTGATCATTCATGCTGTTGCATAGTTTTTGTCTGATTGCAGCCAGATAGTTTTCACGAGGACATTTGGTACACTGGATGTGGTATACCACATTCTGGGATAGACACGTGCATGAGCTGTGGATTTGTATGGTTTTGTTGTGGGGAGTGTTAATTGTGGTGGCAAGAGAGTTGTATTGATAGATCTTGCAGTTATTCTTAATGCAGAGCTGGATCTCATTAGAAGCCTGTTGATCAGCCAGGAGTTTACTTCTGATGAGGAGTTGGGCAAGATAAGGGGTCTGTTTCAAGGCCAGGAACCAAGGGGACTGGAAATATTTTTCTCAAGGTCTCCTACTTTTCTAGTACAGGCTGTAGTTGTTTGATGGTCATTCTTATTGGCTTAGAGTGTGGGATGGTAGGTTACAACCAAGGCTGTAAATTCAGTGCGGGTTTTCTTGCATTGTAGTAGGTCGTTGTGGGATAGTTGAGCGGCTCTTTCAAAGACACAGTCTATTTCTTTGCTGGAGTACCCTTGCTGGGTAAAGACAGTACACAATTTGGCAACAAGGGGGATCATTAGTTTTATCCTGCGAGTGAACGTAGTGGTACCTGACAGCCCGACTATAGATGACCCTACTTTTGGTATGTTTGGGATGATTGCTGTTTTTGTTGATGTAAGTGTGTTGGTGTATTGTTTTTTTCTGTATATAGTGGTTTGTAGGGTGCCCTACCAGATGCAGGTTGTGGTTATAGGAAGTTGATTTTACTTTAGGAGTATTCCAGGGAGAATTTGATCGAGGGGTGGTAATTTTTTAATCTGTGGTGGAAGTCAATAACTGGGTCCAGGTGTTCTGTCTAGATGATGAAAATGTCAACTATATAGTACAGGCATAGTGCAGGTTTGGAGGTGCAGTGTTTCATAGGCCTAATTCCATTAAATAAAATGGAATAATATATATAGTGGTAAATCTGTCAGACAAGACTTTTACTTAAATCCTTCCAATTTCAAATGTCTTGGGCCATGACTCACCATAGGATCAAAGAAAATAATTAAAACTACGTAAAGAAACTAGCTTTACTGTGCAGAAGGTTGAGGTTGTCAGATGCTTGTGATAGATGCTTTTCTGCCCTTGAAAAATCTAGGTACTAGGGACTTATTGTGATGAAAGCTGTCAAATCTCTAAATACTCACCAGGGAGTTGACCTCTTAAATATTGGCATCAGACACTTTGCCA
>NW_017729026.1:15876526-15891923 GCF_001723915.1 Gavialis gangeticus | reverse complement strand
TATTCTAAAAAGTCCACCTCCAGTTGTCTTATGAAAAGGTTGATATCTTTAGGCCTATTACTGTGCTTATGTTTTGGAGGAAATGACAACTGTCAAAAGTGAAGTTGTCATGGGTGAAGATGAAATGGGTGATTTGTGCAATATGTTGTGGCTGCAGATGTGAGTGTAGTCCATTTTCCTGTAGGTATTTCAGGAGGAGGTGGTATATCTATCACTTAAGAAAGCTTGCATGTCTATCATATTAAAAAAAGAACTCCAAACCAGACCCATCATTATTTCCCCCCTGTTATGTTTGAATGGGATAATTAACTCTGGTGAGTACCAGTGCCAGTTAGCCTGTTTCCTGGGCATGACTACACTGTTTCCAGATTAGGAATCAACTCAGCTGAAACACTGCATCATGCTTGTGGACACTAATACTTACTTTGTTCAGTGTATCATGTAGCTACAGCTTGTGCTTCCCATATTTATTTCATATGTTGTACTTAGCTAACTTATTTTTGATGGCAGCATTCGTGCCTGACCAGAATATAGCTGTTTTTGGCACTGTTTTTACAGTTCTTCATGTGCAAATCAGCACTGTGGATTATGCTTAGCATTTCAGAGCTCAAGTCATGCTCGTCCTTCGTATCAAACACTATCTTATGCATCAATCAAAGTTTTATAATCCCAATGAGTTTTGGAGCTTGTGGAGGCCTTCTATTTTTTCAGTTGGCCAGCTATGTACATTTTGCTCCTTTAAATTCCTGAAAGTTGGCATCATTTTATAATTTCTGTTTGTTAAATTTTGTTTCAGAAATTGGGAGTACTTGTGTCACATTTCCTTCAGAATGTTCTTCTTGAAGTTCTTTGCTTTTATTGTTAATTGTATTCTTGAAAGCATATCTTCTATAAGCCTGGGTCTGCATTTTACATTTTCAGCAAGTAATTTGCAATTTCATGATTGTATTTGAAGTCTAAGTACTGCTTTGAACAACAGTTTCTGTAGTACAGTTTTCTGTGGTTTCTGGCCTGTTTCCCCCATGACTGAATTCTGAATATAAGTATTCAAAACTACCCTAGAATGATCCTTAGTGATTTCTTTTCTGTCCATTAAACCCTCAATGTCTTGGGGCCTCCTATTTGAGACACCACTTATCAGCTCATGCTAGCTTACCACAACTGAAGTTCACACAGGTATTCCAAGTACTAAAACACCCACCAAAGAGAAAGAGATGCTTGCAAGGCAAACTCTATAAGGTGCCAACTTGGTGTTACTCACTCCCAGACTTTGCCTAACATAGGCCAAATCCATAGGCAGAGAGGTGCGTTGAGTATTGGGACCTGTTTGCCAAAAACTAAATTTTGTGGTTCCATTCTGTTTTCCCCCCTGTGATGGGAGGTCATCCCAAGGCCAGTCCAATTGTTGGCCTGTCCACCTGCCTAGGGCAGTCTGCCTACCTGTCTCTCATGCCACAACTTTGTTGTAACTTAATAAGTAGTTGTTTATAAGGCGAGAGGCTGTCCATTTACTGCCAGATGCCAAGGGCATAATACACAGCTCTGTACTGACCCTACATCATGTCCCATGCCTTGCAGATTGCATCACTAAATGGTTCCAGGCCCACAATGGGCCTCACTCTATGCCTGCCTGATGTTCAGACCCCACCTGGATCCCTCCTTCTCAGGTGGTATAATCTCTGCCCTCATTCTGGGCTGCAAAACTCCCTAAGCCCTTTTCCCTCTAGGCAGTGTCCCCCTCCAGGACCTTTGGCCACACAAGCCCTGGCATCACCTCTAGGCCAGTCAGGACTCCAGACCTCTAGCCTCTGGCCATCTCTCATGGTGGGCACTGTGGCCCTTCAACTGGTCTGGTCCTGGCCCCAGCATGAGCCAGTCGAGGTTACTCTGGGTAGGTTATTGAGCCACTTTCCCTCACTGTCCCATACAGATCCACCTTCTTGGGCCCCTCCCAACACAGCTCACTTGATCACTAAGGCTAGCCTATGCACACTCCTTCAGGCCCACCCATGTGGACCGTACTCTACACATCCCATGTTCAGTCCTTCAGACCCCTCATACAGACCCTACTCTATGCAGCTTGCTGCCTTCTTACATGCCCCCCTCACTGGGGCCACTATTCTACTCCCTCACTGGGGCTCTCAGGCCTTATGCCCCTTGGGTCCCAGGTCTGATGACATGCCTGAACCCCTTGCCTGTCCCCTCTATGGGGTAAACCACCAGGTCATGGAGGCTGAGGCTATATGGTGCCCCATACTCACCTTTCACTAGGGAGGCACTGGTGTGGCATTTTCTGGGGACCACCCTGCCACAGGCAGCCTTACCAAAACATCCAACCCTAGCAGGGTGTAGTTTTAGGTCATTCCCCAGGACCAGAAACATCCTCCATCCTTATAGTTCCTAACCTTAACCTGCAGACATTCTGGGAGGAGCAGATCTCCGGCTGGGCAATGTTACTTTGGCAGCATCCTTGCAGCAACTGCTGGCTCTGCTCCTTAGGACCTGCTCTTCTACTGAGTCTGCCCAGGCCTTACTCCAATCTAGAAGCACTATTGTCATCATGTGACTTCCTCATTAGGCCTCATCACACCTGCCAGCTGCTCCACAGCCTGCCTAAGCCTCTTAAAGTGGCAGGCACCAAAGGTAGAGCACACGGATGGGAAGAGTTGGCTACTGTTCCTCTTAGCAGGCCTTGGAAGTTTGCTAGGAGCTAGTGACTGATGTGTATATATAGACCCACTGCTATAGTTTTGTCTTGGATGTAGGTGAAGTGAGGTGAAATTAGGTGTTGGAAGGGGGAGAATTGGCTTGACCATGTTTGTGCTCTAGCTGTAGGAAACAACAGTTTGAAGAAAATCTTGTACTAGAGCACGAGTGGCCAACCCTTAGCATGTGTGATAGAAGTGGCATGTTCAACTGCTGCCTGTGGTATGTGAGCTTAGTAAAGAAGGTGCTGGAATGGAGACAGTGAGGATTGTAACTGCCCATGTGCAGCAGAGCAGAGCCAGGATGCTGGTGTGAGAGGAGGCATCATCTATCATGGTCAAGAGCCAGGGTAACATTTCCCTGGCTCTGCAGCTGCTGCCAAATTCTGGATTTTGGATATTCATTTGCCAAATAAAACTGCAGTGGGGCCAAGCCGGGGCCAAGGCAGGGTCAACCTGGCTGCTGGTGGTGACATATCCTCTTGCAGCAGTGTCTTGTCCCCATTCCAATCCTTCCGGCCTCTGCCTCTGTTCCAGTGCCCCAGGGTACAAACTCTATCAAGTATGTCTCTAGAGGTCAAGAACCAGAGTACCACTCAGGGATGAGCAGGATTTACCTTGTGGCATAGCTGCCAAAAACCTTGGCCACTATTGGACCAGAGTTTACTTTGTTGAGTTACTTTGTGAGGTGTGGTTGTGTCTTTGGATATTAAACCACAGTGTGCCTCTGAGATACTAGAATCAGCCATGTGTTAGTCCTGTGGTGCACATCCTTTTGGTCCAACAGGCTTGGTGAATGGCACAAGTCTCATCTATGGGCCAGATTCACAGGGTCAGTATCCAGATTGGGCCTTGCACATTCAAATCCCACCTCATGCTGCCCAGATGGGTCCCTTCATGTACAGATCCCACGTTGTGCCACCCAGATCCCATATCACACTGCTTGGGATCTGCCTTGTGCTACTTGCATTGGGCCCTGTGTGCCTGGATCCTGCCTTGCAGTGCCCAGATCAGGCCTCGTGAGTTACCTGGGTCTGGCCCAATGCACATGGACTCTCATTGTACTGTCCAAATCAAGCCCCACGTGCCTGGATTCTGCCTTATGCTACCCAGATTTCACCTCACGTTGCCCAGATCAGGCCCTATGTGCACTCTCCCACCCAAAACATCCAGATTGGCTCCTATTCGCCCCAGGCTTGTGTCCTTATTTAGTGTTCAGGGCCATACTATCTGACAAACAGAGGTCCCCAGGAGCAGGGGGGAGGCAGTGAATGCTGCCACCACTCTCTGACCACCAGATTTTTGGATCCCTGGGGAGCCTTTTGGGCTGAATAACCTTGCTCTGCAACCTGCGTCTGGCCCACTAATACAGGTCAGGAGTTGAGCATCCTTGGGTTAGCCCACTAATACAAGGTACAAGGTGTGGATATGCTCATATATAATGTCACTGAAACACTTTCATGTGTCCATTTACATTAATATTAGTAAGTAAGCACTTTACTCAACAACAAAGTAAATGAAAGAGTGTAACAGCACAAGTGCATCATGCACGGTTTTTTCCATCTTGTAGCCAATTGATTGGTTAACATATGTGGTAAATTATCTCCCTAAATGCCTAATGAATACTTACTGATATGCTTGAACATTATAATGATGCCATATTACTACAGGCAATTAACTTATACTTATTCAAGATTTACTTTTTCATGGCCAGCAGGGATACATCCCTCCTAGGTTGTGACCAGATGTTTAAGTCTGAAGACTATAATTCCAGTATTTATATGAGGAATTGTTCTGAATCTTTCCAACATGCTGAAATGTCACTGTTTGGTAGTTAGGGCAAGGAGAATTTTTGTCCTTGTTGCAAAAACTAGGAGAAAACAGTCAGTGGGTGCATCTACATGAAATGCTACTGTGCAGTCATTACTGTACATTTATTTAGTATTTGTATTAGCAAGTACTACATACATTTGCAGTAACCAGGGTTACTACTCAGTAGCACCGGCAAACATCTTTTAGGCGATGCTATTGGACACTAGCCTAATAATAGTGCTCAGTAGCATATTAGCACTGTCTATGCTGTGATGCACTACTGGGCAGTATTTTTAGGCTACTGTGCAGTCAGCAACTCATGTAGCCCTTGCCCCACTCCCTCCCTTACTTCAGGGGGCATTGATCTTCCCCCCCATGCCCCCTCCCTCTCCTCCTCTTTCATCACAACAGACTTACCAGCTGCATGCAGCTGTATGAGAAATCAGATCGGTATCAGCCGATATGTCTCCTTAAAAATTGACTATTGGTATTAGCCTTCAAAATCTCTATCCATGTACCCCTAGTAATAACACTTATCAAGCAACGTATACTGGGGATCTCCAATCACTTATAACTAGGCTACTAATTAAACTGAACAATAGTATTAAAATAAACATGGAAGTGCTTCACATTGTCGCTTGCACTCTCTTGAAATATAATTTGTCAGAGGCAGTAAATACATATTCTATCAACAGGATTCTGACTACAGTTGAGTATGGGAAATTGTTTTTCTGCCTGTCAAAATATTTTGAGCTCTCAACTATTTTGCTTTTTCACATCAGGGCAAAAACAAGGCTTTTCAACATTTTTTTCCCCCCCAAAAGAGCTGTCCATACCTGAATACATGTGTTATCTAGATCTAGTAAAGCAGAGACTTAAACATGGGAAATCAGAATCCAAGATGAATGCTTGGCTTACCAGAATCTTTGCTCTTCTGTGATTAGTGTCTCCTTTTCCTCTCCTGTCTGGTCTTCACCAGAAATTCTATCCTGAAGTTGAGAAATGTTTTCCACTGAAACTTTAGGCTCTTCCCATGAAGAGTTTGGTTTGGAGAAATCAGCATTTTCTAAGAAAAAAAACCTATTTCACCAAAACTTTTTTTCAATGGTTCTATTTCAGGTTAGCTTGTGGTTGAAATATTCCAGTATTTGCCTATGGATACATACATTCAGGGAAGTTGAAGGAGGTTTGACTGATTTAAAATGGTCACTTTATACTGGAGAATTCCAAGCCCAGATGAGGAGCTGAGCAGTTGGCCACTGCTGACTGACCAGTGCTGATTGGCCCTTCTCTCCAGGAATGACCCCCACCAGTGGCTGGCTGTCAGGAGCCACTGGGGAGAGTGGAGGCCCAGCCCTGGCCAAAGACCTCCCAGACCTAAGCCAGAACAGCTGTGGGGGGAGGGGAGAGGGCTGCGTGGTAGAGGCTTCCCTCTCTTGTTGCCTGGTCTGGCCAGCACAGCCCTCAGCTCCGTTCTGCTCCCCCACTAATGGCTGGCTGTCAGCAGTGATGCAGGGCAGTAGAGGCCCCTACCATGTAGGCCTACTCAGCTGTGGGGTCTTATCTCTTTGTCCTGAACTTCTGTACAGTACGCACTTCTAACCTCCTCCAACCTCCCTCTAACTGCTTTGTTATTTTGATACAATTTTTCATCAGCCTATTAGACTGGTGATAATCAGGATTAGTGGTTGTAAGCCCTGCTAAAATTTTCTTAAGCATATACTTCCTAGACTGTGGCCCATTATCAGACATTATTATGATAGGCTTATGATGATGTGATTTGGTGTGCATCACCTATTTAGCTGTAGCATCTTCTCATTAATCTGCCTAAAGAAAATAAGAATAAAAATCTAGAGTTAAAATATTGTTTTCAGCAAACAAACTATACCTATTTTGATCAAAAGAACAATTTTTCCTGTGCCACTAATATGCAATAAGCTTGGTTTGATCAGCGTTTTTGAAATATGCAACAAGTCTTAATAGCTTCCCCAATATCACTCTTCATTTTATGTTAGCTTAAACAGCTCTAGCTCTTCTATTAGTGTATTTTTGTCAAATGTTCAAGACAGTTTTTCCACTGTAGCCAAACCCAGTTTTTCTTTTTTTTATTATTTAAAAATACATTCCCTCCCCTTCTCCAACCATTTCTGACATTCTGTCTGCCCTCTCTATCCCTTATAAGTGATTTCAAGTAGTACTAGGTAAGCTAAGCTAAGTTCTTATATTCCCTTATAGTAACAAGCCCCTTTTATATTGTAAATATTGTTCTATTATGTTTGTGTTGATTTTTAATGTTTTATATTGAATTTGTATGATTTAGGCCTGTGTCTGTAAAGTAATGTCAAGTTTCCATTTTGTATGTCAAGCCTCCATCTTGTGTCCTCTGCCCAGGTATAACCTATTGTATAGTATGTTGTAACTGTGATTCATGTCTAACCAGTCTCATGTAATTTGGTTCTTGGATGAATGAGAATGAATGAGGGTGCTTGAGGTACAATGGTAGCAGTCTGCCATTGAATGATCAACGCAACAACTGGACCGTCAGCTCAATGACGGGACCATTGTCTTGCATTGACTCACCCAGAAACCACAGACCTCACCCAGGAACAGAGACAAAACCCAGCATTTGAAAGATAAAGAATCTACAGGAACCCAACATTTGGAAGACAAAGACCCTACAGAAACCAGCAACCCCACTCTTGTCTCCCACCAGACAATGAGAACACTTGGATCTGCATGTATGCATCTGAGCAGGACTGCCCTTGCCTGGACATGTCCTTCCCATAGTAGACACAGGTAGCTCACCCCAATAAAAGGGGTGGCAGAGTGTGATCTCTTTGCGATGCCCTCTCCATCTGGACCAGCACTACTCCACATCACATATCCACCCAGAGGCCCTGCCGGTGACCCCTTCTGGACAACACCTTGCTGGAGAAGACCCTTACTGGCCATTGAGGATCAATTCACAGCCCAGGATAGGTAGCTATCACCCACCTTCCTTCCCCAACAAAGGACCTGGACACCTTGATTCCAATCCCTCCACCAAGCCTTTCCTCTCTTGCTACTATTGTGTGTGTGTGTGTGTGTGTGTGAGAGAGAGAGAGAGAGAGAGAGAGAGAGAGTATGTGTGGAAACCAATAATTTCATGAGGCTGTATAGTGTGCTGCCTGATTAATAGAACTGTAATTTTGAAACACCGAGTTGGGGTTTTTTTTTTGTCTTATTGTCCTCCCAACTCTCTTCCTTGATTTCCTGGTTTTCCCCCTCAGTTTGTTCTGCCTCTTTTCCAGCCCCAATCTCCCAGATTTCTGCCCTTCCCTTCAGCTCCAATCTCTCAGCTTTCTGCCTCTCTGTTTCCTGGCAGTCTCCTCCTTGCCACTGGGCTTTTTTCCTTGCTTCCACCCTGACCCCAGGTGACCCCGAGTAACCCCGGGGCACATTTACTCTAAGTGACCCCAAGTAACCCCAACCCCAAGTGACCCTGAGTAACCTCAAGCACCAGGTTACCCAAACGCCCCTTAGTGTAAACACACTGCCACGAAAGTGTGTGTTTTTGTATGTGTGTGTGTGAACTTATAGTGGTGTTTGTGTAGTTTGTGTGTGTGTATATAATTGTGTATCACATCCTCCTGTCTCACAGTGCAATATTGGGATCCCAAGTGTTGATCTGGTGCGTGTCAAGTCAACACCACAACCTAATTACTTTTACCAGGGTTTGTATTAGATTTTTAAAAAATATATTTTTACAACTTAAAAAAATATAAAACCCATACCATAAACAGAAACAAACAAACTTTGCTCTCCCCCCCCCAATAAACATAAACATATCCCAGTGTTCTGGGGATAATACATTTGCTAAACCTCTTTTGTCAATGCTGATGCAGTAGTTACACAGGGCACAAGATGTTTGAAAGAGATCATCTTTATTCCTTGACGCGATACCGTCAATAGGTTTCATTTGTCTAAGTTAAACACTGAATGGTACAACTCTCAGTGCCATGTCTTAGTCAAGTCAGGGAAGTTAAATCTTGCAAAAACTTTAAACACCATCTTGAAATACTAAGTATACTCAGTTATTTTCAAAGTCAGTGATCGTTCAAGGCCTTAAGTATAGCAAACCAACCAACTGAAGTAAAGTAACTAACACTTGCCTCTGAAACAGTTCTGAATTTTCACGTGGTATTCAGAGCCTGAAAGCACTTTTATCCTGAAAGGGGAAAAGTGTTCATTCTGACAGGATGCAGCATAGTGTTTTTGCTCTCACAGGAGCATAGCTGCACTCTTTTTCAGGCCAGTTAATTAGTCCTGCATTGCAGGTGTTGCATGAATTCAGCTATATGAATTAGTTCTACTGAAAGGCAGTACTAATTAGCTTGGATGTAATGCTACATGGATGAAGCTATGATGCTTCTTGCTTAAGTAGTTAACCTGTTTGCAGCACTGACAGGACTGGAAGTCATACAAATTCCTTCTGTTTTTGAAGGTCTCTTGTAAGTCTTAATATGTTACTTTAAGTCAGTCATGTTACCTCAGAAACTAAACACTTTGCCTTAGAAACTAAGCATTTTTGTACAATCAGGTCTTTTATCTTTAGGTCTTAGTTTATAAATTAAATAAATGAGAGCAATAATATCTCTCTCTTCCAGAGCAGTGGTGATGCCTAAATAATTCTTTTAAATTAATTTGAAATCTCAGGTAAAAGGTATCATACATTGCAAAGTATAACATAATATACTTATAGATATAATATCTGTGAGTGTTTATGAAGCAAAAGGATATTTAAAAAAAGAAATAGCTGGGTTAAAGATAAAAGACAACATTGCTGGATATATTAAAAGCATGGGCGACTGGTGCCTCCAGAGTCGGGGGGGGGCACCAGTGCCTGATTGCTGATGGGTGGGCAGCAGTGGGTTGCCAACTGGAGGGGGGGATCACCCAGTGGCCAAATGAGGGGGCGAGAGGTTCCCCAGTGGCCAGTCATAAAACTGGAAATGCCACTGACACTTTTCATAGTTTCATAGTTGGTAGGGTCGGAAGGGACCTGAGCAGATCATCAAGTCTGACCCCCTGCTATGGCAAGAAAGAGTACTGGCGTCAAACGACCCCAGCAAGGTGTTTGTCTAGCCTCCTCTTAAAGACCCCCAGGGTAGGAGCCAGCACCACTTCTCTTGGAAGTTGGTTCCAGATCCTAGCCACCCTGACAGTGAAGTAGTGCCTCCTGATATCTAGCCTAAATCTACCCTCTGCCAGCTTGTGACCATTATTTCTAGTCACTCCTGGGAGTGCTCGGGGGAACAGGGACTCCCCCAATGCCTGCTGGTCCCCTCTGACTAGTTTGTAACAGGACACTAGATCCCTCCTCAGCCTTTTCTTGTGGAGGCTGAACAGGTTCAGGTCCCATAGCCTCCCCTCGTAGGGCCTGCTCTGCTTCCCCCGATCATGCGAGTGGTCCTTCTCTGGACTCTTTCCATGTTGTCCACATCCCTCCTGAAGTGCGGCACCTAGAACTGGATGCAGTATGCTCCAACTGCAGCCTGACCAGTGTCGCATAGAGGGGGAGGATCACCTCCTTGGACCTGCTTGAGATGCATCTGTGGATGCATGACAAGGTACAGTTGGCCTTCCTGACCGCGTCCCCGCACTGTCGGCCCATGTTCATTTTGGCGTCGATAATGACTCCAAGATCCTTTTCTGCCTCTGCACTGATGAGAAGGGAGTTCCCAGCCTGTAGCTATGTTGCTGGTTCTTCCCCCCCAGGTGCATCACCTTGCACTTGTTGGTGTTGAAACCCATCCTGTTTGCATCCACCCACACCTGTAACCTGACTAGGTCTGATTGCAGCCTATTCCTCCCTTCTAGCATGCCAACTTTCCCCCACATATTAGTCTGTGAATTTGAACAGGGTACTTTTTACCCCCTCGTCCAAGTTGCTGATGAAGATGTTGAACAGTGCAGTCCCAAGGACTGAGCCCTGAGGAACCCCACTGCCCACATCCCTCCAGGTCAAATAGGACCCATCCACCACCACTCTCTAAGTGTGACCCTCCAGCCAGTTAGTGACCCAATTGACTGTGTAGGAGTCAATGCCACAGGCCCCTAGTTTTTTAATGAGAATGGGGTGAGAGACAGTGTCGAAGGCCTTCCTAAACAGGAAAGAAATTATAGCAACGAATAAAAAGGACTTCTGAGAGGCTCATATGATGTTAGCTAAAATGAACACATGGATACAGGCATCCTAGTTTAGAGTGTAGAAAAATTCACTTGCTTCAATGTGAGTTTTTTTTATCCTACCATCAGTGAAAGCCATTCTTAAAGCTCAACTTTCCTTTTTTTCAAAGGTCTTGGTTTCTAGAGCCAATTCCTGATAATTTGTTTTGAAATATATCCCATTTCATATATATGAGCTCAGTGATATGTGCATATTGGCTTCCCTGCCTTTATTCAATAAGGTGTGTTGTTGTAAGGGGTGACTGGGGGAAAAGAAAGTGGAATCATGTAGGCTCCAAAATAATAGGGAGTTTTTCCTCCCAGCAAGAACCTATAGTAAGAGAAAAATATACATGAGCTCTCTGAGCCCTATAATTTCTAGGGGAATTTGGAGTGCAAGAACAAAGTTGGAATGACCACAGAGTAGATCATGGCTCCCACAGACACTGCTGCACCATATATTGTTGGATGAGCTAATGTATTTCAGGTTGGCTTTCATTTTTTTCTGGTCTGCCACACTCTGCTTATTGCCAGCCTGGTATTTGCATTATAAAAAGTTTTGTTGTTGGCAGATTTTCTGTGTGCTAGGTGTAGAAACACCTATTTTTACCTGGAATTCATCAAAGGAGGAGAGCAATAATCGCAGTGAACGAAGTGGAGGTGCTGTTTTGCTCTATAATGAGAAGACACTGTTTACCAGTTCCACTGGATGCAATTGCTTGGCCAATGAGAACAGCTATAAGTGGAAAACTGTTGTAATAACCACACACACACTTGGGTTGTGTATTGTGTTTCTTGTGTGTGTGTGTTTTTATGCAGGCAAGATGGCCCCTATTGTTTTGGCCATGTGTTTAGCACATGGCAAGGCTGGGCCTGGATCTATGGGGTGAATATCAGGACCTTGGAGAAAAACTGTTCACTAGGGCACCCCAGGGGAGGACAAGGAAAAATGGCTATAAACTGTTAAAGGATGCTTTCAGGTTGGATGTCAGGAAGAACTTTTTTATGCTAAGGGTGACCAGAATCTGGAATAGACTTCCCAAGGAGGTGGTTCAGTTCCCAACCTTGGAAGTGTTCCAGAGGAGAGTGGACAGACACCATGCTGGTATCATTTAATCTCAACAGTATTCCTTCCCAGAGCAGGGCGGTTGTACTCAATGATCTTTCAAGGTCCCCTCCAGCCCTTAATTTCTATGATTCTATGATCTGGGCAAAATATGTAAAACCCTCTGGCCAATAGGAAGCAGAGGATTCTTCAGGTAGATTGGCTGTGAGAAAGACTGGACTGTGGCACTTCCTGACTGGACAAGGCCAGGGTGATGTCATGTAGAGGCATATAAGGTGAGCTAGGCTGCTCCATGGAGGACCTGCTAGGGGTTCCTGAAGAGTGAGCTCTCCTCTAAGGGAGAAGGAATGTGCAGATAATGAAAAGGAAACCTCAAGAGCAACAGGGCTCCTTGCAGCACAGAAGGACCCACCCTCTCCAGAAGCTCCCCAAGGTGAAGTGGAGCATAGGACTCTCCAGTGTGGGCCCTCCTCTCCAGCCCATTGCTGAAGGGCAAGTGTAGGGGTGCGGGCCCCTGAAGCTATGTGGCGGGGAGCCCCAAGTCCCAGACTGACTGGGCATGGTAGAAGCCTCTCCAGGAGAGTGCCATCTATAGACTTTGCTTTGTAGTTAGTAGTGTTTTCAAATTATATTTAATATTTTCTTTTCTTTTCTTTTCTGTGATAAATTTGAGTTTCTGGGTTTACACTGCTTGTGAGGAGGGTTTGTTTTTACACAGCAAATTTAGCATTACCAGTGAATTTATACCCAGCAAATTTAGTGTTCCCAGATTTCTGGCTGGGAGCTTGGGCCACTGGTATAGTTTATGAGGTATCCTGAAATGTGAACATGGCCCTTTTTTCTGCCAACTGGTACCTGGTTGAAAGGTTACACTGCTAACTGTCATTTTTTTTTTTTTTTGTTCTCTACTGGTGACTGTTCTGAAGGCCTTTCTTTACCCTGTTCCTTTACAGACAGAGAGGGGCACACAAATACATGAACAATATCTTAAACCAGGTATCCAGTCTATTTTAATATTTTACCTGTACAGTGGAAAGATTAGTAAGGAAAAATCCTTATGCAGAAAGAGAACTTTCTTCTTCACTGCTTTTCTTTTAATTGTTTTGTGTTCTTTTGAATAAAGTTGCTTAAATTAACTATCTCAAATAGTTTTAGCCCTCAGATTTACATTTTCTTAATGGTAATGGGTCCTTTCTAAAGCATAATACAGTGATTCTCAATCTTTTTAGACTAAAGGGACACCTTGTAAGGGGCACCCTTTATTTGACTCAAGACACCCAGTAGAAAATGCCAGCTGTTAGTTTTACTTTTTTTTGACTACATAATAATAGAGCAATTCTTCTGTTGCAAAGCACTCAGAAATTCCACAAGTGGTCAGAATGTTTTTTAACACTATCAGATTCCCACGTGAAATATCTGGTTTATCCTGTGAATCATATTTGCGTAGCTAACAGTGGTAACTTTGCATGGCACTCTGGGACTCTTGAAAGGATTGCAAGGTATGCCAGCATGCTGAAGCACACTGGTTGAGAATTACTGGCCAAACAAGATTAGAAATATTTGAAAGCAAACATGGTAGAGTTGCACCCAGTGTAAATGAGGACAGATATGGGTGCCTAATTTTCTTATCTTTGGCATTCTTTAAAATATTTTTTAAAGTCTAACTTAAATAGAATTGTATGTATAAAAGATTCCCAGGTTGACAGATAAAAGTTCTTTTTTTATTTAGTTTTACTTATTTTCTCTCACTTAAAAAAATCTGAAGAACAACACAGAATTGTCCATAAACAAATTTAGAATTCTCCTTAGCATGGATTGACACATTATTATAAGTTTCACTTGGTGTTTTAAAATCTCAAGATCTTGGCAAAATTGTATGGATTCGATGCTTATAGTCATAAAAGCAGTGCAAACTAAAGCTATCAGGTTTTGTTCAGGCTTGGAGATATGCGGTACTAGTATAATTTATGATTGTTAATGGCCACAGCACCTATGTACTTAACATCCAGAACTTCATTCATTTCTTTTAACAGGCCAGTCAACATATTTATCTATTGACACCCAGTAACGGTAGATTCCTCAGGTTTTAAATAAATATTTATGCCTTCTAAAGAAATATTTTCTTTTATGTTTTCTAAATGTCTTGCATATTGTCTCTGTCCAGCTATTTTCTTAGGGAACTTCAAAACAACAGAGTGATTAGTACACTATTCCTTCACAAGCTACACCATCAGTTTCCAGTGGCATCACTAAGGTGAAGCAACCAGAGAAAACACCCTGGTCATTAACTTGGTGAGGAGAGGAACTGAAAAAATGAAATTGGCAACTGCAAGTCACCACTTCTCCGTGTGAAGCTCCTGCCTTGGCTGCACAACCATATTGTTACACTTCTGTCAGTTTCCTTTGTAATTCCAAATGTCTCAATGAAATCATCTTCACTCTGTCTTCTCTAATATATCTTTGTGTAATATCTGCTGGATTAGTTAGTAAATTGGTACTATTTACATGCTATTTCTTTTCTTGTATCTGTTTCAGTTTCTGCTATACATTCCTGCTAAACCCAGAGCAAGGATTAGATTAGGTTTCTGGGGAAATGGACACGTTGCTCAATATGGTATCATTATGCAATTTTCTTTTCAATACACTTTCTTCTGTTTCAGTGTGCCCATATATACTGTTTGCTTGTTTAACTCTACTGGGATACTATCTTTAATGATCAATCCATTTAATGAAATACCAGATTCATAGCATCATAGAATAATAGAATCATAGAAGTAGGGTCGGAAGGGACCATGTAGACCTTCAAGTCCGACACCCTGCCTGGGCAGGAGAAAAAAACTGGGCTCAAATGATTCCAGCCAGGTAGGCATCAAGCCTCCTCTTAAAGACCCCCAGGGTAGGAGCCAGCACCACTTCCCTTGGAAGTTAGTTCCAGATCCTAGCCACCCTGACTGTGAAGTAGTACTTGCAGTTGTCTAATCTAAACCTACCCTTCAACAACTTAAGGCCTTTATTCCTTGTTATGCCAGGGGGCGCTAGGGGAAACAAGGCCTCTCCCAAACCCTTCTGGTCCCCCTTAGTGAGTTTATAGACAGTCACCAGGTCCCCTGTCAGCCTTCCCTTGTGAAGGCTGAACAGGTTCAGGTCCTGCAGTCTCTCATTGTAGGGTCTGCCCTGTTGTCCTCGCATCACGCTGGTGGCCATTCTCTGGACCCTCTCAATGTTGTCCACATCCCTCCTGAAGTGGGGCGCACAGAACTGGACACAGTACTTCAGCTGTGGCCTGACCAGTGTCGCATAGAGTGGTAGGATCACCTCCTTGGCCCTACTTGAGATGCACCTGTGGATGCATGACAAGGTCTAATTAGCCCTGCCAACCGTGACCTCACATTGTCAGCCTGTTCATCTTGGAGGCAAAGGTGAATCCAAGATCCCTATCTGCCTCTGTGCTCTCAAGAAGGGAGTTTCCCATCTTATAAGTGTGCTGCTGGTTACTACTGCCCAAGTGCAGCACCCTGCCCTTGTCAGTATTGAAGCACATCCTGTTTTTGTTAGACCACCCCTGTAACCTATCCAGGTCTTGCTGCAGTCTTTCCCTCCCTACTAG
>NW_017729026.1:15876073-15876412 GCF_001723915.1 Gavialis gangeticus | reverse complement strand
CCAAGGACCGAGCCCTGGGGGACTCCGCTGCCCACTTCTCCCCAGGTCGAATATGACCCGTTCACCACCACCCTCTGAGTACGACCCTTCAGCCAATCTGCAATCCATCTGACTGTGTAGGCATCAATGCTACAGTCGCCTAGTTTTTTAATGATGATGGGGTGGGAGACAGTGTCGAACGCCTTGCTGAAGTCCAGAAAGACTACATCCACGGTGACACCTTCATCCAATGCTTTTGTAACCTAATCATAAAAGGCAATCAGGTTGGTCTGACATGACCTGCCCCTAATGAAACTGTGCTGGTTGCCCTTGAGCATCATCCCTGAAGCCGGCCCATCG
>NW_017729026.1:15875573-15875924 GCF_001723915.1 Gavialis gangeticus | reverse complement strand
CCCGGGTCCTCCCTCTTCCCCTTCTTGAAGATGGGGACCACATTTGCTATCTTCCAATCATCTGGCACCTGGCCCAGGCACCACGAGCACTCATAAAGCCATGCTAAGGGCCCTGCAAAAATCCATGCTAGCTCCCTCAACACCCTCAGGTGGAGAGCATCTGGACCTGCTGATTTAAACAAGTCCAGCCCCTCTAGAAGATCTCTAACCCAGTCCTCCCCCACCTGAGGTCTGGAGGTGTTCCCATCGAGTTCATCTTGCATCATGGTGGGGAAGTCCTGGTCCCTGCACAAGAAAATGGAGGTGAAGAAGTGGTTAAAAAGGTCTTCTTTCTCCTCTGGTGCAACCACA
>NW_017729026.1:15864465-15870573 GCF_001723915.1 Gavialis gangeticus | reverse complement strand
AATTCTTCCTTATGTCCAGCCTGAAACAGTCTTGTAGTAGTTTATAACCGTTTGTCCTTGTCATCACTTGGGGCGCTCTGATGAACAAGCATTCCCTCAGATACTGGTGGTCACCCCTCATAAATTTATAGGTGGCCATTAGATCACCCCTGAGCCTGCGCTTTTTCCCCATGGCTCTCAGCCTGTCGTCATAAGGTCTGTTTTCCTGACCTCTGATTATGCACATGGCTCATAGAATAGAATATCAAATGCTCTTTTGACAGATTAATTATTCATTGGCACTCCTAAAAATCATTATCTAATAACAGCTGATATTATTGTCATGTTTAATTCAAGATTGCAGATTACCAGTTTCTGTCTTGGGTAATATGCAATATATTCACCTGCCTATATTAACATAATTTCTCTTTGCTGAAATATCCTAAAGCTGCTTGTACATAAGACCTTAGTCTATTACAGTAGCTGACTGAGTGGATTTCAGTCAACCTGACTTCCTCATTGATGCCACATTAATGACTGTCTACTCTTGAAGCTAAATATCCTTATTCTAGTGATACTTATCATATGTTGGCAGTGTGAACCATGCTGTGGTGTGCTGTGCTGAACTGCCCTGTGTCCTGGAGTAGGGGCATGCAACAAGCCAGGGGAGGGATGGGGAAGCCCAAGACTCTAGTTGATGCTGCAGCCAGAGCAATAGAGGCAGTGATAGCCAGGCCAGAAGTTGCATGTTAACTCCATGCAAGTCACATGGACATACCTGTTTTTAATTAATTTAACCTCCTTACCCATTAGCCTTCTAGCCCATGAGCAAAATTTGTAGTATATGCTCAGTCATTGCCTGCATCAGTTAAAAGGTAATGTCATATGAAATGTTTCTAATAATCATTTTTTCAACTATTTGAGTTGGTCTAATAAAAGATATCACATTTACCCAAAGAACCTTGTCTGTCTATGTCCTTAAACCAACATGGCTACAACCTACATTCTTTAGATTGTGTTCAAGATTTTTTTCCTGATTTCAGCTTTTGCCAATATAAGGTCAGTGGAATTAACAAGAGTGTTTTTATGCTTTAGTGGTCTTAGGGCTCGTATTTTAGTACTTTTAGGTAAAAAATACAGATCACAGATGTTAGATGAATCTCTGGCATATTAATATGTAAACTTGGTATGCTTTTTAATTTAATTTAATTTAATTTTAAAGAGTCAGAGCACGTGGGAGACACAGAACAGAAAATTAATGCTTTAAAATCCCACAGGAATTCCAACCCAACCAAGTACTTTGCTTCCTTTGATGTTAACTTTATATTCAATTTTATTTTAAGATACTCTTCAATAAAACCTAAGGAAGAGACCACAAGTAGGAATGATATCATAAATGATATCCCCTGGAGAGATAAAACAATGCTTGTTTCTGCCATTCCTCCTCTAAATCAAGCTAGCAATTCACATTGTTCTTTTTTTAAACACATAGTTCATTCTAAAGAATAATTGGAAAACTCAGAAACAAGTTAATAAAACTTTAGTATGGGGCTCATAGATGTCCTTGACTTGATTATCCTCTCCATTTCCCAGAAATGTGTGTCAGGAGGGAGTAGAGTAGAGAGTGACAGGATGGGGAGATGTGAAGGGTACAAGAGTTTACAAAGGGTATAGTTTTTGGTTACTTTGAGGAACTTTGAATCCTTCCTCTCTGAGGGATGATTCTATACAGACCTCCAGAAATGTAAACTTTGAGTTCTCCTGTGAGTTTCTATGGAAAATATGGCCATAGGTTAAATATTACTTGATTAAACAAAGAAACTAAAAACAAATAAGTAAATAATTGAGGATTATGTAACCCTAGTTTGAACACAGTGGATTGTTAGCTGAAGTTTTGGGCTGAGAAATTTTGAGGGATATAGAATCAACTTGTGACAAAAAATGCAATGAAAAAGGTAAAAGTATTAGCTGATAAAATGTTGGGAGACTGAGAAAGTAAAATGTATATATTTTAGAAAAGAGAATCATGTCAAGTAGGCATGATAAAGTCTATATATACCTCCCAAGTAACAATATAAGTGAAGTAATGAAATTACTCCCACTTAGAGGAACAATGGCCTGGAACTAAGGAATAAAACTTAAAATAAAAAGTAATATATATTAAAGCTATATAGATGTTAGAGCTAGCAGGGGGTTGACTATGCTTCTAAAGGAGATGGCCCAAGTACAGCAGCTATTCTGGACAAGGTTAAATAACATATTAGAATGGTTGGTTATTGGTAGTAATTAATATTTAAATGACATACTCTTGCAACCTAATAAAACCCAATGCTAGAGTTTTAAAAAAAGAGTTACTGTATGTTAAACACTAATTGATTGCTAATGCATGTCAATTACAATTTAATAATCCTGGAGTTAATAAATATACTATATACACTCTTTAATTTCCCTGTTTCACAGATCTTCTAATAATCTGTTAATTAATGTATGATAAATGTCTTATTAAATATAAATTAACCAGAAATTTGAAGACCATTATTTAAAATGTAGTTAATAATTACTGTCATTATTTAAAATGGAGCTTATTTAAAACCAGGGATTCTTTCCCTTCTCTTTTTCCCTGAAGATATCAATAATGGAATGAGAGGAGAAATTCATTGTCAGAGAATCATTTTCTTCCCATTCAGATTGTAAAATTTGTTCACTCTTATAGTTCAGAATGTGTGTGATTCAGCCAAGGATTCATTCAAGTAAGACAAAGAACAGTGACTGCCAGAAGGGGGCACTTGCTGAAACTAATAATGACACTAAAAACACTGAAGGAGTTTGTTAAAAGTAAGGCTTCTACTTCACTGAGATTCCTAGTTCACTGGGAGAGTATCATGGATTGGATGTTGGGTGGAAATTTGTAAAAGAAAAAGAGGAGCTTAGTCCTCTCTGCAGAAATGGTTTTGGTGGGATATACTTGTAAATGTAGGTAAAATGCACCCAAACATTCTGAGAGAGACTCAAAGATATTTTTTCAAATATATTTTTTCTTCAATTGCATTTCCATGTAAGGATCTGAAAATACTTTTACAAACAGTAAGCAATTAAGCTGTACAGCATGTCAAAGAATGTTGCTATTTGAACAGGTTGGAAAATGGCATTTTCATTCAATGGGAAATCTCACTATTTATATAGAAGGTGGTTTTATATAATTTAACATGAAAAAAAATTATATTATGATACAGTATACAATTTAACATTAATACCACATTCACTCACATGCACCTTTGCCTGCAGAAATCAGTTCTTTGAAACTGGAGTGCATCGCTTAAGTGGGGAAGCTGATTTTCTTTGCCAGAACTTCTTTCTATGGAAGCACAGAAGGATAAAGTCACTGTACTGTAAGATCGCTGCTTGCTTCTCTGTCCCTTTCAGGTCTATTTGATACACAGCAGGATCATGGGCATTGCACCCACAGGGGAAATGTTTATCCTTCCCCTCCCCCAATTGTTAGAGGGGGTTATTAGGTGTGTGTCAGCTGATTACTTGGGACAACTAAAATGATAACAGGGATGTGAATGAGTGTCAAAGGCTGATAATGATTGTAGCATGGCACTGAGGTGCCTGCTACTTGTGGAACAGTAAGTAAGGAACCCAGCTGCGGGTTGCCAGGGTAACCGGTGGGAGTCAGCTGACCAGAAGGGGCAGGGCCTGGCTCCTATATAACTCCCAGGCTGAGGCCAGGCAGGCAGTTCCCTGCTAGCAGCCATGGGGGAAGGAGCTCAAGCAGAGGCCAGACTGCAGGTACAGCTCCGTGACTGATGTGGCAGGACTAATGTTATAGCCGATTGGCAGAGATTTATGCTATAGCCTAGGGGCTTGAATTTTCTGTTTACTGTTTACAACTGGTGGTTTGGGTGAGGCTATTAGGGGTTGGAGGAGACCTCAGGAGACCCATGGTAGCATGGGGACCCCGGCGCCAGAGAGGGCACAGCATTTGGGATACACTGACCCCAGCCCCAGAGAAGGGGCATGAAGAGTTGTAGGCCAGGTAAGGCTGAGGCTGCTAAGCCCTGCCGAGGGCTTGGGGGTTCGAGACACTGAGGAGGAGAGTTGCGGCCAGGCATGGCAGCGGCCACCTAAGCCCCAAGGCTGTGGAAAGCGAGAAGCCCCAGAGCAAAAGGGGGCAGCATGAGAAGGCCCAGGTGGGGGCACTGACTGATGAGCCCCAGAGGGTGCAGGGAGAGATGAGGGCTGCGGAGAGCCCGAGCGCCAGAGCGCGTGGGGTGAGACAAGGCTGTGGCTAAGATCTAGTACATGCATAGTCCATAAGGCTTGGGTGCCTGGAACCCCATTATAGAATAAAGACTCAGGATAACAGGAGAACCATGACCAAGAGGATGAGAGGCAGCCTCCCTTTAATATACATAAGATCAAGACATGGTGGGCAAGAATAAGGGTGCTTTGAAGCAAATTTGGCACAGTAGGGGGTGCTAGGGGTTATCACGGCCACCCGTAGGGCCCCACTCAGTGTCCCCCCTTGGAGATATCATTGTAACGAAGTAGAGTACACCTGCCAGTGCCCACTAACTCTTGAACAGGTCCAAGGAGTCAGTGCATACTGCTCAGTGAAACTGTGCCCAGAAACATGATCAAAAAGGAACAGAAAAATGGCCCTATAGTCACTATGGGTTGTTCTTCCTGGTTAGACAGATTGCTAGCTTAGCTAGGGTGAGGAGGAGATTGGCCATGAGGTCCTGGGACTTGGTGAGGCCATAGATACAAAGCATCTAAACAAAAATGTGCAGGGTATAGTACAGCCAGAACCTCATGAGGAGTTTCTTAAGGAGCTGAAGTCTGAAATGCTCTAGGTAGGTGTTCTCCAGGGTTTTCCTTTGCTCACAGAAGGGCCAGAAATTGGGTGGTGTCCATGAATGGCACCAGAGACTTACTGTGGTGACAGCTCCGTGGAACAGATGGGGTCCACAGTTGCTCTTGGTGTAAAGGTGGAGTATAAGATCATCCACCAGGGACCCTCACCTTTGCTGAGGGTGTCCTGCCATTTGGTATCTGGGTAGGATGGGACAATGGGATGGTGGAGGGTGTGGACCACAAGTGTGTAGAGCTGGCAGTGATGGGCTGTGGAAAAGTGGGCTGGCTTGGTATCCCCCAGCCTGCTGAGATGGTTTGATAGGGAGTGCCATGGGGCCTGCTGAGGCAGGGGCTCTGGAGGGATTGGGGGATGTCGCGCCCAGAGACCAGTGCACCCTTGACCCACGAGCCTTGGTCGGCACGACCAGCTTGGCATGAGTAAGAACAGTGATCGGACAGGCGGGTGTTAACGGCGAGGAGTCAGGTGACTTAAAGTGTATTGGTTACACAGAAAGTTTATTTTACTTACACTACTGATGATTGATTGCAGCGTAGGCAGAAGCAGTTGATTTCTTAGTTACAGCATGCAGATGTTCTGTCACCCAGCAATTATAGTGGGTTGCAGACCTGCTGAGTACAGGTTTCAAACAGTTTACACAAATTACTATGGTCTTTACCTAGAGCTCTTGACAAGAGGGACGTACGAAAGATAAGATAAGATGAAAAGAGCGAGCCAGCAGGAATGGGGTTACACCAGAAGAAAAAAAATAATACTAACCAGAGGCGGGGAGATATTGTTTGTAACTGATCAGGTTACAAGCTGTGTCTCTTGGGAATGCTCCGAGATCTCCGCTTTGGGTGGAAGTTCTTTCAAAGTTATAGGAAATAGAATAGCCAATTATTTCACGCCTGGCATGAATAATTAACAGGTTGGCACTTGTGCTTTCTTTGTTTTCTCAAGTTTCATAAAAGGCGGGGGCTATCTTTTTACTTGGGTGGTACTGGTCCTATTTGGTAACAAGAGGGCAAGCATAGCATATTATTTAATTTTACAACTCCGTTAAAGCTAGCCAATTTGGATATCTCATTACCATTGGGATGTTATCTTTCATGCTGGGCTGTACACAACCCAAGGTTAATTTCTCTCTTGTATGAAAAGCCATCGGCATCTGAAATCAAAGACTTTGATCTTTGACAGGGGATACTGGGGAGGGAACAGGGACTACCTTCATGCAGGACTTGGTCAGTGTAGGTGAGAGCAGTGTACAG
>NW_017729026.1:15847960-15859465 GCF_001723915.1 Gavialis gangeticus | reverse complement strand
ATTGTTGTGTTAGCCTCTGACCTTTTGCCATCTGATCTCTTGCCATCGGCATCTGAAATCAAAGTCTTTGATCTTTGACATGCCCCCTTGCTGATGGCAACTTTAGTTGGAAGTCTTAAGTTTGGTCTTCTCTCTCGTCAAGTTCATAAACAATTGGCAAGCGTGTGTATACAAAAGCGGAAAGCATGGTTATTTGTTTTTTGATTACATGAAAAAGGCAAGAAAAAATACATAACACTACTAAGATAACTGTAGCAGGACACTGGGGTGCCTGCTGCTAGGAATAGTGGTGTGGGCTTAGCTGCCAAGCTTCAGGGCCGCCCAGGTGAGGGTCGCTACAGCAACAGATTGAGTCAGCTGACCGCCAGGGGGCAGGGCCGGGCCTTTATAAACAGCCCAGGCTGGAGCCTAGGGAGTAGTTACCTTCAGGCTGCCAGAGGAGCAAGAGCTCTGCAGCGGAGCTGAGCTGACTGATAGAGCAAGTAGCAGCATTATGGCGAGGGGGGAGAGAACCGTGACCAGGAGGTCTTACTGGAAGGCCAGGTGGGGCCTGGACTTTCTGTTACAGCCGGTTGGCTTATGGTTCTGTTTAGTTCGTTGGGTATATTACCGGAGGACCAGGTGAGGCTGTAGGGGTGCAAGGAGGCCTCACAGGAGATCCCCAGTAGTCTGGGGGGGTTTTCTGGGTGTCCTGTTCGGGCACCAAGCAGTGCCGGGGGGCACGGCTGGTTGGCGCCGGTGTGGTGCGGTGTGTGGGGTTGAGACCCCAGCCCAAGGGCAGTATTAGGTCTAGTCGGGTGAGAGACCCTGAGAAGAGTCAGGGGGCCAGGCACGGCTATGGCCCGCCTGAGCCCCGAGAGCGGTTGAGCGGGGTACAGAACCCAGAGAGGGCGATAGCACGGAGAGCGCGTGCATAGGCCCGAGTGTGGGTGAGTGTATGAGGCCGGAGTAGGGCAGGCACGCGGTTAGAGGTCCGAGGCAGGGCCAGAGCATGCAGGTGAGAGCCTGAAGAAGGCGAGTACACTAGCCGAACCCCGGAAGGGGCATGACCAGGCTTGTACAACGATAGCATGGAAGGCGTGGGTATAGGCCCCAGCGAGGGCGCAGAGCGAGAGGCACAGATATAGGCCCCAGAGAAGGCGTAGCACGGAAGGTGCAGGACATAGACACCAGCAAGGGCGAGCACGAGAAGCGTGGGACAAGCCCCAGAGAAGGGCAAGGGCGCGAGAAGCGCAGGATAGGCCCCAGCGAGGGCGAGGGCGCGAGAAGCGCGGACATAGGCCCCAGCTAGGGCGAGGGGCGCGGGCGAGGGTGGAGGCCTGAGGCGGGCCGGTGCTTGCGATCAGAGCCCGAAGAAGGGCGAACAGACGAGTAAGGGCATGAGAAGCGCGGGACAAGCCCCAGAGAGGGCGAGGGTGCGTGAAGCACGGGACAAGCCCCAGAGAAGGGTGAGTTGACTGAGGAAGCCCCAGAGAAGGGTGAGTTGCCTGAGGATGCCCCAGACGAGGCAAGTCTAGGGGGAAGCTCCATAAGGGGGGGGGCCAGAGCGAGTGTGAGAGGCCGGAGTAGGGCAAGCACGTGGGTAGAGGCCCGAAGCCGGGCCAGAGCATGCGGTCAGGGGCCCGAAAAGGGTGAGTACACTAGCTGAACCCCAAAGGGGCGAGACAGGGCTTGTGTGGCGAGCAACAGGCCCCCATATAAGGGGCGAGTACATTAGGCATGCTAGGGGTAAGCGCGCAGGTACAAGCACGAGAGGTTGGGGAGTGCGGGATAGAATCCAACAGTGCAGGGCGCGCAAGACAGAGCCCGGAGTAAGGGCGAGTATGGGGCAAGGCCCTGGCGAGGGCGTGTATATCGGAGAGGCCCCGGCGAGGGCGCTTATATTGGAGACACGAGAACGTCTGGAATAGCTGCGAGGCTTGGGGCGTTGTGAAGGGGAGGTAGGAGACATGCATAGCCCATAAGGCAGGGGTGCCCCTGGGCACCCATAGAGGGTAGGAGCCCGGGCAATTATAACATCCCGAGCTAGGAGATCAAAGGCAGCCTCCCATAGTAAGTTATATATCAGCAAAGACATGGCGGGCGAGAATCAGAGGGTGCTGGATCTCCTAATTTGGCACGGCAGGGGGCGCTGGCGGGATCACGGCCACCCGTAGGGCCCGCCCCGTGACAATAACGATAAAAATACTCAAGATAATAAGATATGTTAAGACTAGATGGTGGTCATCCAAGATGGGTAATGATGCTAATGTCTGTCATTGCTGAGAGCTTCGGGAAACAAAGTCGGTAGTCTATCATTGCATTCCCGTTCTTTTCGAAGTTGTGGCACTCGGTGATGGAAATAGCTAGGAGAGTCAGGAACGTGTTTTGCTGGATTGTTCTCAAAGCCAAACATATGACACAGCACAGGATGGTGGCCATGAGAGAGTTCATGGCGGTTACCTGTAAAAGAAAATAAGAAACAGCAGTATCCAGAGATATTATACATTTCAAGTAACTTTTTGTTCAGCACGCCTAGATAACAAATTGTGGTGTGCTAAGAGATGAGGGGGTTCTGTAGAGCCGTCAACATTTTTGATGACCCAATACGTGTTCGGATATTGTCCAGGGTGTACAACTTGGCCTTTGGTCGGTGTTGGTTGTTTGTCTTCTGGGTTCGGAGTTGTAACCCAAACTAATTCACCTGAGAGAAATTTAGGTGTCCACGGCTTGGGCGGGATGGGTGTTCGATGTTTCCATAGAGGTTTGTCAGTGTTCAGATTGATAAGGACGTCGGGAAGGATTGTGTCCCATCCAGTGTAGGAACCTTTGTTTAGCAGTCGAATCTTTTCTTTGATAAGGCCAATGGTGCGCTCGACTAAGCTGTTGGATTGCTGGTGATATGGAATATGGTGATGCCACTGGATGTTAAAGGCGGCTGCAAAATCACCGATCAGCTTGGAGGTAAAAGGCGGTCCTTCATCTGAGTGGATGATTTCTGGGGCTTGCCAGTGAGCAATTAACAGCTTTAATGCGGTGACGACTGATGAGCCGGTACTTTTTTGTAGTGGTATAACTTGTACTTGTCATGTACCAAGATCGACAGCAATGAGTCCTTTCGGGTGTCGTCTTGCTCCAGGCAAGGGACCTAGCAAATAGACTTGCCACACTTTTCCAGGTTTAAAGTGTTCTTTGGCTAAGGTTTCTCGTTGTACTGCGGTCGGGTGTTTCTTTTCTTTAGCACACTGCTCACAGGCTTGGACTATGCGAGTCTAGTCCTTGTGGGTTCCCTCCGACCAAGGCTGGGTTGTATCTTTGCACCAGCGACTGAGAGACACTCGCTCCAGGATGTCCCCAGTGTTCATGTAGCCAATGAAGGAAAGGATCTTTTTCTGAAAATTCGGCTACTTGGCGGACAGATACTTGGGATTGTTTTCCTTCTTGGAGGAGTTGGTCAATCTCAGCATGAACTGGGTCTGTTGGGGCGGTGCAACCTGGTATGCTTGATAAGCGGCGGTGGGTTGAGGGCTGTGATCATATCAAATATCTTTTCCCAAGTTTGTACACAGAGTTCTGGGTCGCCATTGCCGGTGACGATTTTATAAATGAATTGGGAGTCTACGGCGATGACTGGGACTAGTTGGCAGCCATTGTGCTGTTCGAGGCAGTGCTCAATGACGTTACAGAATGCAGCAAGTTCATTTAGTTGTGCTGACTTGTAGGCTGTTAGGATTTTGTGATCTCAACAGGTGTGACAATAGAATCTGCACAGACCTCCATGTCGTGTAGTTCCATCGGAGGCCATCCAGGCTGGTGCTGTGGTGCCATATAAGATTGGGGGATCTCGAACTTCACACGGTGCTGGTGTGTCACGATGTTCCCACGAGCCAGACCAATGGTATTGGTGGTCAAGGACTGAAGTGGCCCAAGTTTTAGGTTCTCCACCAAATTCTGGGTTAACACGGTCATTGTCGATTTGCGTCAAAAGTGTCATTCCAGTACCTAGGATGGTTCCATGGCCTTCTGACACCAGTTTTGCCAACTGTGATGTGAGCAGAACCTTTCCAACAGTTCCGTATTGGTGTTGGGCATCTTGTAGAGTGCGATGGGCAGCTAAAACAAGATGGTCTTGATTATGCACTGTCGCCCAAATATGTACATCTGTGTAGCCAACTGCAACAGTCAAGTCGTTGTTTAGGTTGACTGCGTGAAGCTTGGTGTTTTCACATTGTGTAATTAGTTCTTGGATGGCTTGGTCGTCTTTGGGGGTCCATGAGTCTAAATAAGATTGAAACTGAAAGTGGCACAGGCACTTTTGAAGTTTAGCCAGTTCTGCGAGCTCCTGAGGTTGGACATAATGTAGAAGCCAATTGATATGTCCCATCATTTGTTGGAGGTCTTTTTGCGACAGTCACCACAACAGCGACCCAAGTGGCGAAATCAGTTTGCTCGGTGGTTTGTGGCTTTGTCTCCACGGACCTTTAAATTTGGTTCTGAGAAAAGTGATGTCATCTGAAGGATCGAGATATGATTTTTGTTGGTTTATTGTCCAACCCGCAGCCATAAGGTGTTGAATCGGTCATTGCGCCAAAGATGCAACTGTGGAGTTGTCCTGGCTGAGAATAGTGATGTCATCTATATAACTGCACAGGAGGATGTCGCTCAGGAACTGTTGATTTTGCTTGAATTCGCTTAAGCATTTATTCATAGCTTCGGTGGTGAGGGCAGGAGAGTTACAATAGCCCTGTGGACAGACATTCCATTTGTACATCTTTCCTTTGATGCACATGTTAAGTACTCCCAAATGATGGTCGATGGAGAAGAACATATCCTTCATATCGATGGTTACTCCTGCCCAAGGTTGGCTCTGATACTCAGCTATGCTGCACATTGTTGCAGAAGGTCTGAAATATTCAGCTGAATGATGGATGCACAATGTTTGTTCACCATGCGGTAGTCGACAACGAGCCGGGCTTCATCTGAGCATCCAGGCTTGGCTATGCCCCATCCGGCTGATAAGTAGATGCTTTCGGAGACTGATGTGATGCGACCTTCTCGTTCCAAGTGGGGTAGCAGGGTTTGAAAAGAGGCTTGCAACGATGCTTTCGTCGGAATGGGTCGGTATCGTCAAGCAGTTCCATTATGTAAGGGCGGACGATAACGGTTGTCTGGTGACACGGCGAGTGGAAGAGCTTGCAACACTTGTTCTTTGAGCTTTAATGCATGAATTGCTGGGACACCTAGGAGATTGATGCCCCCTAGAACACCTGTTAACACCTTTTGATGACCTTTTCCTAAAAATCCAATTACAGGTGTGGGCTTTACGGCATTCAGACCCTGTACCATGATGACTTTCTTAGTCACCTGATGAGGTACATCTGCAGTAATTACGCTGACTTGTGCTCCCATGTCAAGTAAAAATGAGACACATACTTGTTTGAGGGGATTCGTTGGATCGATGAGGATGAGATCAGCATAAGGGCGAGGATCATCTATAGTAGTTTCCTGGATTGTGCCATCGGACCTGTGGACGGCGACTACTTGTTTTTTGGCTGCTCATTGTATTTGAATCCCAGTTGTTCTGTGAGGAGCTTCTGTCCTTCGTCCCCTAGTGCCCGTAGTTGAGCTTTGAGTTTCGTGTGGTTCAATAAAAATCCGAACATGGTTCTTTCTTCCGCGAATCTTTGAGGTGGTGTTGTTCTGGGTGGGCCCCGATGGCTGGTCTTTTCAGGTGGTGCTTGAATTGGATAGGCCGTAACATGGCTTTGGGTAGAGCTACTGGTCATTGCTGATTGTAGCTGAGATACCAGTCCCCAAATGTTCGTCACTGGGGTGTTAATGGACAGATTGAGAACTAATTTAACAGTTTTCTTTTGTGGGCCTCCATATACTTCAGATGCTGCTTCGACAGCTTGGTGGAGGCAGGGGACTAGACCTGGGTTGTCCAGGTAACGGTGGGGCCACGCTTGAGCTTGCTGTTGTGCTGTTGAGCCCAAAGGGTCTAGAATTGGATTCCACTGGGCATATGACACTCCAATCACGGCATGGATTAAGTGGACGGCATTGGGCTGTTTGGAGCCTCCATCATGCCAGACATGCGTTTTCCTTATAATGGTTTCCACCACTAAGGCTGGCAACGTTATTGGCCATTGTTGATTTGCTGTCATGGATAGTGGGTCCGTAACTATCCCTCTACTCCAGGCTGTATTTTGAACGAGGTGCATAGCTTCATCTAAGTCGACGTTTTCATTTGCTGGCTCTATTACGAGATGGCCCATCCAGACGATGGGGGTTTCTTTGGGTTGAATTCCTGTTTCCTTGCGGAGATCGCTTAATTCTGCCTGAGTTCTGGGGCGAATTGTTAAGGAAGCCTGGGATGGCCCCGCTCCTGTCATAGTAAACTTTTGTACTCTGATAGGGAGAGCTGAGGTTATAAGTTCCTTCTTGTTAGCTTCACTTCCACTTTTTACTAATAGCGTGCTACTAGGCTCCTCTGGGTATGGTGGAGGCGGAGCAGTTGCAAAGACAGGCGGATCAGGAGGACGGTCTGGCCAGGGGGTAGGCATAATCATGTCTGGTGACGTCAGATTGCCCTTCGTCAGGGGGCGGTGATGGGAGGATGGCCCGGCCAAGAGGTGGGTGTGGCTTTGTTCGGTGACGTCTCATTGTTCGCCGTCAGTCCCTCCAGGCTTGGGTATAGCCTCTTCTTTGGCTCGGCACTAATTTCAGGGCGTGCCTTGTTGCCATCAGTGACATTTGCAGGCGGTGGCTCCCTTCTCTGTTCAGCGCCAATTTCGGGCATTAGTGTCTCCATTTGCGTAGCAGCATCTTTTAGTTGCAACCTCTGCTTTTGTTCGACACTATCTTTGGGCGTTGACGGAGCGCTGCACTTTACCGCCAGATCCACAGCAGTTTTGCTAGCTGTACTCAGCTGTGAGTCTATTCGCGACCTCGTGGAGTAGAATTGACACAGTGCGGAACAAGACATTAATCATCTTTCCTTTGTGCCATTTGGGACCAGTCCACTTTGTTACCGTACGACCTCCTGATTCCAAGGTTTTGCAGAGTTGTGTCAGCAGTTCGTGTGCGCTTGAGTCGGGTGGCAAGTTGGGGCAGTTAAACTTCTCGGGTGAGAAGCCTTCTCCCCCTTCCCGTGCATGTTGGATGCAGCGAGCAAACTCTTGGGTGGGTGTCGGGTTCACCACGCTGTCAAGTTTCACTTGCGCCAGAGACAAATTCCCTACCTCATCTCTGGGTCGAAAGGTGACTCCATTTTGGCTCATAACGCATCCGAAGGAGCTCGGCGCCAATTGAATGGCCCATTCCTTGCCCACTTTGTCTCCAGCGAGAGACACATACCCGGTAATCAACGGGTTAGTGAGACTGTCCGCTTGGTGGTAAGTGATGTGCACCCACAGATCATTTGAGTTCGCACAATCACTGTCTCCTGTACGCCACGGGCAGTGGTGTATTAATTCTGACTCCATTTTGCCTCCCCAAGATCCTGTTCGTGATGCCATGTTGCGCCCAGATGCCGGTGTACCCTTGACCTGTGAGCCTGGGTTGGTACGACCGGCTTGGCGCGAGGGGGGATTTATGACCAGACAGGCGGCTGTTAACAGTGAGTCAGGTGACTTAAAGCGTATTGGTTACACAGAAAGTTTATTTTACTTACGCTACTGATGATTGATTGCAGCGTAGGCAGAAGCAGTTGATTTCTTAGTTACAGCATGCAGATGTTCTGTCACCCAGCGATTTACAGTGGGTTGCAGACTTGCTGAGTACATGTTTCAAACAGTTTACACAAATTACTATGGTCTTTACCGAGAGCTTTTGACAAGAGGGACGTACGAAAGATAAGATAAGATGAAAAGAGCAAGCTGGCAGGAATGGGGTTACGCCAGAAGAAAAAAAATAAAACTAACCAGAGGCGGGGAGATATTGTTTGTAACTGATCAGGTTACAAGCTGTGTCTCTTGGGAATGCTCCGAGATCTCCGCTTTGGGTGGAAGTTCTTTCAAAGTTATAGGAAATAGAATAGCCAATTATTTCACGCCTGGCATGAATAATTAACAGGTTGGCACTTGTGCTTTCTTTGTTTTCTCAAGTTTCATAAAAGGCGGGGGCTATCTTTTTACTTGGGTGGTACTGGTCCTATTTGGTAACAAGAGGGCAAGCATAGCATATTATTTAATTTTACAACTCCGTTAAAGCTAGCCAATTTGGGTATCTCATTACCATCGGGATGTTATCTTTCATGCTGGGCTGTACACAACCCAAGGTTAATTTCTCTCTTGTATGAAAAGCCATCGGCATCTGAAATCAAAGACTTTGATCTTTGACAGGGGATACTGGGGAGGGAACAGGGACTACCTTCATGCAGGACTTGGTCAGTGTAGGTGAGAGCAGTGTACAGCAGGGCAGCCTTGACCTCCTGGAGTATGTGGCAGGGTGCACACGGTGTGGGTAGTTCCATGGACCGGGACAGCACAGATGAATATACCTACTCCTTCCTGGCATAATCCAGGAGGTCCCTGATACAGTGCTGTTGGCTATAATCATCCTCCAATACACCCAGAAAACCTTTGTTGTAGGGCCACCAGCTGCAGACTCTGTCTCTTCCAGGAAGCAGGACAGTGTACAGTCCAGTGATAACCCTTTTACAGCTACTCTCAAATTGACACACACCATAGTACAACATATCCTTATTGTGGGATAACACTTTCCAAAAACTGGTGCCAACTTGAGTGTCTGTGAAATAGTTAACACTGGACTGAATGACCTCCAGCTTCCTGGTAGGAACAGAGAAGCTGAGAACTATCTTTTGCATGTTTTCATGAAAATGGCAGCTCTAGGCCATGACTCTGGGAAAAATTGTTTTTTCCTTATTTCTGCCTCTGACATACAAGGTGCATATCTTATTTGGGAGCATATGTTATGCAAAAATATATGGTATTATGCAAGTTGAAATTAAATGTTAATAAAATTTTGACTTTTTCGAAACTAGCCAACTGTGGCTTTGGATCCACCATGATCCGCTGGCTGGCAAATTGGTTCCGAGGTCGGACCCAGAGGGGTTGTAATTGATGGCAGTCACTCATCATGGTGTCCTGTGACCAGTGGTGTCCCCCAAAGCTCTGTCCTTGGACCCATATTGTTCAACATCTTCATTAATGATGTGGACATTGGATTCAGGAGCGGACTGGCCAAGTTCGCCGATGACACCAAACTTTGGGGCAAAGCATCCACGCCAGATGAAAGGCGGGTGATCCAGGCTGACCTGGACAGACTCGGCAAATGGGTGGATGAGAACCTGATGGTGTTTAACACTGAAAAATGCAAGGTTCTCCACCTTAGGAAGAAAAACCTGCAGCATCCTTATAGGCTCAGCAGTGCTACGCTGGCAAGCACTATGGAAGAAAGAGGCTTTGGGATCATCATTGACCACAAGATGAACATGAGCCTGCAATGCAATGCTGCAGCTACTAAAGCGACCAAAATTCTGGCTTGCATCCATGGATGCATCTCAAGCAAATCTCTGGATGTCATTCTCCCCTTGTACTCAGCCTTGGTGAGGCTGCAGCTGGAGTACTGTGTCCAGTTTTGGGCTCCACAATTCAAAAAGGATGTGGAGAAGCTTGAGAGAGTCCAGAGAAGAGCCTTGTGCATGATCAGAGGTCAGGAAAACAGACCTTACAATGACAGGCTGAGAGCCATGGGGCTCTTTAGCTTGGAAAAGCACAGGCTCAGGGGTGATCTGATGGCCACCTATAAGTTTATCAGGGGTGACCACCAGGATCTGGGGGAACATTTGTTCACCAGAGCGCCCCAAGGGATGACAAGTTTGAATGGTGTTAAACTACTGCAAGACCACTTCAGGCTGGATATAAGGAAGAATTTCTTTACTGTCTGAGCCCCCAAGGTCTGGAACAGTCTGCCATCAGAGGTGGTTCAAGCACCTACTCTGAACACCTTCAAGAGCAAGGTGGATGCTTATCTTGCTGGGATCCTATGCAAGGTGGATGCTTATCTTGCTGGGATCCTATGACCCCAGCTAACTTCCTGCCCTTTGGGCGGGGGGCTGGACTGGATGATCTTCCAAGGTCTCTTCCAGCTCTAATGTCTATGAAATTTTTATTTATCTAAGAAAACATTCACGTATTATCTAAGTTGAAAAGAGAAGGGTTAAATTATATATTTTGATATGTTTTCCTTAGAAATGTACCTTACTTATGAGATGTCCATTTCAACAAAACTATACTTGGTGATGGACATGTATCCTGTCATTTCTATCAGCTCTTGTTGCTATAAACATGTAATGGATAAACTGTTATAACAACGTACATTCTCAACGTTACACAATGAACTGATGGTTAAACCAATATCAAACGCCAGAGCTGCTACTTTCTACATCTCTCACTCTAGCCATAAGACGTCAGGCTCACACATTTTCATCTACGTAGGGAATACAGCTTATTGCTTTTATCTTTCAGTAATTTTGGAAATGTGGAGCATGCATATATTGAACCTATGAAGCCGTGTGACTGGATAGAAAAGCAGGGTCTGGTGGGGGTGCAATCTTTACATTTTTTTCTAAACATTTATTTCAGCATTGTTACTTGTCCTAAGGAAGAGGAAGCAAAGCCTTCAGGAACTTGGGATTTGCCATTTCTCCTACTGAAACTTAATGAAGCTACAGACCTTAGCAAGAAGATTTCCAACTGCAGTGAGAACCTATTAGGCACTTCCATAAGGATTCTGTTTTTGAAATGTGTTGTGTCCTCATACAAAAATACAGCTGAAAGGATGATGATACTGTCAGAATGTATTTTTAGCTTCTTGCTCTGGTTTGATCGTAGTTTGAGGTTAAAGCTGATAATTGCTAATGACTGAAAAAAATAATACCAACACAAATAACTGTCTAGGAGTCTACATTATATTTGTCTGCTGTCTTAATCTAGTTACTAATGTGAATGTCACAAAATTTGTGTCATGTGATGCTCTCAATCGAATTTCTCTGCATATTCACTAGAATTTAAACATGAATTTTATTCAGCTTGGCTTGCCATTCTCCTGAATTTCTCTTTTTGTAAACTGAAGTGTGACAGGGGCCCTCTACCTTTGTTGCTGGAAGGAAGAGAGCAGAGCAGGATAGTCAGCAGGGCTAGTGCAACTTTCAGGATACCTAGCTACAAGGAATAGCTGGTATGAGTAGCTTGGTTTAAAAAGCCCATGGTTTGAAATTCCTCCCGCAGCTGGGGAGCGGAGGGAGCAGGGCACACGTGTGCCACACACACACGTGTATACCCCCTTACCTCGGCAGCGGAGGCAGCAGCTGCAGAGGAGACAGTGGCAGGGGCAGCAACAGCTAATTCCCCCTAAGGTAAGTAGGGCAGAGGGTACAGCACAGCTGACGCGGATCCAGAGGGGAAGCCCTTTGGAGCCCTCTTAGCTCACCCAACAGGGAGCCATGCTCCCAAGCCACGCATGAACAGTGCATGCAAACAGGCGTGCTTTGTAAGGGCG
>NW_017729026.1:15842472-15842960 GCF_001723915.1 Gavialis gangeticus | reverse complement strand
GACAGCACAGCTGACGCGGATCCAGAGGGGAAGCCCTTTGGAGCCCTCTTAGCTCACCCAACAGGGAGCCATGCTCCCAAGCCACGCATGAACAGTGCATGCAAACAGGCGTGCTTTGTAAGGGCGCACCAGTGTTTCCACCGGCATTTGCATAAGGCAGGCACGAGGTAGCTGCCCAGAGTCGTACCTCCAGTGAGCAAAAGCAGTAAGTGCAGGTCTGCAGACATGGTGCAGCCACAGAGCATGGCTGCCAGGGGCCCTGCCCTGGTGCTGCCGCCTGCCATGGGCTCCTCTAAGGCCTCCACCCAGATGGAGCTCATGGCAGGGTCAGTGGCCTCTTTCCCCCCATATGTGGGGGGGGCTTTGTGGGGTTCTGGGGGGGTGGGGCCTGGTGTTCCCCTTGTCTGTCTCTCCTGTGCACGACTTAGGGCCCTGGAGGAGCAGGTGAGGGAGCTCCAGGCTGAGGTGAGCAGGCTGAGGGGGATAAG
>NW_017729026.1:15841316-15841632 GCF_001723915.1 Gavialis gangeticus | reverse complement strand
TGGCCCCTACCCTGGGGGTCTTTAAGAAGAGGCTGGATGCCTACCTGGCTGGACTCATTTGAGTCCCGTTTTTGTTTTGGGGTTTTTTTGTTGTTCTCCCACCCTGGCGGGGGGTCAGGCTAGAAGATCTACTAGGTCCCTTCCAACCCTAAATCTATGAAACTATGAAATTGATGCCTACCTCTGTTCTCTGCAGGCCTGGTCGCCCACTGTACAGCCCAGACAGGAGACGTATCCAACTCAGGAGTGGCAGAAGGTGTCCAAATCCAGAGCTACAAGGCCTAGAGTGGTGGAAGCTCCCCAGGTTCACCTGGGG
>NW_017729026.1:15840156-15841305 GCF_001723915.1 Gavialis gangeticus | reverse complement strand
AAGGTCCCTTCTGACCCTACTTCTATGATTCTATGAAATGGACTGTAGGACCGAGCCTGTAAATTGCAGGCACAAGCATGCTGATCTGGTGATTAGAGAGTTAACAGCACCTGTTAACAGTGAACTGAGTTAGAGGACTGGAAGAGGGATGAACAAGGGGCAATATAAGTCTGAGCCTGGGGCCAGAAGCTGAGATAGCCCTAGATTCTCAGAAGAAGAATTTCTGCTAGGAGCTTCACAAAGATAAGGATATACCTGTATGTGGCAGGGACTGGAGTTACAGGCAAAGCTACTGGCTAGGAAGGAAGGGAGGTATTTTGTAGGCTGGGTAATAGCCAGTTCCCTAGGGTAGGAATGCAGCAGCAGACAGAGACCAAGGAGAGGTTTGTGCCTGAGTTAAAATGAGGTGGTTTGTGTTTTGTGTTTATTCCTTCTGCTGGTTTGCATTATGGCTTTGGGAGTGCTTTGGAGGCCACAGGAGTTTTCTGAAGGGCACTTAGTACATCAAATTCTGCTGGGCCAGGACCTGGGGAAGTGAGTGGGTGGAAACCCATCGGCTCAGAGGCAGTGGCTCTGCCAGAGTTAGGGATCTGGGGAGCTGGAACTGTCCTGCCAGGGTGGCCATAAGAAGGAGCTTCAATAGGGCCATAGACCTGGGAAGCTAAAACAGGGATCCAAAGGAAGGAACAAGTAGGGGAAAGGCAGGGCCAGGGGGCCCAGCCAAGTGAATGCATACAGCATTGCCAGGTCTTTGAATATGAAATTATCATATTGCAAGCTCAAAATTTATTGTATTTGCTGAAAAACTATCACGCACTGAAACATGCAAATTAGTATGTAAATAGGCTCTCCTCTTATTTACTTTCTATTGCTCACTGTAAAATGCCAGCGCGTGAATGAGAACTGGGTCATCAAAATTAAAACTTTTCTATATTTTGAGGTAAGTAGTCATAAGGTGTTCACAGCAGATACAAAAGTCAATTAAGATTCTCTGAAAGTGCCTTGGATTTTGTATATGCTGCATAGATTTATAGATAATTCAGGGCTGGAAAGGACCTTGCAGATCATCAGGTCCAGCCCCCCCACTCTAGGCAATAAGACAGCTGGGGTTAGGTGACCCCAGGGAAGTGACTGTCTAGTCATCTCTCT
>NW_017729026.1:15831063-15835156 GCF_001723915.1 Gavialis gangeticus | reverse complement strand
CTTGGATTTTGTATATGCTGCATAGATTTATAGATAATTCAGGGCTGGAAAGGACCTTGCAGATCATCAGGTCCAGCCCCCCCACTCTAGGCAATAAGACAGCTGGGGTTAGGTGACCCCAGGGAAGTGACTGTCTAGTCATCTCTCTAAAACCTCCAGGGTAGGTGACTGCACCACCTCTGGAGGGAGTTTATTCCACCGTCTAGACATCCTGGTCGTGGTCTTCCCTAGGGATGCCCTAGTGAACCATTGTTCATTGAGCTCCTGATGCACTTCTCTGGTATAGCAGTAAGTTGCTATCAAGTCCCCTGTCAACCTTCTCTTCTTTAGGCTAAAGAGGCCCAGGTCCCTCAGCCTTTCCTCGTATGGTTTGCTTTGGAAGTCCCTGATCATACAGGTAGCTTTTTTTCTGGACCTTCTCAAGTTTTTCCATGTCGTTATTGAAGTGCATCCCCCAGAACTGGATGCCGTATTCCAACTGTAGTCTCACCAGTGCTGAGTACAGCAGGAGTATCATTTCCTTAGTTTTACATGAGACACACTGGTTGATGTATGCCAGTGTGTTGCTTGCTCTGCTGACCGCTGCCTCGCACTGATGGCTCATTCTTATGATGGTCGATCATTACCTCTAGGTCCCTTTCGGCCATGGTTCAAGTCAAGCTGTCGCCACTGAGCCTATGTGTATGCGGAGGGTTGTTTGTCCCCAGGTGGAGCACCTTATACTTGGAAGTGTTAAACTTCATCTGGTTCTGGTCTGGTGTCATCTGCAAACTTGCCCAACAAGCTTTTCGCTCCCCCATTCAAATCATTGATAAAGATGTTGAAAAGCACCGGTCCAAACACAGACCCCTGAGGGACACCACTGGCCACTTCATGCCAGAACGACACAGATCCATTCATGAGAACTCTCTGGGTCCTCTCCTGTAGCCAGCTTCTCACCCACTGAACCATCGAGCTGTTGAGCCCTCAATCCTCCAGTTTTCCCACAAAGATATCATGGGCTACTGGATCAAAAGCCTTCTGGAAGTCTAGGTATATAACATCTACTATGTCTCCTGTGTCCAGCTGCTGAGAGACTTGATCATAGAAGGAGATGAGATTTGTAAAACAAGACCTACCTGTGACACAGTCATGCTGGGTGTCATTCAGAATCTTACCTTCTACAAGCACATAGATTCTTTAATGAGCTTCTCCTGGATTTTCCCTAGGATGGAGGTGAGGCTGATGGGCTTACAGTTGCCTGGGCATCAATTAGTTGCTTCAAATTTATCATGCATCTTGAACACTTTTACTGTTATTGATTATACATCATACAAGGGTTGAAATTATTGTACAAATAGAACAATTACCATACACCTAGCAACCCTGGATGCATATACAGTACTACCTCTGAGACCTGCACATGGCTATGGGGGTGGCTGGAGGCCATGATTATAGCTTCTAAGACATGATTAGGGTTCAGGATCTGTGTTAGGGTCTGTAGGACCACAATTGGTTCAAAATGCAGAGACTCCCTGAGCATAGTGTTAAAGGGAAGCATGCACTAAAGAGGCACAGAAAGGCAGGGTTAGGGAGAAGCTCTGAGGACTGAGTTTGGGGAAGAGAAATCCCAAGGACTGAGCCAAGAAGGAATGAACCAGAGAGGCTACTCTGGCCTCCAGAGGCAGCCTCCCCAGGTCATCATATTAATATCAAGTGTGGCAGGTTAGGAGGGCTGGAGAGCAAAGTAGGATAAGTAAGGCTGCTAGGGCATTCCACAGCTGGCCTTGGAGGTTGGGTCCTGTCACATGAAGCCACTGAGGCTTATTTAGGAATGTTCCCAGGAAACTCCAAGATTCTTAGTGAAGTCAATCTATCAACAGTGATGAGTCTCATCAGGGGAATAGTGTTCCAAACACCCCAATTCAAATCCTTTCTGCAGAAGCCATCAGAGGAGCCAGTACATGATCAGACCAGACATTCTCACGCAATAAATGACAGTGATAGTTACAGAAAACTCACAAGCTAGTAAATACTATTCTCTTGGTATGTTGTAGAAGGAATTACATGAAATACTCCTTGACACAATAGGGACAGCAAGTTTCTTAAACATCTTGCCACATAAGCAATTAAGTGACTGAGATAAAAATGTCACTGTCCCCTTTTCACCCTTGCAAACAATTACATTGAGAGGATGTAGTAAGTGGACAACTACATGTAATCCTTGCTCAGGCTCAGATCTTAAAAAAAAGGATTTGGTGCCTAGTTTCAGGACTGGAAGTTATAACCTGAATTAGGCATCTAAATTCCTTTTACAATGCATGTAGGGAGATGGGGGGAGGAAGGGCTTAAAATGGGATCCACAACAGCCAGCCTACTTCCAGGGACAAGGGAGAGGGAAATACTGAAGCAAGCTAATAGGAAATGTTAAAACATTGTCTGAAATTCCACATCCCAGATTTTGCTGCTAAGCTGTAGCTCTGAGGTAAGTGCTTAAGTGAGACTGGAATTCACAGTCCAAAATTCTCCCTAGACTAAGGGTCTAAGGCAGTGATCACCAACCAGTGGGTCTCATCGATGAGTAGATCCTGGAGTCTCCTGGAGTTGATCCAAGGCTGGAGCAGGGGGCTGAGTGCCTGTGTGCATGCATGAGTGCACCCTAGCCCAGCAGGTCAGTCCATGGGGGAGGGAAATGGTGGGGGGGCTACATCAAGGCCCCTGCAGTGAGGGACAGTGCCACAGAGGGAGGAGCAGGGTTAAGTTGAGTGGGGCCCCAGCTGGATGGGACTTACCTGATGGGGTGGTGTGCCTCCCTCTGCCTCAGTCTGCCCCCCGCTTCCCTCCCCACAGACTTACCTGCTGTGGGGAAGGGGGGCACAGTAGACCTTTGGTTGCTTTTAAATGCCAAAGGTGATCTCCTGCTTAAAAAGGTTGAAGACCACTGGTCTAAGGAGTTCAGGCAGCCTGGCAGGTAGGCACTCTAACTCATGGCACTGTTGTCCTGTGGGGTCAGGCCAACTCTCAGGATCTCAATATTGCACTGTTAGACAGGAGGGTGTGGTGTACAATTGCACATGCACGTGCTCAAAAATCAATTAGGTGCATACACACACACTAGGCACATACACATACTCCAGGTGCATACACCCCTACCAGGTGTGCACACACACACACTACCAATCCAGGGACATACACATCCAAAATTACCAACCTAGGCAAATGCACACCTATCACCAATTCAAACACCTACACACACTATACAGACCAAAAGAAGTTAGAGCAGAATTAATTACCAATACCTGCACCCCAATACACATACGCAGATCACTACTTTGTATATCATTCACATAGTGACATGCACGTATATCAGTTCACATACATACCACTCACCTAGATGTACACACAGGTGAGTTCCTAACTTGGGTGTTGTGGTGTGTATGTATGTGCTTGGTGTACTTGGAATACCTGGGGGAAGGTTAAAATAAGAGAGAGAAAGAGAATGGAAGTGTAGGGGGTGAAAGTTGCCAGGACTGGGATTGGAACTGGTAGACTAGAGAGAGCTGGGCTGAGAAGCTGAGGCCTGGGGTTACTTTAGGTTACTGCTGGTGGAGACTGAGATGAAAGTTGCCAGTGCCGGGATTAGAACCAGCAGACTGGAGGAAAGTTGGAGTAACTTAAAGTTGATTAGCATTAATTGAAAGCAAAAAGCAACAGGGCTGAGAGCCTGCAGAAGGGGAAGAGAGAGGGGGCAAAAAGTGGTGGGAACAGGGCTGAGAGCCTGCAAAAAGCAACAGACAGGAGCTGAGAGGTAGCAGGAAAGGAGAGACGGAACTGAGAGATCAGGAAAATGGGACTGGAACTGAGAGAGACAGAGACCGGAATTTAAGATAGGGAAGGAACCGGGGCTCAGTAAAACACAACCCAACTTGGGGTTACAAATGACGGTGGTTTTATTGAACAGGGGAGATGGTGACACAATATCTTATTGGTTCCCATACATACATACACACACACACACACACACACACACACACACACACACACACACACACACTTCTTTGGCCGCTGTGTGCAATGGCACACTCGCACAATCCCCCTCTTTGCAGCGGTGTGG
>NW_017729026.1:15812779-15826063 GCF_001723915.1 Gavialis gangeticus | reverse complement strand
ACACGGGGTTAAAGAGGCTTGGTGCAGGGGCTGAAGTTTGGGAGGAGAGACAGAAGGTCCAAATTGGAGGAGGAAATATGCAGGTGATATCCACCTATCCAAGGTTGAAAGTGTGTCCTCGATGGCCAGAGTCAGGGTCTCCTTCAGCTCAGTGTTGTCCAGAAGGGGGTTGATGTTGGGATAGGTGGTGTGACGTGGAGTTGGTCGCGTTCCCAAAGAGTCAGTCTTCACTACCCCCTTTTATGGGGCAGACTACCTCTGATCTCCTATGGGGAGGGCCTGTCCAGGCAAGGTCAATCCTGTTCCAGAGTGCTCCAGGTGTTCTTACAGAGCATGTGAAGCCTTCGCACAATGGTGGGTTGCCTCATCTTTTGTTTCTTGAATGCAGAGGGTGGTTCCAAGGGCTGGGTGGTTGATCCAGGTATTGGTGTTGATAGTTTGGTCATTCAGAAGGAGCTATTTTTAGACCTACTGTCAGTGTCTCTCAAGCACCCTCATTCATCCCCATTCATTCAGGAACCAAGTTACATAGGAGGGGTAGTATGAGTCATAGGTTACACAACTGGGAATTGGGATAAGATGAAGGCTTGACATTACAAGATGTAAACCTGACATGACTTATACTAACTTACATATATAGGCCTAAAATGGTAATCTCACAATATAAAAGCAGTAAAAAAAATCAATACAAACATAATAATAGGGAATAGAGAGGGAGAGACAAAGTCAGAAATGGCTGGGGAAGGGGAAGGAATGCATTTTAAAAGAAAAAAGAAAACTGGGGGTTTTGCTACAGCATTTTAAACAAAGCACCATGAGTTAGAGCACCATTGAACCCAACAAGTGTTCACCTGCAGGCCAACAGGCAGGGGTGTTTAACCAGCCTCTCAGGAGGCTGCTGGATCACCCCTCTCCCCAGCCCCACCTCCCTACCAGCTGACAACTGTCAGAAATGGCTGGGGGGCAGGGGAGGTAGGACTGAGCCCCTACTATGTAGCTCCCCAACTACTATTGCTCCCCACAAGATCCTAGTAGGGGTAGCTTTCCCCTCTTCCCCCCTCCTCCACCTCTCCTACTGCACAGGGAGGAGACAGACATTTTCAGTCTCCTCTCTGTGATACCCTCAGAGGCTGGGCTAGGGTGGTGCTTGCCAGTGCAAGCACCAGTCTAGCTCTCAAAGCTGCATTGGATGCTGGTGGAATTGCCGCAATTTAACCCTTGCATCAAACCTGTATATAAGTTCCCTAAGGCACTCTGCCTTAGAGCGCCCCTGTTTGATACTTCATCAGACATAGGTTAAATTTTTGCACAATCAGCCATTTAAAAAACTCTTTGCAACAATGAATGTTTTAATAAGATCCACTCTCAGAGCTGATCTAATTAAAGTGCCCCACCCCACTCCTGGAGCATGTGTATAAATGTCCTCTGGTCTCCCCCTTATCCTTTGGGGTAAATTTTAATAAATAAAATTTCTGAAATAATTATTGCCTGGTGGATGTATATACACATGGAGCATATTATTCACTGAAAATTATATATGCCTCATGCTGAAAGTGTCTAAAACTCAGTATAGGTGTGACAGTACAGCAAAAGGCACAGTCATGCAGAGCTAGCATTAGCAAGTTCTGTGCATAATAGCACCGGAGCTGGAAGCAGTATGACAAATAACAATCTTATTAAAGCACTCCACATATAGGTGAATTAGTTTGCATTGGGTAAAGATACAGTCCATAGCACAGCTTTACAGAGATAAAGATATACCCTGATCACTTTCCTCTTGAGCTTGGAAGTTCCATAGGTACCCATAATTGCAGGCGAGGGGCTTGCAAAGAAAGCTACTTTCACTTCCTCTATAAGGATGAAGTTGTACATTACACTTAGACCATACTAAGGGTACTTAAAACAAGCATCTGCATATTAAAGTTTGTTAACTCATAACACATGCCCTCTGAGCATCTGCAAGTTATGCCACTTCAGGTGAGGGCTAAGTGTGGGCTCCACTACTTAACCTGTGTTAAGGTAACTTCAGTCTGCTTTACAGAAATAAAATGAGCAAATGACAGTCCTCCAGGATGCAGTACTTCTAAGCCCTCTTCCCCTCTCTTCTCCCCCCGAGAAGGGATGGAGCCCAGGATTTTCCACTTCTAGCCAGGTCCCTGCTTACCAGCCCTCTAGTAACAAGTCAGTGCTGTAGAGGCAAGAAACAGTATTAACCCTTAATGTCCAACTAGCTTCTCCTAGCATGTTTTAATTTTAACACTGTTTAGATTTAGCACGGTCTAAGTGTAATTAGTAACTTCACCCTAAGTATATTTCTGTCCTCCCCACTCATTGATCTAGGATAACTAGCTTGTTTTCTCATCTGTGGCTTTTTAGGCATCTTAATGTTCTTGGATAACTCCCTGTTATTTACCTCCCTGTGTTTTAAATTTTATTCCCTTGCTAATTTGGATCATAATTGTTTTCTGCTTTATGAAATGTGTCCATTTAAAGCAACAAGTGCATGTGTCTGTATGTATACTGTCCCAACCTAATATGAAATCATAGGTTTGAATATACTGTATCTGCAAGTCATTATCATTTGCACCAAAGCAACTACTCATTTTTAGTTCCACGATCAATTTCTCTCTAAGTGGAAAAATATGAGGTCTGATATACAATCCCTTAAGTTGGATGCAACACAAAAATTGTCATCTATATGTTTTAGAAATGCCATTGATACTTTAGTCCTGGCAGCAGGAGTCTTCAGGCATATGTCACTCAGATTAAACTCTCTCAATAACACAGCTTCCTGTCCTCTATACATTATAGATAGGTGCTTAAGGAGCCGGTCATCCTGTTCTCTCCTGTTCTGTTATATGATTTGTTGGTTTGCAGCAGATACCAGACAGTACCTTGTGCTTTATCTGCTAGGGCATTGATCCATCAATATAAAAGATCATTTGCTTCTGAGTTGTCAGTTACTTAGAAACAGGTAGCATCACTTTGACAGAGTATAACTCCCCTTTCACTTTCACCCACTCAATCTTGCCTAAATAAGTTATCCCCATTTATTTTTAATATTCTAGGCATGCAAAGTCTTCCCACAAGGTTTCTGTAATACTGGTTTGAATTATTCTTATAAATGTGAAATTACAAGTCCTCATGTTTATTACTCAGGCCTCCGAGCATTGGTGTATAGGCAATTAAAGAATTTCTTCTCTTTGTCCCTTGGGGTGCTGGCCAATTTTGTTCTCAATGTCTTGATTTTGTGCTGGATTATGTATCTATTTGATTCCCATTTACATCTCCTCCCCCTTGCTGTTTATTTAATGACATCTCTATAGTCTAGCCGTTCTATGCCTTAAGGCTAGGGACAGACATTACACGTACACTGGTTTACATGATCAGAAACTGGCTTAAACCTGTAATAGAGCATAACTTCAGTGCACATAAACCAGTTTCAAAATGGCTGAAACTGGTTTAAGATAAACCTGGTTGAATGCAGTATCTGACTTAACTGATTTGGGTCAAACTGGCTTATGCAATGCCTGTCTCAGACACCTTCTTGGTTTAAGTTAAACCAGAGTCCCCCAGCATCCCAGATGCTGTGCAGTCCTGGGCTGGGCTGGACTGTGCTCTCTGCTCCAAAGAACAGGGCTGTCCCTGCCTCTCTGCTTCCTAGGGAAAGCTCTGGCAGAGACTCCAGGCATAGCATGGTCTGCCTGGCTTCCCACTGTCCCACCCTCTCCTCACTGCTTGCTGCTCAAGCAGGGATCCCTCTATCCTTCCCTCCTATCTCCCACAGCACAGACCCCAGCCCCATGGACCCTAGGCATATGGTATGCTAGCTAATGCTGAGAGGTGTCTGTATGTGTGTCTCCAATTTCACTGGGACAGAAAAAAAGAAAGACAGGACAGTGTCTGCTTAGGGCTTTTTGGAGTAAATCAGTAGGACATCTGGTAATGTCCCTCCATTCTTTCCTTGGAAAAAGCTGTTTAAGAAGAGCTTGAATTAATGAGAGAGGCTTTTGTTTTCTTGATGGGCTGACAAATGCTGTGTTATCAGCCCCCTGCTGGCTCCCTCACCTGTCAGGTTTGCAGACAGTATGAAAAAGCAGGGAGATGGAGATTAAAGAGCTTAGTATCATCAACAGATACATGCACTGCACCCCTCCCCCCTCACCTCTGCCTCAGAGTGCTAGCCAGGGACTAGGGTATGGCAACACTCCTGCCTCCTGAGCAGTGAGCAGGAAAAAGCCTGGGCCTGTGTAAGTAGATCAGGGGTTTAAGTCCCTCTCTAATCAGAGCTCCTGCTGCAGCCTGGCTACACCCCGCCTTCAGCTCAGCACTATGGGAGGGAAGGGAGGGCTACTCTAGTGCCCCGCAGCTTCCAGCCTGAGCCACTGTAGGTATATGCCTGCATTTCCTCAGTCCAGAGGGAATGTTTGTGCATTTGAAAATTGGTTCAACCTAGGCAGGTTAGATTAACCTGCAAATATTGAATCAAAGCAGGCTCAGGCTTTTTGAATGTCTGTCCCTAACCTAAAAGTGTTGTTCTCTGTCTACTGATAGAGAGGCTCTACCAACAATACAGCCCCGCTTTTGCATAGGAAGTGGACTGATGTTTGACAAAGCAAACAACCCCCCTTCCCATATACCTAATAAGTACTTTTCTGGCAATTCCATCCCAGAACATTCTGCCCTTTTTCTTCCATCTAACTTGGTACAGGAAAGACTTCCATGAAGGAGACCTTTGCTACGGTATCTCATTATATTCTCATAGATAAACTGAGTGACTGTGATGTAAATGATTACATGGTCAGGTGGGTGGCAAATTCGCTTAGGGGTTGCACCCAGAGAGTGTTGGTGGATGGGTCAGTATTGACCTGGGATGATGTGGGCAGTGGAGTCCCACAAGGCTCAGTCCTTGGACCGGTGCTGTTCAATGTCTTCATTGGTGACTTTAATGAGGGCTTGGAAAACATTCTCTCCAAATTTGCAGATGATACCAAATTATGGGGTAAAATTAGCACACCAGAAGGTAGAGAATGAATCCACGTGGATCTGGGCAGGTTGGAAAAATGGGCGAACAGAAGAGGATGCAGTTCAATAAGGACAAATGCAAGGTGCTACACCTAGGAAGATGGAATCACCGGCATGCTTACAGGCTGGGGGAGGACCTTCTCAGCAGCACGTCAATAGAAAGGGATCTTGAAATCACTGTTGACTCCAAGATGAACATGAGTCATCAATGTGAAGAAGTGATCAGTAAAGCTAACCGCACATTATCATGCATTAGCAGGTGCATGACAAACAGGTCCAAGGAGGTGATACTTTCCCTTTAAGTGACATTGGTCAGGCCACAGTTGGAGAACTGCATCCAGTTTTGGGTGCTACACTTCAAAAAGGTTGTGGACAACTTTGAGAGGGTTAAGAGGAGGGTCTCTCATATGGTTAGGGGCCTGAAGGAGAGAATGAGGACCCTGAATCCTACAAGGAGAGAATGAGGGCCCTGGATCTTGTCAGCCTCTGCAAGAGAAGGATGAGAGGTGATCTTGTGGCCACCTACAAATTCATTGGGGGGGACAGAAAGGAATAGGAAATGCTCTGTTTACCAGGGCACCCCTTGGAGTAACTAGGAACAACAGCCACAAATGGACAGAGGGCAGATTTAGGTTAGACATCAGAAAGAACTTCTTTATGGTAAGGGTTGTCAAAATTTGGAATAGGCTTCCAAAGGAGGTGGTGCTCTCACCTACCTTGGGGGTCTTTAAGAGGAGGCTAGACATGCACCTGGCTGGGGTCATCTAACACCAGGAGTCTTTTCTGCCCAGGGCAGGAGGTCAGACTCGGTGATCTGCTAAAGTCCCTTCCAACCTAAACATCTATGAATATATGAAGATTCATTCAGCTACACACAAAATCAACCATCACAGTAATGACTTCATTGGCTAGGAACAGATATTACACATAAACCAGTTTAAATGATCAGAAACTGGTTTAAACCTGTAACAGAACAGATGTTCAGTGTACATAAATCAGTTTGAGAATGGCTGAAACTGGTTTGTGATAAATCTGGTTGAATGTAGTATCAGACTTAACTGATTTGGCTCAAACCGGTTTATGCAATGTCTGTCCCAGACCCCTTACTGGTTTAAGGTAGATCAGATAACTCCAGCATCCCAGCATGCTTTCTGGGCTGGGCGGGGCTTTCTGCTTCACATCAGGGCTGGCCCCTCCCCTCTGCTCTGGCTGCAGCTCCAGCACAGACTGTGGGCTGTTTCCCTCCCTCCCTCTCACCACTCCCTGCTAAGCAGGAATTCCCCTCTCCCTTCTGCCTTGCTGAGGTGTCTGTATATTAGCTAGGAGACCACATGCTGGCTCCCTTGGTGCTGAATCAACAGGTAGAATCAACAGGCATAATCTACAAGTAGCTGGTAATACCCTTTGTTGTTTTCTTGAGTGGTAAACACGGTTATCAATTCTCTGCTATGCTAATCACAACATCCTGCTGGAGCCTGGCTGTGCCCCCCCCAGCTCCATACTGTAGAAGGAAGGGAGGACTGATCTAGCACCCCCTGACATCTAGCCTGAGCCACTACAGGCATGTGCCTGCATTTCTGGGATGTCTGTCTGGTTACAAAACTGATTTAGCCTAGTCAGGTTGGACTAACCTGCAAAGACTGAATCAATTCAGACTCAGGCTTTTTGAATGTCTATCCCTAGCCATTACCTCTAGTAATGAAACCTGAGGCACAGTGATACAATGGCATGGGAGAGCTGCATATCAGTTTCCAAGACTGTTAGGATGAAACTATTCACTATTTTTACAGTTTTGCTCAGATTAATTCATCTGGCACCTATGGAGTATAAGTCTATAACTTGAACAAGTTCCCATTCAAACCTCAGCTATGGTAAATACATCCCTAGTGAAATAACCAGATGCAGAGTACTGAATAAGTCCATCTGAACTACAGTTATCACAGTTCAAGTCTAAGCTGCGGCACTGTTCTACAACATGTATATAGATACTCCAGATGTGGAATCTGCTAATTAGTTAAGTCTGTTGCAATGTTTTGATACCAGCTGGCAGGCACAATGGAGAAAGAAAACAAATGTTCTGTATTACTTGGATGAGTAAGAAAGGTCAAGAGCTGTAAACAAACCATAATTCAGTGTTGTTATCATTTCTGCCTTCTCCACTGTTGTCATGAAGTCTGTATCTACTAATGTCATGGTTGTAGGTTTAACAGCATCTCTGGAGGTTGCTAGGTTCATACAAAGAGATTCACCTTATTTTGTGGAAGAGGAGACATTTCAATTTAGTTTGCAATCAAGTCTGTAGATGTTGGCTAGCTTTCTTGAACTTTCTTAGTGGTCCCTCTGTGAGCAAATATTTATGTTTGAACTTCCTGTAAAATAAAGCAATAGCTTTGTGTAATGATATGCTTTCCAGAGCTTCCAGCTTCCACAGAATATTCCATCAGAAGTGGTTTGATGTGGCTGCTGCAGCAATTTGTGTCACTCAAACTCACTGAGCAAAGCCTAGTTCAGCTGTGAGAGGACAGATATAAAGGGCGGTCAGTTTCCAAGGTAGGACAGGATATATCATTCAGTTGCTAAGTTCTGGTAGGAAGAGAAAACATGTTACAGTAATGATCTTTCTATGCTAGGAAAGGCTTTTTGCTGATTTGAAAATGAGGGAGTAAAACCAGTCCTCTGATTATCAAGCTTCTTGACACAGCTAATGATATACCAGGGTTGGGAAGTCACAGATGTCCTTCCTGAGAAGAACAATAATATGTTAAATGGATGGGATGTCAGTGTATATGATACTAGCTGCTATATATAAATTACGTTGTCAACTTGCTCTTAAAGCTTAGGATCTTTTTCATGCCAAGTAGCATGATAAAAAAATCCAGCTACCAATCTGAGAGCATTTTATTTACCCTCATTTAAAAAAAAAATTCTTGTCAGAGTTATTCTTTCTGCCTCTTCCTTTTAAAAGGTACTAGCAGCTATGTAGGTCATCTTCTTACAGATCTGTCTACGTTGACATGCAACGCGTATCTGCTGAACGTTTGTCTTCTGGCTGTCCTAATAAAGTGTCAGAAATGTACTTACTTTTTCCCTAGAGATGTTCCACTTCAGTGTGAAAATGAACTACGTTGCTCACGTTGTCCAGTGTATCAGCAACCAGTTGTCTTAAATTGGCAACAGCATTAAAACCTTTTCTCCTTAAAACAGAAACTTTGAATTAAAGTAACAGTCGAAATCTAATTACATAGCCCTCAATCTTTCCCACTCCATCATATCAACAGCTGTCACCATCTGTAATTATTTATTTATTGTTTATTTGTCATAAAAAAGCTAAATTGCCATTTACTCCCCAGCTTTTTTATACATGCCAGTGATTAACAGCTCCAAAACCTTCTGTGCATTTAGCCTATGATGGCTTCACACACTGTAACACTACACTATCTCAGTGATTGAGAGTTTCAATACTCTTTTATTAGTCTTCATACTGAGTTTTAGATTGGGCCTATAGAGAGAAGCCACATATTGGAAGCTACTGGAGGATAAGTCATGGGATTTGCTACAGTCTGTTTTGAATTATATATACTCTCCTTCTCTTTGTGATTTAGCTTTTGCTAGTAGAGATAATTACTAAGCAAGTCTGCTCTGATATCAGGAACTTATAGACTGATAACATACTCATTCATCTGCTAATTTGCTTCAGGAAATTTTCTAGCCAATTCATTTTTATTCTTTGAAAGCCAAAACTCAAACATGAACTAGATTTTTCCCTTCCATCCTTTACTATTCCTCTTTCCTCTGCAATATTTTTAAGTAGTGTGAGAGGGAGTCTATTCTGGCTATCAGGCTTCTTATCAAATAGATGACTGAACTTCTTCAAGCCTTTAAAAGGTACAGATACATGGGGCTTAAGTGTGTTTCCTCTAACAGTCATAAAAAGGCATCCTGTGAAGCTATCCAATTTCTTAATCTTTAACATTTTTTCTTATAGTATAGAAGTAGCATTGCCCTGTCACACTCTCAAGGCCACCCTCTGTTACAAACTAGGTTATTGTTAGGTATTGCATAAACACAGATGTTGTTTGCTTGATTGTGTTTAAATGTGTGCCTGTTCAGATGCAAACACTTGATTTTTCAGCTCACCAGCAGAGAAAAGGTATTTTTGGTATGTAGAGCCAATTTTCCATCCTGGGAGTTAGTGCTTTGGTAACACCTCCCTGCTCTGATCTTTGAACAGAAACAAAGTTCAGTCAAAAGAAAAGAAAATCCATGCCAATGAGGAAGAAAGAAAAACATGCCAGGAGGTTACTGCTTAATAAAATGTATCTCCATAAGCTCTTGTGTATCCAGTAGATAGGGGAGCTCCCAAGTGGGAGCTTGCTGAGGTATTATGTCTTAGGTAGGCAGTATTGCCTTCAGGATTGTGGGTCAGAGAGATTTCAATTACCCCTTGGAAAAGATGAATTATATGCTTTCCTCCACCTTAGTCTTTCCCTTCAAGTTGAGCAGACTAGTGGTCCTACAGTTGCCTTTTCCTACCTGTCCTTCTTTCTCACCTTTTGGGAAATCTGTTAATGATGGCTGCAGTATTAAGCAGTACATTTGTGAGGAAAGTTCAAAGATTGAGCTTGCCAGTGCCTCTTAGAAGAGAATTCAAGGCTTGAAGTTGAGAGGCATTTTGGTCTCTCTTCTCCAACTCTAAATTTATGCACATTTATAGGCCTATTCATGAGAGGTGGATTGGATGGAAGTTTTATTTGGCAAAGGCTTTCAAGATTTTGAAATTTGGATTCTCTCTGACTTGCAACAAAATGAAAAATGTTTTAAATTCTCCATAAAGGAAAATGCAGAAGGGAAAAATTCATGTTGGTGCTTTGAAATGCTTCATTTTGACAAAGGCAAAACTATTCCATTTCAATTTTAACTCTTTTAAAAGGTTATGTTAGACAGTTAGTAAGTGGTAGAAAAACTGGAAACAAGAATTTGTTTCAAACAAAATGATCAAAATGTGTTATTCCAATAATGTTATGACAGAAAATGTTTCAGTGTTATTTTTCTTGTTTTATTCTCAATGCAAGGCACCCCTTGGGAGGATGAGGACCAATGGTCACAAACTAACAGAGGGAATATTTGGATGGGACATAAGGAAGAACTTCTCCATAAGGGTAACTAGAACCTGGAACACACTTCCAGCACAGGCAGTGCAGTTGCCATCCTTGGAGGTGTTCAAGAGGAGGCTGGATAAGCACCTTGTTGTGCTAGTTTGAACTCATTAACCTCCTGCCTATGGCAGGGGACTGGACTCAATGATCTTCCAGGTACCTTCCTGTCCATTGATTCTATGATTGTAACCCAATTCTGACAAAACTTCATTTTCTGGTGGAATATAGTTATATCATACTAAACATACTCTAGGCCAGGGGTGGCCAACATGTGCTACATGTACTACAAATGGCATGGGCAGCCTCTGTATGTGTCATGTGACAGACTGGGGAGGGAACAGGCAGCACAAAAGCAGATAGGGCAGGATGCTTTTCAGGAAGCAGAGCAGTCGATTGAGTAGGATGCAGAAACCAGAGCTGCAGATCAGGCAGGGAAAGAGGTTCAGAGTGGTACTTGTGGGATGTGGGCTAATTTGTGGCATGCCTGCCAAAAAGGATGGCCCCATCTCCCTTAAGCTATACAGAAAACTCAGGATACTACAGAAGGCAGAACAGAAGACAAAAATGAAATAATAATTAAAAAAACCAAAAAAATAGAAAATAACCCACTACCACCAGAATCCTTTGCTGTAGAAATTTCACATCTTGATTGTCCTACATAGCTGGAGTTGTTAAGAGCATCATAGTCACCCTGCATTGTGTATCCTTTCATAGGTGCTTGTGTGGGAGAAGGGCAGGCAGGATGCAGTAATGACATTACAATTTTCCAGGTGACAGGGCTGCCAACAGATGCTGGCATTCTTCAAGATCCTTAGTACCTGATTTCTCCTCAGACTATCATGTTTTGTTAGCAGGTGCCTCCTCCTTTTTTTCTAGAGCCCTCAATGCTGCAAAGCAGAGAGAGAAAATTGAACTTCCTGTGCTTCAGCCACTAGGATTTTTGTCAACATCCTTCCATTCTGCCAGAAGGGAAGATATTTTGTTTGGCTGAGGGCATAAAATAAGTGCAGCACCCTATCTCCTGGTGGCAAGATGTAAGTATGGCAGTCATACCACTGGCTAGATCTCTTACACTTGGGGTCTGGATAGGTCATCTGCTTATGGAGAAAACTGGAAATGTGCTCTTTCTTTCAAGGGACCATAAAATACTATCCCTGCTTTCTGCCTGACTTCAGACTAACATGGCTAACTACCTCTCTCTGCTCCAGGGACAAGGCTAAATCATCAGAGACAGTTACTTTCTTGTGATACTGAGAAAAAGAACTTGATTAGAATACATACAACAACAACAACAACAAAATCCCCAAATTACTTCATTCTCTCACTACTTCATCATGGGACTGTCTAGAACTTTTAAGAGTACGTTTTTGCCTGATTTCCTGCTATAGATAGAAATAAATAGAATTTACCTGCTCAGTGAACCACTTTCCACCCTCAGTCAATGCAAAGACAACTTGTGACCAAGCCCAAGTATCTGGGAATGTTGTCTGCTTGCCTTCAGTAACACATAGCTGAACACTGATATAGTAGATCCTAGTATAGATAGAAACACAGATTTAAATGAATCAGCCTCTCTCTCTGAGCATGTTTACGTGAGATGGTTACTGTGGAACAGACTAATTAGCTAGGCAGTAAATGTCTCAGCGTCTACATGTGCAGCCGTGTTAGGCCACAGGAAACAAATAAATTTTGCAGCAGGGTAGTACTCGTAAATACAACTATCCTGCTGCAGAGTTTCTTGGTGCACAGCAATGCACGTGTGGATGTGGACGCAGCTGGCTGGGGCATGAGGGTGCTGCAGTGCAGGGTCTGTCTGATAGCTAGTCCTGCACTGAAGCACCCTTGTGCCCCAGCCAGACCCTCCACAGCATGTAAAGCCAATGCAGAGCAGCCCTGGGGTGGCAGGTTGCACCCCCACCAACCTCTGCCATCCAGGGCTGCTCCAACCTGGCTCAGCATGCTGCGATCTTGGGCACACCCATAAATGTGGTTTATTTATAAACCTGGGAGCTTATTGCTGCATATTAACATTCATGTGGAGATGTGTCCTCCTCTTGGTTGAGGACCTCAGTCTTGACTGGAAACCTTTTCTCTTGGATCCTAATCTCCTTGGCTGGGATGCCTTCTTGCTCTTCTATCACAGCCTCACCTTGGCCTGGTGGATTTATTTCTGACTGAAACCCTTGGGCAGGCACCTGCAATTTTCAGAGATGCTGTAGGGGCCCCTGGTTCATAACCTGACTTTGCAGCAGGATGTAGTGAGCCTTGCCTTCAGAAGCCTCATTGCTTCCCTGGTCTTGCTGCATACTATCAAGCCGGTTTACCTCTTTGACTTAGCCCAGTCCTTCTGGCTCTTACTTTACTCTTGTGGCTGAAATGAAAGCTGGCTTCCCTGTGGATATGGTTGCTGCCCTAGTGGATCACTTCTACACATGATGAGCCCTCCCCCATGACAGATCACTAAACAGATCTCTCCCCATTGTTGCTATTTTTTTGTCTATTGGCAATGATGAGAGTGGCTGTCTGTTCCTCCTTATGCCCAATGAGAGCAGTGGTGAGATCTGCTTTGAGATCCTGTCTAGGAAGGCACTGTACAGGTGGACAATCAAAGTGCATCATGCCTGTGTCTTCACTGCTTGTTCTGACATGACCTGGAGGCTTTAACTAGTGGCAGTAACACCAGGGTAAACAATCCCGCCCTGCTTGGCATACACTGTACAAACGAGAGAACTGGCAATCTTTTATAGTGGCTTCTGCATGGGGCCATGGCCAAGGGCATCTTTGTCCATGACCTAGTTCCAGTGGTATCAGTAGATTGCCCTTTCTGAGAGGTGGAGGAGAGTCTTTCTTGCCTTCCTGGACTGCCTCCAATCACCACTCATTGCTGCCCTCAGCATCCTATTTGGCACACTGGGCTTGGACTTTTTTGAGGCTATGTACATTTTGTCTATTCCATATTAAGCAGCTGAAGGGAGGGTGATGTACCTGGCCAGTTTCCTTCTAGACTAGGCCAAGATGGTGGCCCTGAAAAGCCACAGAAACCGAGCTGCATAGGCCAGCTCCGACAGTGCCCTCCAACTCCTCTGCTTCTTTTTCTGGCCAG
>NW_017729026.1:15802559-15807779 GCF_001723915.1 Gavialis gangeticus | reverse complement strand
GCTGCATAGGCCAGCTCCGACAGTGCCCTCCAACTCCTCTGCTTCTTTTTCTGGGGTGCATCACATTTAAGTTTGGACACTTTACCTTTCAACAAAATGTGGACCAGATTGTGTTGCTCTAGGCCATCAAGGGGGCAGCCTGCAAAGTGCAAGAAAGACAGCTTGTCCTAAATGTGGAACCCCATGAAGACTGTTGGGGAGGAGGGGGTTTCAATCTCTAGCAATTTAAATGTTTTCATTACTGAATGTGTTTTACGCTTGGGCTATTGCAGGGCCATGCACTTCTGCACTTTCACCTTTTTAATATTATTTAATAAAGGCTTCAAAAGTAATAACAGTTTAAAAAGTCAAAAGTTTTTCCTCTCTCCCACCCCCTCAAAACAATAGAGGGAAATTGCTGTAATGTCTGTAGCAGAATTTATTATAGAGCTAAAGCAGACACAGGCATCTCTTGACATCCTGGAATTTCTAAAAATAAAATGTTATCTATAAATTCCTGTGCAAAAACTGTATCACCATCTAGAAAACAAAGGAGAGTACACCCCTGTTATCAAAATGCAATGATCTACCATGAACAAAAGTGACCCTCAAAAACCAATCAAAGTTCCATTGTGTTCAAAGTGCCTTGAGATGAAGCTTTTAGCAAAAAAAAAAAATAATGCTTCAAACCTATGGGTAATCTGGGACTGCCCATTGGATGGGTGATGCTGTAGATATTTGCTTTTATATATAATTCCAACTATAGCCAAAATAAGATTTAAAAACCTAACAAAACCTATACATTAAAATTTGTATAAACCTGCTGCTAATGAAACATAAGCTATGCTAATGAAAATGCTAGTACATTTTGTTTTCATTACATGCAAGATAGTGAGAACCTCCTGTGCACAGTAAAATGGAATATTGTTACTCTGAAGTCTGTGCAATCATTCATAGCACTGAGTTTTTATTACACTGAGTTGCACGTGGGATCTGAAATTTGACTATCTACCATATCACTTTTAAGTTTAACTCTACTTATAATTAAATTAAGTAGAGTATTAAAAAGATTTCCAGGAAGCTTTTCAGAACTGACCAGTACGTTCCATGGTGACAAAAGCCATCTAATTTTATAGTGACTTCTTTGATGTGCTTTAGTCCTTTGACAGCCTATATTCTCTGCCACTTTGCTGATGTATGAGCCTTACTTTCTCTCCATTCTGCCTAATTTACTGCATGAGAGGCTGAGCAACTTGGAGACCAATGGGGCTATAGAATACAGATGATCAGAGATGAACAGGTATGGATGGGAAAGTTTATTACTATGCTGATGAGCAGCGGCTCCTAGCTAAGGTGCTTGAGTTCAATCAGGACATGTCCCAAGTGCTTCTGACTGCTAGGGAGTTCTGCCATGAAAACTTGTCTGGTACACTTGTACCCACCTTCCACACACAAAATGTTGAAAAACAAGCCCCCAACCTTGATTGTGCTTCCTGGCATATGTTTAATTTTTTTTGCACCTGATTATATTACACTTTGGGACTTTTGATATATGTGAAGCAGGAGCGCATAAATGGGACATTTTTACACAGTCTTGCTCACTCCCACAGTTGACAGCAATGTAGACATGCTCTCGCCCTGTCTGAATTGTAACTGTTCAGCATTGTATGACACTTGCTTTAACCTACAACAGGTCCCAGCTGGTTCATAGTGGAACCTCTTCAAGATCCAGTTCCCACCTTTCCCTTTCTCAGAAATAATAACAAAACAATAATACCAGTTAATAAACCAAATTAACTTAAATCAGAGCTTATAATCAATCCATTAAGTAACACTATATAGCAATGTTAAATTATCCTCTGAGGTGCTCAGCTCTGTCAAGCAGACCTACGGCTCTTCTCTGTGATATCAGTGCCACTGGTTTCAGGCAGCAGTAGACCCATTAACTGTGGTTATGCCAAGCCCTGAGACTCTCCCATCTCAAACTCCTATGGTCTGAGGCTCTTGGGCAATTCAGCTGACTAACTATTCCTTATCTGTCTTATTTCTGGACACTGGAGAAAGTGGTTTCTACTCCTGTTCAATTTATGTCTTATAACACCACTACTGTCTGCAATCCTTGTTTCCCATTGTAGGTAGCAGGTCCCAGGACCCCAAACTGTATGAAGTCTTTGTTTTGACTTATCTGTCCCTTTATACATCTGCAAGTCTCCAGGGCCTCTGTTATCATTTTTGAACATTGAAGGCATTCTTGTTTTCAGTTCTCTGTCTGAAAAGATGTCAAGAAGTGACAAGTCATGCTTCATGATGCTGTTCAGTAATTTAACAGCGTTGCAGAGAGACCAAAGTCTGACTCCACAGCCTTTTCCGGTAGGTACTCTATTGTTTTGACATTGTTTTCCACCAACCAGTTAGACTGGGAATCATGGGGATTTCAGTGACATGTCATATGTCACCATCTACTTAAAGTCCTTCCCACTGTGGCCCATTACTAGACATCATTATGTCAAGTATAGCATGTTTAGTGAAAATATATTGGACATGGATAATCAACCATCCCTATCCCAAAGGGAATGTATGAAACCAGAAGCTGTGTAGCCATATTAACACTGAGCAGCACTTCTTAGCCCTGGCACAGCAGCAAACTCAAACAGCTACATTGCTTCCAGTTCAGAGCCAGCCCCTGCAGAGCTGTTTGGTACTTGAATGCCTTGTACCTTGTAGATTCTGGTACAGGAACTAATATGGTCACAGTTAACTCAAGGTATTTCTGCTGTGCATTTTCTTGTGCCAGGCAGACATGCCCAATAAGAGTAGCATGCATGGAAAGAACAAAGCATTTGAACTCAGAGTTGGCATATGGATCTGGGAAGATAATGTTGACCTGCAAGATGTACTCTATACATCAAGCAGAAGTTTAATATACACCATTTAATGGCTGCATACAATTTCTTAGCAAACAAATGCTAGTCAAACTCCTCTGTGAGTTTGATAAATGTTTTATTTACATGTTGATGTGTCAGCTCCTACCTCTTTCACACCTTCCCATGTAAATAAAACATTTATCAAACTTGCACAGAGATTCCTGAATGACATTTCTGAGCTAAGAAACATTCTGCAGCAGGTAAGCAGAGTTGTCTAAGTAATTAACATCACAATATAAAATGGTCTGTTGATGCCTCAGTTCATCTTCTACCAAATGATTTTTTTGTGCATTTGTAAGCCTTTATTTTGTTTAATGGGATTTTTACTGGTTTTAGATGTTTAACTTCTGTATTCATTTATGCATTCAGCATCCTGTTATGTCTTCAAAAATTAGATTGGGGCATACTGTTCTTCCCAAAACATTTCATCTGTGAAGGACAGTTTTTGGTTGAAAACTTTAGGTTTTCATCCTAAGTTTTAGGCCAGGTAGGTATATGATAGAGCAAAAGTTCTAGACAAGAGCAACCTGAACTCTCATTAATTGCTAACTGCTTACAAGAATGATTGGTATCTGCTCCAGCACCAACCTACCATACTCTGTAAATATTCAGCACTGCTGCCATCACCATGATTGTTTTTACTTTGTGCTCACAGAGTATAATCTAATTAATACTCTGTATTTGTCTTACTGTAAGCTGCCTAGGATGTAACAGAGAATAGGGAATATATAAAAGAATAAAGTAAAATAAAATAAATACATCTCTACAATAGTTACATTCTGCAATGATTTGTACAGTCCAGTGTTCGATGACTCTAATACAGTGGTCACCAATCAGTCGATTCTGCTTGATTGGTCAATCACTCTCAGGCTAGGCAGCAGCGGCACTGGGAGCAGGGCTTCAGGCACCCAAAAATTTGCTGTAGCCCCCTGCCTTGTCCCAGCGCCGCTGCCGCCAGTGATGCTTCTACCACAGCCCAGCCCGAGAACCCTACTGGGAAGAGCCTGGCACCACCCCAGCCCTAGCCTGCCCTGCCCCACGTGCAGATCTGGAAGCGTGTGCCTCCCCCTCTCTGTGCACCCGATTTGAGCCACTTGTGGCTCCATCATGCTCTGTCCTGTGCCCATACAGGGCCTGCTCCTGCCCTACTCCCTCACTCACTGCTGGGGGGGTGTGAAGATCAAAGCCCCAGCATTGAGGGAGGGAGTAGGGTACAGGTAGGAGCAGGAGCTGGGGGCTATGGGGACCAAGCAGAGGCCTCTCACCAGACAGCCTGGCCAGGCCCACTTACCCCCACCCCCTGCTCCTGCCTGTGACCCACTCCCTTCCTCACTGCTGGGGCCTCAATCTTCCCCACCCCCCACCCATGGCCTTTTCCCATCCCCCTGCCCCTTCACCACAGACTTACCTGCTGGGGGGGCAAATAATTTTTTCTCCCTCCGCCTCTATCTGCCCCTCCCTTCCCTGACCACAGACTAACCTGGGGGAAGGGAGGTGGTGGCTTAGAATAGAACTTGGGTTGCTTTTTAATTGAAAAGTGATCTCCTATCCAGAAAGGTGAGAGACCACTGCTCTAAAATATGGGGTTACCATATTTACTTGAATAGAAGACAGCTGTGATTATAAGACAACCCCAATAATTAGATTCTATATATGGAAAAATGATAAATTTCTTATAATTTTCCAGGTAATCTAATAACTGGAGATTTGCCTTGAATTTGTTCCCCTTCCACTGCTACAGCAGGAAAAAAATCTAGCAGGTCAGGTAGCTCCTTTGGTCTCTACATCCCCCTAACTTTTTACCCTGGCAGCTTTTTCACCCTCTCCTTACTGTCAGACCATGGTTTCCCTTAACATATAGAAGTGAAGAGCAAATTTGAAAACAAGGACCTTGAAATTGAACATGGCTGTAGCAACTTGCATACAGTATCCATATACTTAGTTCATTCTGAATGAATACATGTTAGCTTTTTGTGAAATTGCTGCAAGTGTTAGTACAGATACTCCATAAACACACTTTAATGCAGCAGGTTGGCACCTGCTTATAAATAATATAAACTATGCATGCTAGAAGTCCAAAACCAAAGGCTTATGATTTACCATATAACTCATAGGGCTAGGTCCCAGCAGTGTCAATGGGATTTCAAGCCATGATGAGCTGACAGCTCAGCATTGCTTAGTATGTGTGTGTAGTCCAGTTACACACCCCAACCCCCAGGGCAAAGGACCCATGTGCTAATTAGCTCCCACTCATGCCTGAAACTGAGTGTTGTCACGAGCCTTATAGTTTCATAGTTTCTAGGGTCGGAAGGGACCT
>NW_017729026.1:15783691-15802548 GCF_001723915.1 Gavialis gangeticus | reverse complement strand
ACTCACTGGAAGGATGGAAGAGAAGACCACCTGTGCTCCTTGGGAAGCTCCAAAAATTTTAAGGCAGAGGAGCCACAAGACCACCTGATTTGACTCCATTTCATGGATGGTGGAGCCACACTAATCATATGTGCCAGGCTGAGAGAGGGGGCAGCAGGGGGATTTTAGGTGAACTGTTTGAGCCCCTGTTATATAATGTTTTCCATGCATTTAAGGCTGGCACAGGAAGAACAATAATTGGAAATGGGAAAGAAAGGTACAGCTCAGCTATAGGAGTGAAAAGGAAGTAAAAATATATGCAATGTACTGGTACACCATGACTTGAAGAAGAGTGAGTTGTGAGGGGGACTGCGCTTAATGGGCTCCACATTATGACTTACTCAAATGGGCTACATTGACCTATCCTTGTGGCTATTTTCTATCAGCATTGAAAGTTTGATCTATGCCTTGAAGGCAGAGAAAGGGATCAACACAGTATTGCAGTGTAAGGAACAGAGGAGAGAGATCTTAAGGTCAAAGCAATGGCTGTGGTGGCAAGTAGGGCTGTGCAAAAGTTCTCCGACTGTTTTGTTTTGATGCTGTTTTGACTTGTTTCAAGCTCAAAACCAGCAAAATCAAAACAAAACAAAAGGCTTTGAAACGGTGAAACAACCTCAAAACAAAATAAGGTCAGTTGAAACCCCAGCGCTCTTTCCTGCCTAGGGCAAGGGGTCGGATTCGATGATCTACTGAGGTCCCTTCTGACCCTAGCATCTATGAAACATATCAAAAGGTTCAAAATGTTTTGAGTTTCGAAGATGAAGCTGGGCTTGCTTGCAGGGAAACAGGAAGTAAGGAGACGGAGGGGAAAAAGGGGAGAAGGACTGCTCTGATATTGACTGTGTAGCTGTCCAGTGACTGTGATCCTTCCCTGAGGTCCCTTTCAATCCCAGTGCTCTGAGAAGGGATGGAAAAACAGCATAAAAAGCAGCATTGTTTGAAATAAGCTTTCTGCCTTGGGATCAGTTACTGAGCTGTGTCTTCTAGCAGTTCAGCAGCGTCACAAAACGAAGGCTATCATTTCCTTCTTGCTAGCTTGTTTCTAGCAAGCGGGATTGATCAATACCTTTTGCTTTCTATACCATTTTATTTTATTATTATATCCAATCATTCCTTTCAATTTATTCTTTCCCCCAAATCCTGATTTTTTTAGTTTATTTTGATTTGTTTCCTCCAGACAATAAATCTGTGCTTTCTCTCTCAGTGTGCATTCCAGTCACTGTGCAGAAAAGCACAGAATATATTGCATATTATAATATAGAATTTATTCAGGAACACATACTACATACATTTCTACATTGTATTTATTACATAAATACACATGCATATACAATTATCTAAATATATTACATAAATCAGATTATATTACAGAAGAACACACAGATTTTCCAGCACACCAAGGCAAAGACACTATGAAACACGTCATGAAGTGTGCTGAAAATGTATCTGGCAAGCCTTCAGGGAGAGCCAGAAGAGAGGGTAGAGGGAGAGCTGTAAGTCTTCCCCCACCCCCTGCTCTTTCCTACAACAAGCAGGCATGAGCCTTCCAGTTCTATAGGCAACAAGGAAAGGGGAACAGTGCCACTGCCTGTGTCTGAGTCTTCATCCCTTCCAAGAGCACCAGCCATAATCCCCGCCCCACCCCACCACCATGACAACAAGCCGCAACACCTTTATGACAGTCTCCTCCTCCCCCATTTCACTTCCTATTCTGAGCCTTCCAGTGCCAGAGGAAGAGCTGGAGCTGGAGTTGGATCTGGAGCTGAGTACCATAGCAAGAGAAATTCTGGGAAAGGAGGGGGAATCATCTGAGTTAGTGCTTCACACCCCTTAAGTTTTCCCTAGAGCCAGGTCTCCTTCCCCAGAAGGCACTTCGGAGGAGGTTAAGGTAGAGGTTGTGGAGGCAAGTGGCTCAACTGAGTCTACTCCTCCTGTTGCTGTCCCTCTGCCTACTGAGTAGGGGGAAGAGGCAGCATCTGCACATGCACCTGCAACCCAGAAGCGAGCAGGTAGTGTGGTCTGGGATCATTTTGAGCTGGCAGATGATTCCACATATGCTATCTGCCTGCACTGCTGAGCCAAAACTAGCTAGGGCAAGAGAACTAAACACATGAGCACCACAGAGATGCTGATGCATCTCTGCAGGCACCACACCCTTGACCTTGCTCCTCCTCAACCTGGAACCAGTGGAACCATGCCCAAAAATAAGTCCCCTTTTCACTCCAAAGCCCCCATTCCCCCTGAAGCAGAGGCAGACCACCCTGGAACAGTGGGGAGAATGCAGACAGAAAGTGGGGCATGTTGCAAAGGCGAGTGAGATCACCCAGACTATTGGGGACATGCTTGCTGTGGATGGCCAGCCCTTCTCCTTAGTTGAGCAGCCAGGGTTCAGGTGGCATATGGCACTCATGGCCTCACCATACCAAGTGCCCATAGACCCCATGTTCAGCAGGATGGTGGTGGCCTCCCTGTATGAGGCATGCAGGGAGTACTTGAGGGAGGACCTGCATAAGGCAGGTCCATAGGTAGCTTTACATTTCACCTCGGACATCTGGAGCAGCCAGGATGGCAATCATGCATACCTCTCCCTCACAGGACACTGATGCGACCAGTCAGGCTGTCGGTGGGCTCTCCTTCAAGCTGAGGTGATGGATGAGTTCCACATGGCAACCAAGATCATGGAGGCCATGAACCACTTGGTGCAGGGGTGACTCATTGCCCAGGGCGAGCTCACCCACAGGTTCATTGTCACTGACAATGGGGCCAATATGGTCAAGGCAGTCCATGATGCCAACTTTGTTGGCATCTGCTGTGTGTCACACAAGTTCCACCTCATTGTCAGGGATAACTTGGAGAGGAACAGGGCTGCCGGTGATGGCACCAGCACCACCAGCAAGCTCATTTCCAAATTCAGTAAGGTGGCAGGCTGCTTCCACTGGAGCATCAAGGGGGGCAAAATGCTGTGGGACAAACAGGCAATGCTGAATAGCCCGCAGCACAAAATCATGCAGGATGTAGAGACTCAGTGGAATTCCACATACCTGATACTTGGAAGGCCAGTGGAACAACAGAAGGCCATCCCTGAGATGGCCTTTCTCAGGAAGACTGGGATCAGTGGGCCTCTTAACAGAGCCTAGTGGTATACCATCTTCCAGATCTTGGTGGTCCTCAAGCCCTTCCTCAAGGCCACCAAAACCCTCAGCACTGGTGAAGCCCTCCTTAGTCAGGTGATCCCTGTAGTGAGGGAACTTCAGAGCCAAATGGAGAGCTTCCAGGGGATAAGTGTTCCTGCCTGGGGCAAGTTGCTGTAACCAGACATCCAAGCACTAGTGAGACAGCTGAAGGAGGGCATCAGGAAATGGCTTGATCCCTTGTGTTCCAGTACAATCCACATGCTGGCTGCCAGGTGTGACCCAAGGGTGAAGGGGAGTGTATGCGGCAGCCAAAGCCTGAATCAGTGGATGGAAGTGCCGGTGAAGAGAGTCAGGGAGGCAGAATGGTGGAGGTGGGGGGACATGGAAGAGGGAGATGCACTCTCCCATGCTAGCATGCCACCCACCAGCCAGTCTGCCCCACCACTACAGTTGCTGTCAATGTAGGCTAAGGGCATGGCTTCCATGGTGGGGTCCAGAGGCACCAGACCCCACCATCAGGCAGGTAGCACTCAGGGCTTGGTGGCTGCCTATCTTGCTGATGACATGGCGCTGCTGCTATGTGGCCTTATGGCCTACTGGATAAGCTGCAGCCAGATGTGGCTGGATCTGGCCACAGTTGCCCAGGAACACCTGTGCTGTCTACTGACCAGTTTTCCAAGTTAGAGGGTGTTCAGCATTGTTTGTGATCTAGTGACACCCCACCACACCTCCTTGGATCCTGGTTTGGTGGAGTAGCTGGTGTTCCTCAAGGGGAACTTCCCACTGCTGGGGTTCCCCAAACTCTAGGTGCAGATGGAATGAGTGCCACCCTCCTCACTCCATCTGCACCTATTTCCTTTTTTCAATTTTTTAAAACCATTTAATGCCCCACCTCAGAGGTGGATGGGGCACTCACTGCATCATCAGCCAGCAGGGGAAGAACATGTCCCTGCTGAGTTCCCGTGCCAGGATGAACTTGGAGGTATAGGCTGGGGTATGGGGAAGGAGAAGGCCCCAGGTCCTTGGCATGACCACTAATGCTGCAGTCTGCCAGGGTCAGGAGGTCTGGTGGGACTGCCAGTGGCACAGAAGCCCCAGGAAATGCCAGGACTGAGGATCTCCCTGGTGAAATTTCGGTAGAAGGTGCCATAACCTCCACCCACCACATGTATGCACACAATCCTGGTTGGGGAAAGCCCAGACCCATCATGTCTTTGACAGGCCTGAGGCTTGCAGGTTGTAGGGGAGTTGTGAGTCCCCAGGTGAGCTCAGCTTAGCTGCCTGGGATGCCAGTTTTCAGGTTGAGAAACCCTTCAATAGGCTGAGGTGGCACCTGCAGTTGGTGTGTGTGCTGTTCCTGGATGGAAGGAATAGTAAAGATGCCAGAGGCTGGCATGCAATGTAGGCAAGAAAGCCAATCAGTGAAAATGGAAATGGAGGTGTCAGGGGGTGAGAGACAGGTTGGGAGGGGAGGAGAATGTAGCAGGTAAAAGTGAAGAGGTACCTGGGGAGTCAGATGTCCAGTAGGTTGTAGTGTGTCATAATTCCAACATCTATATTGAATCCATGAGTTTTTGTACCTACTACCTAGGAAGCTGATGAAGTGCTGTTCATGGGCCTGGCAAAGAAAAGTGGTTTTCTGTGCCTAGGAGGTTGATGAAGTGCAGTTCATAGGTTCATCTGTGAAAAGTGGTTTGTAAATTCCCTTTGAGGATCAGGCCTGAGAGACTGGAGACAAGTAGTTGGGTTTTCTTGTCTTTGGTATATTTTTGATGTGCGCTTATTCTGGCACACACTCCGTGCCCTGATGGAGATATGTATTGTATTGTGAAGATATCTCCATACTGGAGATATTGTTGGCAGGTTTTGCATGTCTGTCATGGCATGGCTTGGATCCATTCAGTGTCTTAGGGGCTGTAGGAAGTTGGCTTCTGGTGATAAGGTTAGTGAAGTTCAGTGCTTGTTTGAATTTACAAATCACTTTTCACAAACGAGTCTATGAAGTGAACTTCATCAACCTCCTATGTTGCATGATGGCAAAGGATGAAAGTGGCACCTCTTTAGGAAGCGAGAGAGGAGTGGAGTGTGTGGATAAAGCCAACTGTAACTTGTAATGTGAGGCAGATAGGATCAATGATGAACAGATATGATTTCCTGGAAAAGGTACTGTTTGAAATTTTGGAGGTAAAATCCAAGCAATCACCTCCAAAAATCACCAACCTGATTGCTTTTTCAAATCAGAAGACTTGGGAATTTACTTACTGGGATGGAGAAGGGTATGAGAAGTTTTGAAAAAAAATATGCAGAATATGTGGGAGGGAGAAATTAAGAGGGATAAAATTCATAGCAGGGGAAAAGTCAAGAGAAAGAGTGATTATTGTTTCACTGCACATTGATTGTCTAAAGGCAGAAGACAGAAAAATGGATGTAAAAGTACATCCAAAGGGTAGTGTCAGTAGAGAAAGTAAGGCACAAATATGGGATCTGTACAAGATCTTGGAGGTTATAAGTAGTGTTACAAGCTGACAAGTGGATCCCAGGTGTGGTGCTGCACCTCCCATCAGTGATCCAGACTGGGGAACTTTGAGGTTTTATAATGTACCACAGGCAACCAAAACAGGGCAGCAAATAAGGAAAGTTGGAGCATCTGTCTGCACGCTGTCGACTCACATCATGCTACAGATGTGAAGGATTGGGGCACAGAGCAGCACAATGACAGGTGACCCTGAAATCCATTATTTCTAAGGGAGAGGGACACTTGTATCATAGGTACCCCAATGTCTTTGCAAGTATAGTCAGACACTCTGAGGAACAGCAAAACCCAGAGAAGGAGAGTGGAGGGGAGGGTGGGTTGGACACTGAGATAGAAATGGTGGAAGACACTCCACAGGAGGTTGAAACAGAGAAGAGTGAGGGCAAAATGTCTGCAACTGAGGCAGCACAGCAGGAGATAGAAAACAGAACAGAAGGGAAGGCAGGAACAGCAAACAGCTCAGACGTGGAGGTGGAAGTGGTGAAGAAATAACACACCCTACATACAAAAGAAGTGAAGATGAAACAAGAGAAAGAACCAGAGAGACTGGCTAGGGAAAGAAAGAAAATGCAGGGGCTGAAGACCAGGAAGGAGAAATAATGAGGGGGGTGAATGAGAAGAAGAGCTGCAAAGCAGCTTCCTGTAACTAACAACTATGGGCTCAAGCCCAGAGAGGAGACCAGAAGATGGGAAGCAGCAGAGAGGTGGGGATACACAAGCCTACCTAATGTCATGCAACATGGAGCTGGCGAGCCAAGCTCACAGTGTTGGTCATGGTGGTGCAGCCAGGTGGTGGCAAATTGGATACGGACAGGTGGGAGTTTTGGCGATGGAGTCTGAGCGGCACAGAAAGTGTATTGGTTCCTTAAACAAGCTGGTATTTATTTAACTTACGCTTAGATGCATAGGAAACAATGTCTTCAGTTACAGTAAACAAACAGGTGAACAAACAAAGGGGTCTGTTGGCCCACAGGGTTCTCCAACAAGCCTTTGTTTTCTACCTCTGACGAGGTAGGTGCAGCTGCCTGTTGGATAGTCCTAGGGCTGGTCAACAGCTCATAAATTGGTAACCCACAATGAACTGTAACGATGTGACACCAGTCCAGTAAGGACAACGAAGAGCCAAAATGGTGTCCGAAGCAGAAGTCAGGAGCCGGTGTGACGAATAGAGGACACAACTGAAGCCGGTGAGGAACAATCTGGATCAATGTTGATAGCCAATGCTGAAGGTAAGTCGAAGCCAGGAAATCAAAACAGCAATACAATAACAGCAAGTGACACGGAATGCCAATCGGGGGAGGAGATCAATAGGCTCAGAAGCCTGACTGAGAGACACAGCGTCTGGAACACCAGCCTCTGTCTCCAGCTAACGCGATCTCCCCCCCGAGGGAGGGGCTCACTGAACTTTTATATCTGAATTTAGTGGCCAGTCAGAACACTTACAGAGAAGAAATTTCTAGTCAGATTACCTCATGCTTTAGCTGTCACTGAGCATGCATCTGTGGGGAAAGTAGGTCAAACATGACTGACAGGTCCACAGGTCACCCAGGGGGCATGAGTTGGGTGAGCCTTGGAACTTTCCACTCACAGACTTCAACCGCGCATGTCAGTTACAGTTCTTCTGTGTTGGCAGCATATACTTAGGATTTTTCTGAGACATGTAAATGTGAAAGCAATCCAGCAGCTTGCAAAGGCTACAGAAATGTGATTGCGGGAAGGGGAGGAGTCAACCATTCTGAGCAGTGGTATGGAAGAACCTTAAATGGACAGCAGCACTCAGCTCAAAGCAAGCACAGATGAACCTTAAGGCTAGTGATAGACATTGCACATAAAGCAGTATAAGTGATCAGAAATAGGTTTAAACCTGTGAAAGAACTGTAACAGGGGGCTCTCTCAAAGCTGGTCTACCATTGGCTCGCCCACCTGTTTCTGAGCCAACCACCCACCTCTTCACCTGCCATGCCTTGATGATACATAATTGTGATCTTAATTAGGTGGGGCACTGCCTATTTCTTGCTCTTATGCAAGGGGGAACTGTCTGCAGCTCTGTTCCTCCCCTACACTGCAGCCCAAGCCTTGCAGATGACATCCACAGTTCTTAACATCACCAGCCCCACACTGGGCCCCAGAATCCTCCAATCTGGACCCCAACCAGATCCCTCCAATCAGGTGGCCTACTCCACCTTCATTCTGGGCTGCCTACCTCTCTCAACACTTCCCCTTCTTGGGTGTGGTCCCCCCAGAATCTTTGGCCACACAGGCTCTGGCCTCACCTCCAAGGCTAGTCAGAAACCCCAGGCCCTTAGCTCTGGGTGTCCCTCGCAGTGGGCCCCTGGCCCTTTTGACTCTTCTGGTTCTGGCCCCAGCATTGACCAGTCAAGGGTGTTTCAAGTCAGGCCTCTGAGACTCTAGCCCACTCCCTACCCTGGGTCCATCTTCTTGGCCCTACTATGGTGTAACCCAACCAGTTGTGGGAGCTGGGGTTAAGGTGCCTTGACCCACCATTTACTGGGGTGATAAATGGCCTGGAATTTCCTGGAGGCTCCCGTGCCACTGGGAACCCCACCAGACCACCCACTCCTGGCAGGGTGAAGTTTTAAGTCATCCCCGGGACCAGGAGCTTCCAAACCATTTCTTTAAGCTCCTGCCCTTATCCGCAGGATGTAGTATTCAGCCTGCAGCTAGGCGATGTTTCTGCCTGGGGCCAGGAGCGAACTGCTCTGTTTATATAGGCAGCCAGAGATCTAAAAGGGCCACCACAATCAAGCACCTCCTGGCTGCTTGATTCAGCCCTTAAAGTGGAAGGCACCAGCAGTGCCCTGCCACAAGAAGATAAATTCAGTGCATATAAACCAGTTTAAAAATGGCTGAAACATGTTTAAGATAAACCTGGTTGAATGTACTATGAGACTTAACTGATTTGGGTCCAACCAGCTTATGCAATGTCTGTCCCAGACACCTGGTTAGGTTAAACCAGAGTCCCCCACCATCCCAGATGTTTTGCAGCCCTGGCCTGGGCTGAGCTGTCTGTTTCAGAGAACAAGGCTGGCCCTGTCTGTCTGCTCCCTAGCCAGAGCTCTGGTGGAGACTGCAGGCACAGCAGTGTTTGTCCGGCTTCCCCCTGCTCCCACCCTCCACTCGCTACTCAAACAGGGGTCCCCTGGTTTCTGCCTCCTTCCCATCTCCCACAGCACAGACCCCAGCTACACAGACCCTAGGAACGTGGTATGTTAGCTAATGCTGAGCTTGAACTAATGGGAAAGGCTTTTTTTTTTCTTGATGGGTTGCTAAATGCTGTGTTATCAGCTGCCTGCTGGCTCCCTTGCCTGTCAGGTTTGCAAACAGTATGAAGAAGCAGGGAGAGGGAGATTGAAAAGCCCGGTATCATTAACAGATGCATGCACTGCACACAGGTAGTCCTCCTTCCCTCCCTCTCCCCACTTTTGCCTCAGAGTGCTAGCCAGGGGCTGGGGGCTGGCAACACTCCCACCCCTTGAACAGTGAGCGGGGAAAAGCCTGGGATGGTGCAAGCCAGGGTGGGGGTTTAAACCCCTCCCTAAACACAGTGTCTTGCTGGGGCTTGGTCACACCCCTGCTCAGCTCAGAGCTATGGAATAGAAGGGAGGGCTGCTATAGCCCCCCACTCCCTGGTTTCTAGCCTGAAACACTGCAGACATGTGCCTGCATTTCCTCAGTCCAGACGGAATGTCTTTACAGTTACAAAGTGATTTAACATAGCCAGGTTAGATTAACCTGCAAAGATTGGATCAAGTCAGACTTAGGTTTTTTGAATGTCTGTTCCTAGCCTAAAGGGACAACTGCACTCATTTAAAAACAAGCATAAATGACATTGGCAATAGTTTCACTTAACATCAGGAGTGTCTTAATAAGAAAAAGACGGGAACAGATTGAACCAGTGTTGAACTAATTAACATTATCTACCTACAAGAATATGGTATACCAGGTGAGAGGGATTATAAATGCTTTGAAGAAAGGTGAAGATGGGCAGTATCTTGGTGGTCAAGGACAAATTAGAACAAAGTGGAAGTGGTAGCAATATTATTCAAGAACCCAGAGCTGAAAGCAAAGCAGGTTGAAGAAGTCATCAGTAACAGATTGCAATGAATGATATTATCAGTCAGGGAAACAGAATTAATTAGACATTTTCAATGTGTATGTACTACTGGAGAAGGAGGGAAGGAATGCACTGCTTAGAAAACTAGTGGTCAGAGGGAGATCATGCAAGATAGAGGGAGATTTCAACTGTGTAACTGAAGTGGGTGGCAGAACAGGAAGAAGGAAATGGAGCTTTAGACTGCTCATCCAAGCTGTTAAGAAATATAATAAAAGAAGAGTCACTAAGAGTTGTGTGAGCAGGGGAGAAAGTTTTCACTAAAATACACCCCAATGGAAAGAAACAATCAATAATTGATTTTGTGTTTATATCAAAAGATATAGGGATAAGGAAGAAAGAAACTGTACATGTGGCTTTTAATGATCACTGGATGTTGAAGGTGGACATGAGTCTTAGTAAGAGCCCCATGAGAGGGAAGAGACTGTGGAAGTTAAATGTGTAGCTGTTACAAAATGAAAAGATATGTCAAGCATACATGAGACTGCATGAGGGATGGTGAACACTGGAGAAATATTTTGTTTGTTCCCAGGAGCTGCATGTGAACCGCCTGGTACCCTGCAGACTGGGGCCCCATGCTTCCGCTGACCTAGGTCTCCATGCTCCTGTCACCCCACCCTGGCCCTGTGCCTCCTGCCAGCCCTGGCCCCAGTGAGGGCCTTGTGTTCCTGCCCAGCTGCAGCTTCCCCACCATCCACTGCTGCTTCCTTGCCTGCTGTCTGGGGCGCTGCAGCATGGACAGAAGGACAAGCCACTAGAGGCTGGGGGAGCCGAGCTGTTCTCTAGGCAGCTGCATCAGCGCCTCCCAGAAGCTGTGCATACTGACCCAGGCTGGGGCCAGGGCTGGGGACCTCATGTAGGTGAGGATGGGAGCTCAGCGCACTGCCCTGGTGTGAGTGAGCAGGGCTTGCCATCATGCAGAGCACAGCAGGGGCAGCTGCAGGCTAAGCAAGATACAATTAATCTGTGGGTACCTGCCTGTGGGCTGGATGAAATCGCCTGGCAGGCTGGATCCAGTCTACCAGTCATATTTTGCCCTCCCCTGCTTTGCACAGTACTGATTACTTAGAACTTAATTACTGGATGAAGGAGACCTCTGCCAGACTCCTTGACTCTGAGTGACTAATGAACAAAGCACAGTATGATGAATAAAATAATTTAGAAAATACTCTGTGTGGGAGAATGGAACAGTTAAAAAAATCTACCAAGAGCTGATATTCCTTGGAAATGTGGAGGCAGTTTCAACAACATATCTGCAAACACTCAGTGACAGTCAGAAGGAAGGCAATCAGAAAGAATAACCTCATTTCTGACATTAGCTGATTCTGAATCACTCAATGTGTTCACATTGTTTCAGCCCAAACAGATAGAAGAAACTACTCTAAAGCTGGCTTTCAGAAATGTGAAAAGTGCTTCACTCCAGGTAAAAATGAAACCTTTAAGATAAATGCTTTTAAATGAAGGGTGCAAAAAGCAGATGAAAACACAAAGAAAGGTTTAGGGCTGTTATAAACCTGAAGATTCAGTTTTACAATTTTGGAGGGTTAAGTACATCTGTAGCAATTAGGATTGGGATCCAGTATACCTACTGTACTTGATTCTGTTTCAGGAGAAGAACATCAACTGCCTGATCTGTTCATTTCCACCATTCTATGTTTCTACCGTGCTGCTTCTTTTCACTCATATAAACCCTGTCTGAAGAGCCCCAGTCTGGTCCTTTTAATGTAATTCTACCAAATAATGAACGGAGAATATTTGAGTTCCACCCCATTTGCAAAAGGGAATTTTAAGAAACTCATATTCTGAAATACCAACTAGCTAAGAGGCAGTGCATATGGTAGAATTTAATTATGCCTTTTTAATCTTCCAAGGAAGAGAAAAGAGTATTAGGAATAATAAATACTCTGTAATAAATAAATTGACTTCAAGGATCTGTATAGAAATTGTTAATGTATCATTTATTTCTATTTCATCTTTCTTGCATCATCATTGGAGGCCAGGGTAAAATCTAATCTTTTCCCTTCTTCTATGTCATCTGATGCTACTTTCATCTTCATGCTTTTCATAACATGTTTTACAGCTTTAGCTAAAAATACTCATATATTAGCTGTTGTGCTGTATTCTTGGCATGGCATGAGCACTGCATTCCACTTCAGCAGTGTCTGATTTTCACAGGTAGAAGAACGAGGTCTGTGCGCAGGGAAATATCCCTGAATATTCTGATCACTTGAACTTTAACTGGCTTTGAGCTAGATTCTTGATTTAAAAAAGCTATAGAAATATAATCTAGCTGTTGCTGTGAAAATGTATCTTTCCCAAAGGCTATAAGCACAGACAGTGCATTGTTCATTCTTGCGTTTCCACTCAGATCAGATGACTAAACGAATGTGATTTAGTCCACTCTAAGGTGCATCTTTGCAGAGATGTTTTTAATAGACTTTTACTTGTTTTCCTATTGTTGCTACCTGTGGTAGGATAGGAAATAATACCCGCCACCTGGCCTATATGGGATATTGGAAGAGAATACATAATCAAGGGCATCAAAAGCTTTTTTCATTGGGGGAATCATCTGAGCTTCACATGGCTAGGGGAGAGCGGAAAACAAACTGTTCTCATTCATTTTGACTTGGTATAAGAAGTCTCCCACAGGCTAACTCCTCTTTTGGACTGCTGCTTTCTTTTGTTCAGTTTCTTAAACTTACAACCAAATTATAAAAATATATAAATGTGTCTTTTAATTTATCAGCCCTTACCTGTCTTTCACAAAGTCATACCTGTGGCACTGCTAGCTGAGCTGTTTCTGACATATTTGGAATTCTAAGCTTTATTAAGAAACATATTCTGATACTAGTCTAAGGTTGCCCATTCCCAGCCAATCTTCCCCTTTGTGTATGCCTGTGATAGACACTACAGATATCAGTGCTTATACTAAAGCTTGCCTCAAACTTTCCATTGCAAGACCCAGTTTTCACTTACAACTTTTTCAAACGTAAATCATTAGGCTGAAGTCTTCCATGTCACATGTCTATCTGCTTAAAGCTTTTCTTTTCTTTTCTTGCAGGGAAGGATGGGAAAGGAGAAGGGGCTGTAAGGGGAAGTTAAAATGCTTCTGTTTGGACCTTGAGTAGAAATTTTTGTTGAGAAAATGATGGAAAAGTCTAGAAGGATGTGCTCAGTGTTTGAATGGTATATACAGGGTATGTCTACACTTCCATTAATTTTTCTTAGATACTGTGCATTTAGTTTAATACTTGCTTAATAAAGTACTAACTAAATGCACAGTAACTAGAGTTATTGCACAGTAGCGCCAGCACATGGTTATTTTATGACACTTACTGTGCATTAGCCTAATAACACTGCACAGTAGGCTATTAGTACATTTTTAACTGCCACACCTCTGCGCAGTTAGCATCTGGTGTACATATACCCACAGAGTAATTAATGCATGGAGCAACACAGTGAATATTGAAGATAATAAAAAATACAATAGCATGCACTTTGGCTTTTTATTATGGTTTTTCTTGGATATAATATAGTAAAATCTCTGATATCTTTCCCCCATGGTAGGGGTGTGTGGCAGTGACCGCCCACAGAGCAGTGGCAGCACCAGGTGGTAGATGGTGGCTGTATATAAGTCCCGCCCCCCAACTATGCATCTGGCCAGCCAGCTAGAAACTCTGGTTAATGGAATCTCCAGTTAGTTAAATGCTGGATAGTGGAGTTTACTGTGTCACAGTGTGGGTCCTAGGAGCGGCCGTGATGCCGCTAGCGCCCCCTGCCGTGCCAATTAGGAGATCCAGCACCTTCTTATTCTCGCCCGCCACATCTTTGTGGTCATGTAACTTAATATGGGAGGCTGCCTTTGGTCTCCTAGTTTCTATAGGTGACCTGGTGCACCCCAGCCTTATGGGCTACGCGTACCTCCTACCTCCCCTTCAGCACACCCCAAGCCTCACAGCTGTTCTGGATGTTGTCGTGTCTCCAACATGCACACCCTCACCGGGGCCTCTCCGATATACGCGCCCTAGTTTGCTCTAGCGCCCCTCTGTTCATTAGCCTTCGCCCCTCTCTGGGGCCTACTCGTGGGTTCGCCCTTCTTCAGGCCCTATTGTACGCGTCGCCCTTCTCTGGGGCCCATGTCCGCGCTTCTTGCGCCCTCACCCTTCTCTGGGGCCCATGTCCGCGCTAAACCACACTCGGGGCTCAGGTGGCATGCAGCCGTGCCTGGCCCTCTGACCCTTCTTGGGGTCCTTCACCCTACTGGGCCGAATACTACCTTTACAGGCTAGGGTCTCAACCCCCACACACTGCACCACATCAGTGCCAAGCAGCTGTGCCTCCCAGGCACAGCTCTGTGCCCCCAAACAGGGCACCCAGGAAACCCCCCCCAGACTACTGGGGATCTCCCATGAGGCCTCCTCACACCCCTACAGCCTCACCCGGTCCTCCAGTAATATAACAGCAAACACAACCATGAGCCAACTGGCTATAACATAAATTAAGCCTCCTGGCTCTAACACAAGTCCATGCCAACCAGGCTGCAACCCAAATGAGCCTACCGGCTATAACACTTCAGGCTGCCCTGGCTCTCCTTCAGACCTTCCTGTCAGAAGCCTTTCCTTCCCAGGCCATTCTGCAGGCCCTCATGCGGTCTAACAATGCTCCACTCTATAACAGAGCTGCTGCTTCTCAGGCTGCAAGATGGTAACTACTCTGCTCTGTTCCTCTGCAGAGCCTCCTACTATTCTAGCTGCCAGAGGGGGACTGACACTGACCTCAGCCTTCTCTGTTTATAAAGGCCAAGCCCTGCCCCCTGGTGGTCAGCTGACCCACTCTGTTGCCCAAGCAACCTTCAGCTGTTCTGCCTTGCTGATTGGCAGCTAATCCTGCATCGCCCCTGCTAGTAGCAAGCACCCTAGTGCTCCGCTACATACTGTATATAAATAGACTGTATACCAGGAATAGCAGATCTATAAAATTGTCTTGCAGAATGCCACTACATCTGTTTCATTTATTCTTTGTTGTCTCTTAGTAAGGACAGTATTGATTTAAGTGAATATGTGAAAACAAACAAACAAACAAAAAAAATCTTGGACAGAAACCAAAATATAAATTATTTTTGTATCCAGAAGATAATACTAGATTTCCATCAATAAAAAAAGAAGAAAACAAAAAGTTTCCAAACTAAAGCTAAAGCAAAGCGAAGCAAAACAAAAACTGTGACAAATTTGCTTTCTGATATCTGATATACAGGGTACGTCTGATATCTTTCTAAAATTCAAAAATAATATCTGTCACTGTTAAGGTCAGTTTAATGTATTAGACTCCCTGCATACTCCAAATTCTAGGCTGCTATGTCTGAGGATGTAAAGTTTAAGAATATAATATGAAGAGAAAAATTACAAGTAGTCCATTGCTTTAGCTAACTGCCACAGTGCTTCAACAGCAAGAATTCAGAATGCCAAATGCCAACAATGCTATATTAGTGGTCCCAGAGCTCTTTTGTATATGACAAGGGGATAAAAGGGTAGAGGGAGGAAAGTGTGAAAATAAAATGCTGTGTTGTCCTATCCTTTTAAAATATAATGTCTGCATTCTTACTTTCTCTCCTGAGATTTGTGATGATCAACCATCAGATACTAGTGTTGATATATAGCACTGATCCTGGCAGTGTTAGGGAACAGATGAAATTCTGGAGACCACAGCATGTGGAAGTCCTGCAGGTATATTTTTCATTTCCACATTCTGAGTGCAGTCACTTATCCTGTCTGTCTGTCTAATCAATCATATTTCATATCCTCTGTGCTCTTCAGCTCTCCCAGTGTCAACCACTTTTGGTTATTTGTTGTGATGAGAGAATTGTATGAGCCCAGCCTGACAAAGTCAGCAAGCAGAAAAAGAAAATGATTCATTTTGATGTAAGAAAAAGATACCATTTTTACTAATTTAATTTCTTGTCTTTAGTTGTTGCAGTAAGTCATTAGCAAAAACACCTGGGAGAGGAATGCAGCTAAAAGCTACTAGAGGTTTTTTATTTCAAATTGTATCACTTACAGAAGTAATCTTTTCTTATTTATTACTTTAAGACATCCTCCACATGTGCATGCCAGGAGGTGCAATTGTGGGATTGTGCATTAGATCTAATTGTGCTTTATTACCAGTGTAGAAGGAGCCTTACCCTGGGCTCCCCCTGCATTCAAAAGAAATAGGCTCCTACAGCTGGGAGCTCCCCTTTCCTAAGGAGCTTCCAGCTTCAGTGGCCACGTGCTGCCAGGACTGAGCCCCACACCTGATGGGGCTCTCAGTCCCAGCTGCACCACATGCCAGGTGCAGGACTCTTGGTCCCAACTGCATGTGTGGGCCTAGGAGTTTCATGCACTCCCTAAGCCTTGGGGATGACAGATGTTGGTTTCATGCAGGACATGGTGTGGCTGGAAACTTGGGCAGCTGATTTACATGTGTAAATTAAAACTCAGTAGCAACCAGCTATAAAGTTAGTACACATTTTCATGGTCTAACTCTATAGCTGGTCAGAGCTTTTTATTGTGTGATAAGTACTTTGCATGTGTAGCCATGAATGACACATTCCCCCAGTGGCTGGTGGGGCACAGCAGCAGCAGGAGTGCAGCAGTGGTAAGTGGGTAGCTCCCACAGACACTGTCGGCACTGTTGGCAGAGAGGGAGGGGTGGGTGGCAAGCACCAACCAGGGGTTTGCGACCACCTGCAGACACCGCTGGCAGCATTGGCAGTACCCAGTGATGATTTCTGACCACTCGCAGATGCTGCTGAGCCACCCTCAGGCGCCGCTGACACTGTCAGCAGTGCCTTTTTGTAGGGGGTGAACTGCCACACTCAGGGGGTGGATGTGCATCCTCATGCAGCCCCTGCATATCACCACTGTATGTAGCTGATCTCCAGGTAATTGCAATGTGAAACACCTAAGTTGTAGTTAGCAACATAAGTCTGGGCTATGTTTTTACAAAAACAGTAAATTAGAATAGTGTCACTGTAGTCAGTCTATATCAGTTGATGGTGTGACCACATAGAGAATCCCAGGTGTATCTGCCCCATTTTTTTAAATTCTATGCATGGGTGGATCTATCGCCTGCATGCTAATTTGAATAACTATATTCTCCTGATCACTGTGAGATTTAAAGAATGGTGATGTGGGCAACATAGTTAAATTCCCAGCTTTAAAGAATGTTAAAAAAACACTGTAATCATCTATTCCAACTTTCTGAATAAGGTAAGGTCATTTCAGCTGATCATTTCTGCCGTGTATTACTCCTGTTCAAAGTACTGTCTAAATACATACAGTCAATATTATTTTAACACTTCAAATGCTGGAAAATGCACCTATCTTTAATCTGAATTTGTTTAGATTCATCTTCACCGACTGGATCTCATATTGTCCTTTAGTGCTAAATTAAAGGCCCATCTGCCAACTTCCCTGTGTTTCAGAGAAAGGTGAAAAGTAGAAAATATGGTGGCTGAAATTCCATCTATGTTCTATTAAGTATAAGGATCATATAAGAGGACAAGAGTGTATTATACCTGTGAGTTTAGAAGGTTTAAGCTTTACTAATGGACTCAGCACTGATGGTTTCAGGTTTACTCAGTTCATAGCCCAAATAGGCTTCTCGTAAGTTTGCCACAATGACCATGTCTACACATGCAGTTAACTGCAGAGTAAACTAATTAGTAGAGGTGTGTGAAACAGCACCATTTTGTTTTGACTTCTGTTTCAGTGAGGCAGTGTTTAGTTTTGAGTTTCATTTCATTTCGAAAGCCCTGTTCCATTTTGTCAAAACTGTTTTGCTGTTTCAATGCTGTTTTGACATTTCGCCCATAGGCTATAATAGGGAAGCACAACATTGCCTATAACTTTATCATTTTTTGGCAGATTGGATAAAAACAGCAGAGATGGTAGCCCCTGCTGAGAGCATGAAGTCTGCTGTATTTCAAGGAGATAGGTGCAGGGGTTTCTTGGAGATTGCACTTCAGGCTGCAGACAAGCAAAACTCATGTCATGTGTGTGTGTTAAGCCACAATGGGGTGAAAACTGCAGACATTCCAGCCCCTGCTGAGGCCAAGAAGCCTGCCAGCTTTCAAGGAGATAGGTGCAGGGGTTTCTGGGAAACTGCAGCTCAAGCTACTGACAAGCAAAACTAGTGACATTATGACTTGGTGTGTGTGTTAAGGCACACTCACTGGTGCTGGGGCCTCTACATGATACAGTAATGTGCCCCAATGAGTCCTCCTCCTCCACTAATACTAACTTAGTGAGCATCACAGTAGCACCAATAGCATCTCAGGCAACCAAACTGTGACAGAGCCTTTCTTTCCTCTCCTGCAGGAGCTTCTTCTCTAGGATGTGTGTTAAGGGGTGCCCTCACTGTGTGACTGTGTGTGTGTGCATTAAGGTGCACCATCACTGGTGCTGGGGCCTCTATACAACATGGTTGTGTTCCCCAATAAGGTCTCCTCCTCCCCTAGAGCCTCACCCGGGTCCACCACTTTACATGACAACAGGTAAAATAATAACTTAGTGAGCAGCCACACAGTAGCACCAGCAGCATCTTAGGCAGCCAAACTGTGATAGAGCCTTTCTTTCTTCTTCTGCAGTAGCTTCTTCTCCTGCAGAAGAAGAAAGAGAACTTTCCTTTTCAGCCCAAGGCCTGGGGCTTAGATGTGCCAAGGGGTGTGTGTCCTTTTAGTCAGGTGCTAGGGGTGTTGGTCTAAGGACATGGTGCTGGCAGGCAAGGTCCTTTGGGTCAATCTAATCTGGTATCTTTTAGAAGGCCAACTGAATAGTTACAGAAATATATCTTAGCAAGGTTTTGGGTTGAAAAACCCTTCATCAGGCTGAGGAAGTAACTGCAGTTTGTGTGTATGCTGTTCCTGGATAGAAGGAATACTAAAGAAACCAAAGCCTGGCATTTAATGCAGGCAAGAAAGCCAGTCAGTGGAAATGGAAATGAAGGCATCAGGGGGTGAGGGACAGGCTGGGGTAAGGGA
>NW_017729026.1:15776110-15783600 GCF_001723915.1 Gavialis gangeticus | reverse complement strand
TGGTTTCCAAATTCAAACATGCACTGAACCTTGCTAACCTCATCACCAGAAGCCAACTTCCTACAGCCCCAAACACAGTGAATGGATCCAGGCTATGGCATGACAAGACATGCAAAACCTGCCAACAGTATCTCCGATATGTAGATGTCTTCACAATACAATACATATCTCCATCAGGGCACCAAGTGGTCTGATGAAAAATACATGGAAACACCATGCAAATACTGCATACCAGAATGAGCACACACCGAAAATCTATCAAGGACAACAACAGGGCACCACTTGTCTCTAATCTCTCAGGCCTGATCCTCAAAGGGAATTGTGGCATCTCTAGTGGGTGTGGTGAGTACCACACCATCCACCTTTACTGGAGCACCCCTCAACTTGCTTGCCACAACTTGATGTTAAACAGAAGAAGGAGGGGTTCAGTGGAGTTCTTCTTCCTGGGTGTCCCAATGACTGGGGGGGAAGTACTCACAATTGTGATGCAATGTTTCTCAGGGCTCCGCCTACCCTACACACCATCCATTTGCCAACTGTTCAGAGGTTGGATTTTGTTGTTCCGCCATTCCCTGTAAGCCCCTTTTCCAAGGGGTCAGGCATTAGCTTCGGCACTGATCAATTGCCTAGGTGTTAAGGCAGCTAGAGCCCCAGTCCCTGGTGCCAAAGGGCTGGGCCCCCATAGTTTGACATCCTTCTACCTTCAAGTGAGAGGGACTCCTCTCTAAGCTTTTGATTTTAAGTGGGTGGGGACTGCTTTTTTCCCCAGCCCAGTGCAGGACGCTGCTCCCCTTTGCTCCTGGCATGGGTGCAGCACCAGCTCCAATATTCCAGGCAGCCTCTGGAGTCATCACCTGCCTGGCTTGCTCCCTGCTGGCTCACTCATCTCCTTCCCTCCCCACTGGAAGCTGGCAGAGTTTTTAAATCTCCTGCGGTGGTGTCTGCAGCTGCCACAATCAGCCCGCCACTTCTCCACTGTGGGAGCAACTGCTTAAAGAGCCAGTGTAATGCCAGCTCATGTGGCCACGGCTCCGGCTGCGCTCCTGGGGGTAAGATTCTCGGGGTATGGGGGGCCTGTTTGTTCCCTGTGGTGGCTCTCAGGGCTCCCCCCAACCCGTTTAAAGCCTGTGGGGGATTCTCGCCACCAGAGACCTCCCCCCTTAAGCTGCCTTGTGGCGTCTTGACATCTTCTAAGGCCTCCTGTATAGTCTAATGTTCCCTCTCATGCTCTAGATGTGCCTTCTTGGTTGGCTCCTCCACCCTGATATACCTAGAGAGAAAGTCGGCCACAAAGTTATCTTTACTGGGGCAGTGCATTATAGTGAATTTAAATGGTTGAAGAGCAAGTGCCCAGCGGGTAATGTGGGTATTTTCACTTTGTTTTTTGGTTAACCACCACAGTAGGGTGTGGTCTGTCGCCACCAGGAACTCCCAGCCCATCAAATAATATTTAAAATACTCTATTGCCCAGCATATGGCTAGGCACTCCCTCTCTATCGTGGCATACCTGGTCTCGGCTTGGCTTATAAAGGCAACCAGGTGCTCTTCTCCTTCCCATCTCTGCAATAGGATGGCCACCTCCCCCTCTCATCAGGATTTGCCAGTACCCTTTTGATAGGTCAATGGAGGATATATACTTTGCCTCTCCAATTCTTTTGATGAGGTGGGCAATACGGGTCATGAGGAATGTGTCGAAGGTCACTAGTGCATTTATCTTTTGAAAGTCAATGCAAACGTGAAGTGACCCATCAGGTTTGACCACCGGTATGATTGGACTGTGCCACGGGATTTGGGACAGCCTGATGATTCCCTGCTTCCACATCTTTTCTATCTCCTGTTGTACCGCCTGCTTCAGATGCTGTGGTATAGGCCTCTATCTTTCCCTGAAAGTGTGCCTGGCGGTGTCCTGATCTCATGCTCAATTCTCCACGCTAGTCCTGGGGTTTCTTGGAACATGTCCTGGAAGATCTCTATCATCTCCTTCAGTTCCTAATGTTGATTAGTGTCCAGATCTTCCCCTAGTTGTACTTGCCAATTGGGTGTGGATCCTCCTAATTCTGGGCAGGGGGTCCCAGTTCCTCTACTGCTTCCTCTTTCTGTGTGAGCCAGGCTTGTGGGGCTTTCCATTCCTTGAGGAGGTTTACATGGTAAATCTGGCACTCACAGCGGTGTCTGGTCTTGAGCATCTCATAATCTACCAGACCTACTTGTTGGATTGCCTTAAATAGGCCTTGCCACATTGTGAGATGTTTACTTGTTGACGCTAGAAGCGAGACTAAAATCATGTCCCCTGGCTAGAATGCTCTGGGTTTCATTCATTGGTTATACTGGCTCTCCTGTTGTTCTTGCACACCTCGCATATTCTGGTGAGCAATCTGCTGGGCCTTGTTGATCTGGTCTTGTAGCTCCTGTTGGTACCAGTCGGCTACTATTCCTGGCCCTACGGGTCTTTCCAATTCCTCCTAAATGATTTGTAACAGCCCTTGGGGACTGTGACTGTAGTTTATCTGGAATGGTGAGTGTAGCAGGGCACCAGGGTGCCTGCTACTGAATAATGGCTGAAGGGGGCTTAGCTGTCACTCACCAGGACAGCAGGTGAGGGTTGCTAGAGCAATGGATTGAGTCAGCTGACCGCCAGGGGGCAGGGCCAGGCCTTTATAAACAGCCCAGGCTGCAGCCTAGGGAGTAGTTACCTTTAGGTTGCTGGAGGAGCAAGAGCTCTGCAGCAGAGCTCAGCTGACTGATAGAGCAAGTAGCGGCATCATGGCGAGAGGGGAGAGAACCCTGACCAGGAGGTCTTACTGGAAGGCCAGGTGGGGCCTGGACTTTATGTTACAGCCGGTAGGCTTATGGTTCTGTTACAGCCGGTTGGCTTATATCCAACTAACACAACAGAACCATATTACCGGAGGACCGGGTGAGGCTGTAGGGGTGTGAGGAGGCCTCACAGGAGATCCCCAGTAGGCCAGGGTTTCCTGGGTGCCCTGTTCGGGCACAGAGCAGTGCCGGGGAGGCACAGCTGGTTGGGCACCAATGTGGTGTGGTGTGTGGGGGTCAAGACCCCAGCTCATGAGGGCAGCATTCGGCCCAGTAGGGCGGAGGACCCTGAGAAGGGTCAGGGGGCCAGGCACGGCTACAGGCCACCTGAGCCCCGAGCACAGTTTAGCGCGGACTTAGGCCCCAGCGAGGGTGAGGGCGTGAGAGGTGCGGGTATGGGCCCCAGCGAGGGCGCGGGAGAAGCCCCAGAGAAAGGGCGAGGGCCCCAGCGAGGACGAGGGTGCGAGAGGTGCGGGTATGGGCCCCAGTGAGGGCGAGGGCGTGGGACAAGCCCCAGAGAAAGGGCGAGGGCCCCAGCGAGGGCGAGCGCGAGAGGTGTGGGTATAGCCCCAGAGAAAGGGCGAGAGGCGCGGGACAAGCCCCAGAGAAAGGGCGAGGGCCGCAGTGAGGGCCAGCGCATGAGAGGCATGGACACGGGCCGCAGTGAGGGCTAGTGCATGAGAGCCGTGGACACGGGCCCCAGCGAGGGCCAGCGCGTGAGAGTGAAGCCCGGGGAGGTCTAGTATAAGATTGGAGAGGCACTGGTTTTGTATAGAAGCCCCGGAGAAGGGTGAGCGCGCAGTTAAGAGTCCCGGAGAGGGGCAGGTGCGCGAGTAAAGCCCAGAGAGGGGCGGACGTGTGGCTCAGGGCCAGGAGGAGAAAGGCGCGGTTGGAAGCCCGGAGAAGGGCATGTATAAGATTAGAGCGTCCGGTTAAGACGAGGTTACGGGAGAAGCCCTAGACAAGGGTGAGTTGAGTAGGCCCCAGAGAGGGGCGAGGGCTAATGAACACAGGGGCGCTAGAGCAAGCGAGGGCGTGTATATCGGAGAGGCCCGGGTGAGGGCGTGTATATCGGAGACACCAGAACGTCCGGAACAGCTGCGAGGCTTGGGGCGTGCTGAAGGGGAGGTAGGAGGCACATGTAGCCCATAAGGCTGGGGTGCATCAGGTCACCCATAGAAATTAGGAGACCAAAGGCAGCCTCCCATATTAAAGTATATAAGAGCAAAGACATGGCGGGAGAGAATCTGAGGGTGCTGGGTCTCCTAATTTGGCATGGCAGGGGGCACTAGCAGGCACACGGCTGCTCATAGGCCCCACTGCGTGACAGTGAGAACTACATCAACTCTTGGGGTGCGTCTCACAGGGCAAACAAAAGCAGGGTCAATATGGTGTCCCATCTATGGGGATCCTCCTGGGCACACTGCCTGAGCATTCTTTTAATGCTTCCATTCATCCTCTTGACTAAGCCATTAGTCTGAGGGTGATAAACTGACATTTTCAGGTGGGTAATGCTGAGGGTGCTACAGAGAGCCTTCATTTGGCCCAACATAAAATTTTTCCCCTGGTCCGTATTTCTCGCAGGATTCCTACCCAAGCTATCCATTTTAGGAGCTCTTCTGCTACACGAGTTGTCATAATTGACCTGAGTAGAACTGCATCCGGGAACCAAGTGGTGTAATCCACTAGGACCAACACATATTGGTATCCTCCATGGGATTTTGGGAGGGGACCCACAATGTCGAGTGCTATGCGTGAGAACAGTGTTTCAATTATGGGCATGGGTTGCAGTGGTGCCCACTGAGGGCTCCATTCCTGGGCTCTCTGGTACTCTGGGCAGGCCGCACCCCATCTCTCCACGTGTCCTTGCAGATGGGGCCAAAACAAGTCCCAGACTAATCTCACCCAGGCTTTGGTGTGCCCTAAATGACTGTCTAGTGGGGTTTCATAGGCCAATTTCCAAATTGGTCGGCGAAGCGAGGGGGGGGGACTACCAGCTGCCACCTTTCTGCCATCCCCTCTGGACCCAATATAGTAGCTCCCCTATTACCTTGAAGTTAGGGTAGCTCCTGGACATCCCCTCTCCTGCGTCTTCTGTTCCTAGCCATTGTAGCTCTGAGTCTTCCCATTGGGCCTGCCAGAATTGCACAGCGCTGGCTACCTGCTCCATGTCAATGCTGTCTTGGACGACTTCTTTCTGCGGGGAGGTAGCCTCTCCGGCCCAGCCTTCTCTTCTTAATCTCCTTCTCTCTTCTTCGGTCACTAGCACACATTTCAGTACCTGGTAAAACGGTCCCCATTCTCAGCCCAAGACCATCTCACAGGCCAAAGCTGGGGCAAGCCGACCCGTAGCTCCCCTTGGAACTCCATCACCTTCAAGGGGAGGTAACAGATCCAAAAGCACATCTCACCTCCCAAGATGCAGGTCATTAGCAATGGCCCAGCTTCCTGTATTCCTGTTCTAGGGGCCAGGCCTACATGGAGGAGGGACTGGAAGCATCCCGTGCCCAGGGTTGCTCACACCACTTGCTCCCTGATCCAGGCCGTCACAACTGGGAGGTTCCATCCTCCCTCAGAAATTTGCTTCTGTTAAAAAGACATTGACTTACATTTAGGCACATGGCCTGAGAAATGATCTTTCTGGACTCTCATCTAAAGTAATATCTTAAGCTATGTACAGAGGTGTGATATTGATGGGCAGAAGTCAGTTATGGTGTTATGGAAAGTAGAGAAGGATGCTAGAAAAATGGTTTTGCTGAACTATTCCAAGAAAGTAAAGACTGCTTCTATAAAAAATAAATGTCCTAAGCAAACTGGTAATCTGCACTGGATAGACAATTGCACTCTCCATTGCTTTCAGTGCTTTGCTGTACAAATGTGAAACCATGTACACCTCTATGTTTTGATAACCATCTCATCTTCATGCAATGCAAGTTTCAAACCAAGTAAAACAAAAGGATATTAAGCATCAGTAGCCTTTGATGGTGCTTTCTCTGCTGAAAGCTCTCATTGCTTTAGGGAAGAAAGAGTCCTGAAACGTTTTCTTTTTTCTTCAGGAAAGAGGATGTAGCAGTTGAAAAAAAAGCTGTTAAAATAATCATCCACAAAAGCTGAATATCTTGAAGCTGATGCTGTGCTGCCTCTAAATTTCAGTTACCTGTCCTTCGGGTTTTTACTAAGGCTTACTTCAAACATAGAGCTTCTGTGCAATGATTATCTTTTCATTATCCAAATAGACTTGCAGGTCAGCTTTAAAAAATTGCTGAGCTCTAGCAAGCATCTGAAATTTAGTGTATGCAGTTGGAAATACCAGACTATTTCTAGGTCACCATTTAGGCTACATAATTAGGTTCACCTTTCTTACCCTTTAATTTTGTTTCATAATATGAAGACTCCAGTTGTATTAAAGAGCTGTTAATTAATTTAGTAAGGTCTGATCATACTCCCTTGGGAATCAATGGCAAAAATCACACTTATTTCAGTGAAAATTGGATTGGGTTCTTATGTTAAAAATAACTTCTGTGCACTTAGAAAGTATTGCATAGTCTTTGTACTGTCCCTTTCTACAGGAGGGACATTTAAACATAAAAACAGGGAGTTTGGAAACATTTCTCAAAACAAAAGCTTAATAAAAATAAGAGTAAAATATAATATTTTACCTATGTTAGCAGATCAGACTGTAGAAGTTAAAAATATAAAAGGATGAATCAGGAGACTAGTTAAATTATTTAAATTTATTTCTGAACTTGTATAATCTGTTATTTCAAAATAAGTGCAAAATATCTGTATTTGTTTTAAAATTTATGCCTAGTTTTCCTACTCCATGCATCCATCCTGCAGTTAAATTTGATGGAGTTCTTCTTGAAAGCTTTTTTGAAAACAAAATGTGTGTGTTTATAATGCAAAAGAAGATAGGTAATTTGTTTGAACTTATGTAGATATAAACCATTGCCTGTCAAGCTAAAACAATATAGATTACTCCTTGTCAGGAGAGAGGAGAGAAATGCCTTTGTGGTTCCTCTAACTGATTAAACTTTACAAAATAACTAAGAAGCTTTTTAACTGGAACAATGAAAAGTTACTTCTTTAATTTACTTACATATCAATGCTAAAAGACAGAAATTAATTTCTAATACCATGAAATGCACAATTAATGATAGGCTTAACACCCTATTATTTGCTAAAAATGTTACGTGAATTGCTTAATTGAATTTTAATTATTTTTCTCTGAACCTTTTGATATATATCTAATATTGGCACACAGTCATATGATTTGTTCATTTTAATTGTTTTAAATCAAAGTTGTAGGATGCACCTTGCTCATTTTTCAAACTTTTGTTGGTTCACAGGTATACATAATTATTGAAAATGATGTTCTAACTTATAAATGAATAATGTCTATGAGCAGAGAATGAGTGTCAAGCGGTGGAAAAGAAAGACAGAAATCTATTTAGATGCACAAAAGCCATCATCCATGTCACTGCAATTGGACCATTTTCAGAAGTGTAAATGGCAGAGTGGAACTAACTCCTTGTTATGCTCTCCTATTAGTAGTTTTTCCTGGATGAGTAAGATTTGCCACGTTGCTGGGAATCCACAAAATCCATTTATCCAGGCTTTCAAAGCCCTAAATATTTCAAATAAACTTATCAAGTTCAATTATTTGATATTTC
>NW_017729026.1:15766964-15771110 GCF_001723915.1 Gavialis gangeticus | reverse complement strand
CCACGAAATCCATTTATCCAGGCTTTCAAAGCCCTAAATATTTCAAATAAACTTATCAAGTTCAATTATTTGATATTTCCTAAAAAAAATATTGTCTTCATCGATCAATTTCTGACCATTTTTAGTGTTTCCCAATCAGAGGGTGCTGTTTTGGGGAGTTATAAACAGTAGTAAAGAGGAAAGGAAAACAGTGGAAAGGAAATTATTAACACTATATCATCCAAAACTGACAGATTTAGATTAGAGTCCTTGCTGGCTTTCTCGATGTTAAATTTGAGGAGAATTCTTCCACAAGCTGTCAGAGTACTAGGGAGGCACTTTTTATATATCTAGAACATTTTTCTAATTCTTGAAATGCACACCTTGCTAACGCTCTGTCCCATGGATCTTCTTTTGTCAGAGAGAAAAGGCATCTGAAATCAAGATGACCTGCAGGTCTGGGTTGACTCTGATTTCTCAGATGAACGGGACAGCCTTTCTTCCAGATATCCCTGAACTAGTGAAACCTATTTATTTAATGCTTTTAAACTCTGGGGTTCTTTATCCTATTTGTTTGCTGAAGTCCCTCCAACTTTCTTCTTTCTCTTGTCCATTTTCCCCTTCAATTCTTAAGCCCTTTAGGACTATCCTTCTAGTTCAACTTCAGTAGATTCCTTTCTATCTTGTGCTTGGCATTAGCAAGAAACCAAATTCTTATTCCTCTCATTCCCATGATATTTCAAACTGTGCAAAACTCCAGGAGCAAGTGTTTGCTGGCCCTGTTTTTGAGTAAATCTGTTCTTTCCCAGTAAGATGTTGACTCTCCTTTTGACAAGAAAATGTATAGGAAGCTTATACAGCCTTTTATATTATTTCTCTTTGCAAGCATTTGTATCAGTACACTCTTCATATGTCCAGAACTTTGGTAGGATTTATTATGTCCTAACAAGTATTTCAGTTTTTAGATTCAGAATTCAGTATACTCAGTTTCTAGGTTCAGAATTAAGAAGACCAAGAATTTATAGAACAGGTGTGTTTCTGCCTGTAGCAGCCATCTTCAGCTGGAACACTACCCAGAATGGTTGGCAGCAAGGAAAAGCATGAATATTAAAAAAAAAATATATGTGTAATTTATCTTCAAAGGTGAGGGGGGAGAAGAGGGGGGAGCACTGTTTGGGGATACAGGCAGTTGGAGATAAAGGAGTTCTTTGTTAGTATTCACAGCCCCTATTCCTACAGATTGTCCTCCAGGAAGTATTCATCATCTTTTGTTGGATAGTGACATTCAAAAAGTAAACTCTCTAGGGTATCCCTTACAGAGTTTATCCATCAAAAGACAAAATCCACATGAAGCCTCTGTGTCATTTATGACTATAAACATGTGTTCTTCCATATCTTCTGGTAGTTCTTCACTGAAGTGTGGGAATTCATCACCACAAACGAGGGATCTCCTGTGAAGACCCTTGTGAATATGACTTCAGGTCATGGCTGTATAGTTTTGGAACATCCAAAGCGTTAAAAGAAATAACTGTCTTGGGGCACCGGCCCTTTACTGTAATTTTATGACAGTAGATTATTTTCAGTATTCATAAGAGGAAGATTCTCAGGCTTTCTAATAAAGAGTGCTCTCACTTTGGCTTAAAGCATTAGTGTTCTCAGACAGTCCCTCTTATGTGGTAATCTATAAGGATAACATTACTCCTAGGATGAGTCCATTACCCTTATTCTCATTTTACTTATGCCTAAATATACCCCTGAAGTATTTTCCTATCAGTTCTGACTATACTTGTTGTACAATGGCTTAAACTTAATCCTACATATTAAAAAGTTCTAGTAAATCCTCTGACAAGCTTTGCTTTCTGTAGATGTTGCCTGTTTCTGACTCCATTGTTTATGAATGGTTTAGCGCAATTGTTCTCAACTGTTTTAGTTCAAGGCACCCCTCATTAGACTCAGGGCATCTCTTGTTAGACTCAAGGAACCCCTTTAAAAATGCTAGCTCTAGTTTTCACTTATTTTGTAACTGTGGAAAAATAATAGAGCAATTCTTCTGTTGCAAAGCACTCAAAGCCCACAACAGGTCAGGATTTTTTAAAACCTATTTCAAATCTCTGGGTTTAACTTGCAAATCATGTTTCCACACCTAAAAGTGCTAATTTTGTGGGCACCCTATGGCACCCTTCAAAGGATCTTAAAGCACACTATGGTGCCATGGCACCCTGCTTAAGAATCACTGGTTTAGAGAGTATACTTATAAGCCTCCTAGTAAGGGTCTGTTCCTTTACGAACGGGAATCTCACTCCACTAGAGCTACAATATAGTGTCATTCTGGATAGAGGTAATGATTGCAGGCAATGCACTTTAAAATATTACAAGGTCATTATGAAGGAGCATTGTGATCATTATGGATTTGGTGAGGTAAGGGAAACGCACTGGGTGCATCTACATGTGCATTAAAGTACCTTTTCTAATGCATATTAAATTTAGTACCCTCAATGTGAAGTACTAAATGAATGTGCATTAGCTTGTGCTAATGTGCAGTAGCACATTTGCATGCTTTTTTTAGTGTTGCTTAATGCACAATAGACTATTTTACCATGCATTAGTGTAGTGTCATGTTTTTTAATGCAATGCTTTAATGCACAGTAAAATAGTCTCGTGTGCATTAAAGTGCATGTGTAGACATGCTCACGAATGTTATATGCCTAATGAAAGGAGATTGACAAATGTTAATATCTTAATTTAAAACTGATGTTGAGGAAAATTATTATAAAATAACAACAGAAAATTCTGATTATTATTTATATATAATATTCGCAGCTCCTATTCCTACAGTTTTTCCTTCTAGGAGGTAGGTATTCATTACCTTAAGTTTTGTACCTGGATAGTGAAATTCTAATTCTTGTTCTAATTCTAGAAAACCAAATGCAGAAGAGAGTGTTTTACTTCCATAGGAACTGATACCTTTTGGAAAGCATAAAAAATATTTATACACAATTTCTAAGAATTGGGAGGCACTTATGGCTGCTTGCAGATGTAAAAAACGGTAACAAAATAAGGCAATTTACTTTCAGTTCAGTGCGCTCCCACGCTGAGCCCAGCATACCCCTGGTAGAGGCATCACATTAGTTGGACCTGTTTTGCCCAACATCTGTATCAATTGGGGCTTTAGTGGGGCTTTTTTTGTGCTTTTATCTAATAGTTGATTGGATCAGAATAGCTGATTGAATCAGCTATTAGATTTAAAGCATCAACATGCTCTACTAAAGTGCTTGATCTATACAGATGCTGCAGAGCCAGGTCAAACTAATGCACTGCTTCTTCCGGTAAAGTGATTTTTTTTTCCGTATCTGCTAACAGCCTGTGAGTTTGGCAACTGAATGGGAGCACATGAAGAGAGGACAACTTTTCATTGGGTTTCTAAATAAAGACTTCTCACAAATTTACAGTTAGAATCTGATCTGAGTTTTAAGGCACCTGTAAAGAGTGCACATAATTTATTAAGGAGCTATAAGGATTAGATGAGGCAACAGCTACCACAGTTCTTCAAAGATAGAACAAGGTCTAGCCTAGAAGAAGATCAAAGCATGATCAAAATCAAAGTACAAAGGGAACATCCTAAATGGGTGGCAGGGAATTGCTTACTCAAATGGTTACATCATTTAGATGCTGGAAATTGAGGAATATAAATAGTTTGGGGTGGTACAAAAAGAGTGAAAATAAGTTAAAGCATAAGAAAATGATAGTGCATCATAATCTTTGATCATTTCCTGAGCATATGATTCAAATGGGCTATTGAAGGTGAATCTCTACATCAGAGTGCTGAAGCCAAATTTAAAAATGATAAAGGAACTAATGACAAATGTCATCATCTAATTAGATCTGAATAATCTTTCCCAGTTAACATATACTAACTCATTCTGCGATAGTCTGGAAAAATATTTAATTATTTGAAGCAGTTGTTAGACAAAAGATACCGATACAAAGATAGTGACTCTGTAAATTAACTACCTGTTTTGAGAGGAAGAACTATGTTTAGAATGATACATCAAGTAGAATAGGTCTGTTCTCTTGTTTTGGAGAAATGCAGTTGGAAAACCAGGCTATTTCCACATAACACTAGAAGACTCTTCAATCTCTTGCAATATTGACTTTGGCAAAGCAATT
>NW_017729026.1:15759386-15761964 GCF_001723915.1 Gavialis gangeticus | reverse complement strand
AAGAACTATGTTTAGAATGATACATCAAGTAGAATAGGTCTGTTCTCTTGTTTTGGAGAAATGCAGTTGGAAAACCAGGCTATTTCCACATAACACTAGAAGACTCTTCAATCTCTTGCAATATTGACTTTGGCAAAGCAATTTAAATTCCAGTACTCTGAAAGTAAAATAAGTTATTCTGAGTGGGCAGTTATAGGATTATAGAAGATATTAGAGCTAGGGCTCTGCAAATAATTGTTTTTTTAGTTTGGCACCTGAACCAAAAATTTGAAATGTTTTGGTTCGAAATGAACCAAATAGATATTGGTTTCATAGACTAAGAGATTCCCTTTTGATGCTAGATATTTTTTGCAGATCACATTCATGGAACAACCAGCTAGCTAATTTTATTTGATTATTTGCATAGTAATATGCTTTTCACATTTCTCCTTGTTGTTAGTTACTTCAGCATGTAAAAGAGGAAAATACTAGTAACTGCAGCATCTGGAGGGGGTAGTTACTACAGATAGTGTTGTATGACCTTACTGAACAAGAACTTAATCATAGACCATCTATTATATGGAAACAATGTGTGTGGGAGGCAAGCTCAATAGAAATACATGCTTCCTTTGTCAGAATTAGCTGCCCCTCCTTGGAAATGATATTAGTGAATAAGGTCCAGAATGAGAGAAAGCAAAACCCCTTAAGAAAATGTAACCTCCTGAATTAATCTTAGAAATTAAAACATTCTTGTACTGATTCATTGTCTAACAGAGCTGGTTGAGACTTTTTTTTGGTTTTTCTCATGATAAAATATGTTTTCATTAGAAATATAATTTATCAAAAGAGAGACTTTGCATGGAATATTTCTTTCCGTGATCCAGAATGATGATGGGTGGATCCTAACTGCACTTCTCTGAAACAAGAAAATCATTCCAAATATCATAGTTCTGCCTCTCAAACTAGGAAGTTAACTTACAGACTGCTGGTAACATCCAATGCACCTTTATTCAGTATCTTTTTATCAATAGCTTTTGTCTAACAACAGCTGCACATAGTTAAATATTTTCCCAGTCTGTCTCAGAATGAGTGGGTGCATCTACAAGATATGCATAACCAAGTACTAAATCAATGCTCCGTAACTGATGCTACTGCACAGTAGCACTGGTGCATGAGCTTTTACAGATGCTGCACAGTAGCGTGTTAGCACGGTTCTTGCCTGGCATACTACTGCACAGTGTTATTAGGTTAGTGCATGGTTATCGTCTTATGTAGATGCACCTAGTGTATACAAACTGCAAAAGATTATTCAGGTCCAGAAAAAAAGAGAAATTTAAAAACAATTTAAATGAAGGAAAGTGAGAAAACTATCCAGAATAGCTTTATGATTAGGACATTTCTTTGGGATATGGGACAGACATGTTCAAGTCTCCTTTTTACATCAGGCATCTGAACTCCAAGTAAGTGCTTTACTTAGCGGACAACTTTGTGGGGTTGGAGGCTGTCTTGTATTCTTTTCGAAAGGTTTCAGGGTTTTTTATGTGGAACAAAAACAAATGCTTAAACCTCAAAGCTTTTTGCAAAACAGAATTCTTGGTTTTTTGCCAGCTGCTTACAAGGTAGTCATATTATAAACATAAAAGAAATATGACTTTCTTAGAATAAGATTCTGAAAAATGAAGGCACCTGGTTTTGGAACAAAACATAAAAAATGGGCATTCAGCAGAATGAAAGAACTGAGACAGACAGATACTTTCCTTCTGTGCTACCAGTAAGTATGTTCAGATATAAGTGCAGATGGCAGTAAGAATGGATTGATGGTCAGCAAAAGCAAGCTGCATACAACTTTAGGACACTGACTGATACTGTGACTTGTTATGCTCTGATTGAGATGGAGTGCCTAGGTACAGTATGGGTATGTGAAAGCACTGCAAAGTGCTTGTATGGATTAGATTGCTGTCAACTTTTGACTGACAATGAAACACTCATATGCCTGAAAAATAGCAAAAATATATTCCAGTGAGATGTCAGAGTACTATTAAACACTCTGCAGGCAAAGCACGAACATGGCAAGGCCTTGGTATAGTAATTGCAACTGCCCTGTCTAGACACCCTCTGAATATTATTATTTCAGATTAGTTTTATAGCAGTGTCCAGAGACCCTGACATGGATTGACTTTCTGTTGTAGTAGACATGGTACAGCCACATATAAACACAGTCTCCTTCTGGAGAGTTTATAGTGTAACTGGATCAAGATGCAACAGATGAATATAGCTAGGAACACATGCTGAAGAAATATGAGGGTAATAAATATAAAGTTACTTGGTGATATTAGTTAGCTGTTGCTCTATATTGGTTTCAGTTACAGAAGTGTGACCCAGACATTACATTAATGAAGTCAGTGCAGTGTAATTCTACCAGAGTGAAACTCCTATCAGGTCAGAATCAGACTCTCTGTTTCAGGCATGATGCTTAGAGCAGTAGGCCGATCCCCTCAGTTATACACAATTTAAATATTTATAGTGTGTCAAAAGATGCTGGAAATTCTTAAAGCTATTTAGAAGTCACAGTGACATGTAACTTATTCTCTTGTGTTAC
>NW_017729026.1:15751041-15754386 GCF_001723915.1 Gavialis gangeticus | reverse complement strand
GATGCTTAGAGCAGTAGGCCGATCCCCTCAGTTATACACAATTTAAATATTTATAGTGTGTCAAAAGATGCTGGAAATTCTTAAAGCTATTTAGAAGTCACAGTGACATGTAACTTATTCTCTTGTGTTACTCACAATCTAATGCTAACTGTGCACTTGCTTGAGACACTTCACAATAAAATGCATACTTTCCCGGTAGTAAATACTTGTTTACTCATGAAAAGTAAAATGAATTATTTTGGAATTTTTTTTATCTAATGGAAAAACATAACCTTGCCACACCTTTTAGTTAGGTCATAGCTGAAAGTGTGCTTTTCACATAATGTTCTTATACAGAATTGGGAACCATTTTCATGTCTCATTTCCCTAGCAGATGAGATGGAAAATTAATTTAGAAAAAAATTACATTAAAAAATTACAGGATTAACTCTTTTCCCCTTATTTTAAAAACTAAACTTTTTTAAAGGTAATGCAATTGCCAGTAAGGGAAAAGTGTCATAGCATAGACCATAACCCCAATCAACCTTCCTCATTCAGTTAGCATAACACAAGATGAGGCAATTTCATATTCATCTGGGGATGCACTAGAAAATCCCTCTAAGACTATAATTAGAAAATGGTTAGTAACAGGCCTCTTTCTTATCTGTAAGGGGGAGAAAGTCTGTAGGTAATATAATTGCTCTCAGTTACTTGCTTATAATTTATTTACTTTTGGGCCTATGTGAACTCTGCTAGAAAATGTGTCTAAGAATAACATGTTCCTGTGCCTAAGAATACCTGCAAGGACACCATATATAATAAGCATGCTTAAATACAGCTGTAGTTAAATGAAACTTTAACACAAGGTGAAGAACCGTTGTGAATAGACAACTATTATGAGTATGTTAAGACCATTTGTTTAGGGGGTTTTTAAAACCTTTTTAGGTTTGTTATTTTAGGGCTTTGTTTATGCTGGAGTCTCTTACAGATGTCTCTCTGGCAGCGTCATCAGTAAAGTAATGGTGACTTTTCTATATTGAAATGCTAATAGCTTTTGGCCTTCTAGATATTGTATTATCTAAACCTGCATTGGGACAGTGTTTGAGGTCCACTCATACTAAAGTATCATTGCCAAAATATTAAGAAACCTTGTCTACTGCACACCTGTATCAGGGCATAAGTTAGAATATATTTTTTTTAAAGAAGAGACCTTCTTTAAGGTTTTGGTTGATGCATCCTAATCCTTCAATCCACATTATGAACTGGCTTACTGATAATAATGTTTGAACCACGTATAAAGGGCGGTTTCAAACATCATTTCTTCTGAGAGAAAATTGACAAAATACATGGTAACATTCCCCACTTCTCTTAAGTTGTCTTATCACCTCCTACAATCCTGTCTGTCCCAGGTGCAGAAGTTTCCCATCTGCTCTGCTCCCATCTGCTTCCGACACTTCCATTTTCCTGGGGACCCATCATCTCCCTAGTACCCACTCAGATACTTTCCTTGCTCTTTTCCTTTGTTCTCCTTCAGTTCCTCCTACACCCCACACCAGAAGAAAAAAAAAACTTTTCTCTTTCCCTTCTTAAAAAAAGAAGAAGAAAGAAGCATACTTTTGATCTCTGCTTCACATCTGCCCTGTCCCATTTTTATCTCTAAACTTATTGGATGTGCTTTTTTAAAATTGTTGTCCATACCTCCTCTTTTCCAGTTCTGCCCTAAACTCTCTCAAATCTGTCTTTCATCCTTTGTATTCCACTGGAGTCCCCCACATCAAATTTGTAATGATTTTTTTCCTAGTCAAAGCTTGGAGACAGCACTCCGTCCTCATCCCACTTGACCTGTCAGCTGTCTTTGAGTGACTACACTCTCGTTCATGAAATCTTCTTCTTCTTGGGACTCTCATATCTCCTGGTTCTCTTAAATTGTTGCATCAGAGTATATTTTAAAAAGCCTTTTTTGTCAGCCCCTTCCTACTTTGGGGAATGGGGGGGTGGCCATAAAGTATTGGCCTTTCTTCTTCCTCTAAAATTTATTCCTGGATAATTCTGCAACCACAAATTCAACTACTATCCCAGAACTGATGACTCACAAATTTACTTATCTTCTCCAGATCTTCCACCTCTTGCTCAGCCCAGAGTCATAGCCTGACTCTTTGGCATCTTTCTGTGGATGCCTACCTATCAGCTCAAGCTCCACATGCCTAAAATAGGCATGCTACTAACCTTCCCTTCCATAACCTTCTCATTAATTCCTTTCTCGATCACTGGACAACACCAGCATCTCACCAGCCACTCATAACTGACTTGGAGTCCTGTTTGACTTGAACCTCCCCTTATGTAATTTCTCTGTATGCATAAACCTTGGATATTCTTTCTGGACTTTTTTAAAGTCATGGTTAAGGCCATATCCACATGACGAACTACATGATAAACCCTGGCAGTGGTACCCTCAATCATATTGGGCTTCTCTGGGCTGCCTTCAGGAGCAGTGCAGTCACATCTGCTTGATGACAGGAAATTGGCACTGTCACTTGCTGCTCTGGTTTAAGGGTCTTTTTTTCTCTGAGTAGTGCCTCAAACTTCCACCAGGCATGGTAAGTGCAACTACCACCATGCACAAGTAACCTGAAATGCTCATCCAAGAAGTCCATCGTCTCTTATTTTGACTGGTGCAATATATCCTTTTCTCTTGACAAATACAATCTTGCCCTGTTCATATCCATCCCAAACTCTACTCCCAAGATCTTTTTCCTAGCCTCTTGCTTTGAACATGGCATTGTCTTCTGCACATTCATCCACTAAGTTTCCATTCTCCCTTGCAATAAAGAGAAGCCACTTGCTATCACCACCAAAGCCCTTTATGAACTATCTCTGTCCTGTTTATATTTTCTCTTTTAGTTCTGAGAGATTGGTTCCCACCTCTGATTAGCATGCGATGTGAGCCTCCATTACCAACTTGTTACATTTTCAAAGAGCACAGTGGTTCTTTCTCCAGGGCTGCCCTGCACATTTGGGAGGGGCCTCCCCCATTGGCAGCTCCAAAACTAAAGTGTTCTTCCTTAAAATCCTGCTGGAAAACTCTTTTTCTGTGATACCTATAAAAATTTGTAAGAGATGAGCTGCTGGTGTGCACCATTACACTGGAGGAAGACAGTGACATATTAGGCAGCCTAAGTTGCCTCAATGCAGGCTTTTATTAGCACACTGGCATTTGTGTAAAGGTACATGTCCACACGTCCAGTTTCTGTTCAATAACATCTGTTCATGAAGCTGAGATTTTGTTTCCCATGTATGCAAGTGCTATGCTTTCTAGTGCACATGCAGATATTCATAGATTCATAGATTCATAGATTAAGGGTCGGA
>NW_017729026.1:15734681-15750731 GCF_001723915.1 Gavialis gangeticus | reverse complement strand
ACCTTCTCTATCACGCCTGTACAGCCTATAGCCCCTAATATATAATATATTCTTTAGCAAGAAGGATACCTAAATCCAAAATATATAATAATTTGCATGGAGAACTGGAGCAGTTTTATAAAAAAGTATATGTAAGAGAAAATGTCTGAATTAGCAATATTTATTGCTGCTATTTGTCCACCCCCCCACTAAGCTGGTACCCAGAGCTGCTACCCTGGTCATCCTGCCTTAGGCAAAACATTACACAGAACACATGATTAACTTAAGATGTGTCCTGGCCGTACATTAATTCCATTAACAGCATGATAAAACAGGGAATAAGCCACAAAGTTATTATACAAAATATGTTCATGGTACCTATGGCACCTTTAGTTGAACATGTGGCCAGTGCTCCCTGCCTCTAGAGCACATCAGAGCCCTTCAAGACTTCTGTGTGCTCCAGAGGCTGGGACCGCTGGTCAGGTGATTAGGGTTCCCAGGTAGGGGAATGCATGTAGGCCTTAGGTTCAATGTGCTGCACCAGCTGGGAGCACCCATCAGCTGATTAGGGCTTACAGCCACAGAAGCTCACTATGTACTCGTCTGACTGGAAATGCCCATCAGCTGACCAAAGCTCCAAGTCAGGAGAGTGCATTGGGAGCTTCCAGCTAAGAGGGTACATTGAAGCCAAAAGCTCCCCTCTGCTTCCCCATTTGAAAACCCCAGTTAACTAATTGAGGCTCCCAGCTGGGGGTGCACAGGGAGCCAAGCTCACAACTTAGTGATGCAAGGGGAGCCTGGGATCACATTTTGGGTTTCCAAAATCAGGATCTTCCTGCACTGGCAATATGGCATGATGGTAGCTGATGCTCAGTCTCACAATTATGCCTACTGCCATGTATCTGTGGCACAGCAGGAAGTGCGATTTTTAGCATTGTGGATCAGATCCCATCACACCTTTAATTTAATGTTTGTAGGGCCTTAGTTATACTACTAGTCTACCTCTCTAAGTGCAAACCACCATACTTATGTCCCTAAAAAATGTGTCCGCTGTTTGGTTTTCAGGCTTCATTTTAGCCTTAAAACCAAATTACTAAAAACATTGAGGAGGAAGAGGATCCACCTATTTTTTGAGTTAATGGTTTTCCAGGGATTCCAAAATATTGGAATATGAATATGGCCACAAATCGACGAAGAGCAGATTTAGGTTGGACATTAGGAAGTACTTCTTCACAGTAAGGGTTGCCGGAATCTGGAATAGGCTTCCAAGGGAGATGGTGCTCTCTGCTACCTTAGGAGTCTTCAAGAGGAGACTGGACAAGCACCTAGCTAGGGTCGTCTGACCCTAGTGCTCTTTCCTGCCCTGGGAAGGGGGTTGGATTCGATGACCTACTAAGGTCCCTTCCGACCCTAATATGTATGAATCTGATTGCACTTAGGGTAAAGTTTAATATGTAACTTAGGCTATGCTAAGGACATGTAAAATGTGAGCATCCACATGTTTAAAGCTTGTTAAATCATGTGAGTTACCCTTTGAGCATCTCAAAGTTACATCACTTCAGGAAAGTGTTACCTCTAGGATGTGCTTACCAAGATTATGTTAGGGTAAGGATGGGCAATTATATGAGCTAGGGGGCCACTTAACAAGTTTGGGTGAGCTGGTGAGGGCTGGGAGGGAGAGGGTACTGGGGCTGAGATGCCAATTGATCCTATCCAGCCTGCCAGCCACCTCCAGGAGTCTGAGGAGGGAGGGATGTGACCTATGCCATTGCACTCTGCTGGGGCTGGGCCAGGCCATGCACTGCACAGATTCCTCCACCCCACCACATCCATCCCTCCACCCCTGCCCAGCTTCCTGTTGGCGCTGTGTGGTCTTAGCACCATAGTTGCCAGCCGGTTGGCCGCCATGGGACAAGGGATGATGCAGTGTGCCAGGTAGTTGTCCTGCCCACCCACTGCAATTAGCTGCTGCCACTGAACGCATTGGGAAAATGGGGTTGCAACTGCTCCAGGCCAAGCCTCCACTATGGCCAGCACAGAATCACCTAGTGGTGCCATGGTGGCAGCAGCTCATCTCCATGGGTGAATGGGGAGGTGGGTCAACTACTCAGCATGTTGCCTCACTCCCAGTCCTGTGCAGGCCCAACTGCCAGCAGCTGTGATGCCAGGAGATGTGGTGCCAGGAGTACACAGCCCAGCTCAGCTCAGCTCAGCCCAGTCCAGCCCAGCCCCAGATGTGGCTGAGTGAAGCAGCACAGGGTGCAGTCCTCCCTCCTCAGGCTCCTGGAAACAGCTGGCAAGCTGGATAGGATCAATTGTAGGCTGGATATAGCCCATGGACCCTTTTTGCCCACCTCTGTGTGATGGTAACTTCAACCTACTTCACAGAGATGAAACAAGCAATTTGAAGTCTTTCAGTGTCCTAGGATGCCCCACCTGCAGCCCCTTCTCTGCTCCACTCTTCCTCCATGGACAAAATGTCCACCCCCCTGAGCTCTACTGCCCAGCGGGTGGTACTGCCTAGGAGCAGACGGGGATCTGCCAGTTCCTGAAGTGGGGTTGCAGTGTTGGAAGCATAGAGCCGGAAGGCAGGGAGGCACAGGGTTATGGGGCTGTGGCTTCCTTCCTTCCTGTCTCAGGGTATGGGGTGGTAGGAAAGTTTCTGCTACCAAAATGGGGACCCAGGGTTTATCACAGTAGGATAATGGAGTCACAGGAATCAGAGAAACATGCTTCCCTATGGCTCTGCTGCTGCTATGCTAAATCTTAGTGGCTCTGCTACTAGTAACTGAGATTAATTGAACTTGTCTGCATCTTTTTCTGATTCTGGGGAAAAGGTGCAGCTCTCTTTGGAGAAGGCAAGGGATGAGAATGGGTTTTGGGCAAGGGTTGGTGGCAGGCTCCTTGCAGCATAACCCTATCCCTACCCCTCCTTCTCCATTCCAGGATAGGAACTTGGGGGCTCTAAAGAAGGAAGCCAAAGTCCTTCTGCCTCTCCAACTCCCAGCTCAATGTTCCAGCTGCTGCAACCCTCCTCTCCCAGCTCCACCTGCCCACCCAGAGCAAGTACAGAGGCCCAGTTTCCTGACTCCTAGCTATGCACCTGCTTACCACCCTCCTAGTGGTAAGTCAGATCTGTACAGGCAAGAAACAATATTAATGTATGACTGCTTACAGCATGTTCTAACTTGAACACCACTTAACATTCCACAGATCTAGTATGGACTAAGTGTAAATGTGTATCTTCCCTCTTAGAGGCCTAATGCTTGACATAGTATTTGGCCCATGTGTCTACATACTAGCTCTGTGATGGTGGGAGAAAGAAAAATAGAAACAGGCAGGGGAGGTGGGGGTTGTTAAGGCTCTCAGTTAACAGCCCAGGGGTTGTAAATTCAAGGCCATAGCAGAACTGTTTACGGTGTAGCCTGTCAGGTTACAACAAACCTGTGAATTCTGCTAAATACTCTTGCACAAGGACACAAAAAAGGAAAGGAAGGCAGAAGAATAACAAACATCTTGAAGTTAGGGCAGGTAGTTCTCCAGACAGAATTCTGCCTTCTTTTCTTTGTTGTCTTTCTATTTATAGAGGGCTATGTCTGTGTTGATTTAACCATTTCAATAGCATGTAGATAATGTGGGCAGAGCAGTGATGCATGATATCTTATACTTGCATAAAAAACCCTACCTCTGAAGTCAACCTGCAACCTTGGAGAGGGCGTGTTTTCTTCTACAGTTTCAGGCTCCTGCAGAATCTCCTTCTATCTGCACAAAAACTGGTTAGGCAGGAGCACTACGGTGCATCAAGACACTGAAAAATCTTCCACTTATATCAAACCCCATTCATCCAAATTATGCTCAAGTCCCTATATCATTTGGATAAATGAAGCTGGACTGTATTAGCTATAGACAATTTTAGAGAAGTTGTTCAGTTACCTGTTACAGATTATTTCATATTCATTCTGAATTACGATCTCTTGAATTTTCCTGTTATATCTATTTTGAACATGGAATTACATTATTTTTTAAATAGATTATACTACATTAATTAAATAAAGATCATTTGCTCTACAATCTACATCTGAGGCATCATGGGAAATCCATAAACTAGGGCCCATGCTGTGGGTAGACAGTGACAAAAAAAATGCACCGGAAGGCATGTGAACTGCCTCCACTTAAAAAAAAAGAGAAAAGAAAAGAAAAGAAAGTTCTATATCAGATGCAGTGTAAAAATGTATCCTTTAGCTGAGCAGTTTGATACAACAAATTTCAGAACAAAAGCACCTGATTCAGTAATTCACAACTAGGGTACTGTGGTTCCCTAGGGTGCCTTGAGATCCTTGTAATGGTGCAGAGATTTTAATTATGAATTCATAGTGTAAAAAACATTCTGACCAACTGTGGCCTTTCTGAGTTCTTGCAACAGATTAATTGCTCCATTATATTTGTCTTCAAGAAATGAATGAAAGCTGAGACCTGGTGTGTTTTGAGGGGTGCCTTGAATCTAACAAGGAGGGAGGGGTGTTCAGATGAGTGTGCACGTGCATTTCCGCAGGGACAAATAGCAGTGACATGGCACATAGTTGGGCTGCTGTTATTTGGCTCTGGGGAATACCCCTGCAGGCATGCTCTGGTGCATGACAGCCTGACCTAGGCAGGGTAAAGGGAGGCTGGGGCCAGCACCTGGGCTGTCTCCAGTAGCCTTACTTGGGGTTCTGGGGGTCTCCTGGGGATGCAGCAGTGGCAATCCAAGCATGCAGATCTTGGCCCACACGCTTTCGTCTGGACACACCCAGGCTGTCTTGAGTCTAAAAAACTTGCTAACTACTATCCTGATCTTTTGAAAATAAAGTTTAAACACTGTAATTATGCCTACAAGTATGTCACAGGGGAGAACCAAGATCTGGGGGAGCAACTTTTTAGGAAGGCACCCCTTGAGAAGAGGAGGCCTATGGTCACAAACTAACAGAGGGAAGATTTAACCTGGACATGAGGAGGAATTTCTTCTCTGTAAGGGTAAGTAGAACCTGGAACACACTCCCGGCAGAGGTGGTGCAGTCGCCATCCTTGGAAGTGTTCAAGAGGAGGCTGGATAAGCACCTTGTTGAGCTAATTTGAACTCATTAACCTCCTGCCTATGGCAGGATACCAGAGTTGATGATCTTCCAGATCCCTTCTGGTCCACTGATTCTGCGATTTATTACTAGTGACCCATCCAGAAATTCTTCTGAGTTGCATAGATAATCAACAACGCAGATACAGATCTGCTTACAGGATTGAGTAGTCTTAACCATATGTACACAAGTCCTGTCTTCCTTACACTGTCTGCCTATATAGAGAATTGATTTTTAAGTTAGTGGTAGTGGTTTTTAAATTTGTACTGTTCATGGAACTAGTGAAATTAAAGGCCACTGGTGTGCTTTGTGTTGGTGGTTAACTATGCTGTAACACAGGAATCAGCAATGTTTTTAGGCTGAGTTTCTAAAAACCCTGCAACCTCAACATGGAAGATGTTGGCATGCCAGAGGAAGATAGCGGGGAAGCCACGAGAAGCCCAATCCTTGTTGAGACAGTGCAGCCCTGGCCTCTTCCCCACCATCTGACCAGAGGTGCATGTGCAGCCGTCACTGGCAACCAGACAAGACAAGGCTCTGGACCATGATGCAATCACCTGCAGCCTCGCAGCTGCCTGCTGTGAGAAGCCTGGGCTCTGGGCAGAACCTGCTTCCTTCCATGGAGCCTGGGCTACTTGCCACCTGCTGTGAGCAGCTCAGGCTATGTGGTGGGCACCAGGAGACTGCCCAGAGCTGGGGCTGGCTGGAGTATGCCAAGCAAAATGGCTTCATGTGTCATGCTCTGGCATGTGTGCCAGGGGTTGCCAACCCCTGGTATAATATGATCCATTTCCTGGGGATGCATACTTCAGTTGAGTTTGGCTGCTGATTGAGGGTCTATAGCATGCCATTAGATTATGTAATTTGCTCCCCTGGGCTGGCCTACTTTAAAAGAAAAACAGTCCCAAATAATACTGTTTCAAATGTATTAAATTGTTATAATCAGCCAGCTTTCTTGTGTGATTTGCCTGTGTTCCACCCACACATGTACACATTTTTTCTTATAATATCTCATTGTATATTTTTTAAAAGATCACATTCATTTATTATGTCATATTCAAGGTCTCTCTCTTTATTTTTAAGACGCTTAATGGCACAGACCCTTGATTCTTAAATAAATCATGTTTTATTCTAGACCTCCATCCTCTGTTTTCAACTTTGCTCTTTTGATGTAGTTGAATCATGTATGGCAAGGGTGAAACTTGTATTTGTCAGATACCACACATTCTTAAAGCCTGGAAGGAATCAGGCTTTCCAGGTATCCTCTTCTGGAAGAAGCAAGTGAGTAATCCCATTTTCTTTTTATTTAATTGCTTAATATCATTTCCACTCCAATGATTTTGTAGGTGGATGCCTCCCAAGACTTCCTGGAAATGACCATAAGTAACATACGTGTCCCCCTTTTGGGTGGATTAAAATAAAGCTAATTAAGTGTGTTTTCCATGTGTTTCAAGTACTTTCTGTGGGGAAGTCTGTGATAATTGTTTTCACTAATTATCTTTTGATAATAATGGGAAGAAGAATATCTTGTCTCTTAGCTGACTAAAGGCTGTGGAATCCCTGCCTATGCAATGTTTTTAAGGCCAGTTTAAATAAACATTTATCTGGGCTGATTTAGAAAGGGGTGATCCTGTCTTGGGTGGGATGTTAAACCAGATGCCGTCATAGGGTCCTTTCCAGACTGAGGCTGAGTTACTCACCAAGGCTGTACTTGTATGAGATGCTGGTTCTCTGTGGTGTATTATTTGTCTCAAATCAGAGTCTCTACATTCATTATCTGTTCCCAAGATCATAGAATCACAGAAAATTAAGGTTGGAAGGGACCTTAGGAGGTCATCTAGTCCAACCCCCTGCCCACAGCAGGACCATCCTCAGTTAGATCATCCCAGCCAAGGCTTTGTCTAGACTAAAAACTTCCAAGGATGGAGAGTCCACAACCCTTTTGGGTAACCTGTTCCAGTGTTTTACTACCCTCCTAGTGAGAAAATTCTATCTAATATCTAACCTAAACTTCCCTTGCTGCAACTTGAGACCATTGCTCCTTGTTCTGTCATCTGCTACCACTAGCAGTCTAGCTCCATCCTCTTTCAAACCCCACTTCAGACAGTTGAAGGCTGCTATTAAATCTCCTCTGTCTTCTCTCTAGACTAAATAAGTTCAGTTCCCTCAGCTTTTCCTCATAAGTCATGTCCCCCAGCCCCCTCACCATTTTTGTTGCCTTCTGCTGGACTCCCTCCAATTTGTCCATATACTCTCTGAAGTGTGGGGGGAGGGAAGTGGTCACAGTACTTCGGTTGCAGCCTCACCAGTGCTGAATAGAGGAGAAAAATCACTTCCCTTGATCTGCTGGCAACACTCTTACCAGTGTAGCCCAGTATGCCATTAGTCTTCTTGGCAACAAGGACACACTGCTGGCTCATATTCAGCTTTATTGTCCACTGTAACCCCCAGGTCCTTGTCTTTAAAGCTGCTGCCCAACCAGTCAGTCCCCAGCCTGTACTGGTGTATGGGATTGTTCTTTCCTAAATACAGGACTTTGCATTTGTCCTTGTTAAATCTCATGCAATTTCTTTTGGCACAATCCTCCAATTTGTCTCAGTCACTCTGAATCCAAGCCCTACCCTCCAGCATATCTACTACTCTCCCCAGCTTGGCGTCATCTGCAAACCTGCTGAGGGTGCACTCTATATCACCTTTCATGCTGTTGATAAAGATATTGAACACAACTGGCCCCAGGACTGACCCCTGGGGCACTCTACTTCATACCGGCTGCCAACTAGACATAAAGCCAGTAATTGCTACTCTGTGAGTCCAGTGCTCAAGCCAGCTTTCTATCCACCTTACAGTCCATTCATCCAGCCCATACTTCCTTATCTTGTCAGTGAGAATGTTGTGGGAGATGGTATAAAAAGCTTGTTTTTTATCGAGATACACCACATGCACCGGTCTCCATGCATCCACAGAGCCAGTCATCTCAGAGTAGAAGGCAATCAGGTTGGTCAGGCATGACTTGCCCTTGGTGAATCTATGCTGGCTGTTCCTGATCATCACCTTTTCCTCCAAGTGCTTCAAAATGGATTCCTTGAGGATCTGCTTAATGATTTTTCCAGGGACTGAGGTGAGGCTGACTGGTGTGTAGTTCCCTGGATCCTCCTGTTGCCTTTCTTTAAATATAGGCACTACGCTTGGCCTTTTCCAATTATCTGGGATCTCTCCTGATCACTGAGTTTTCAAAGATGATGGCCAGAGGCTCTGCAGTTGCATCTGCCTGCTCCCTCAGTGTCCTTGGGTGCATCTCACCTGGCCCCATGGACTTGTACATGTCCAGCTTTTCTAAATAGTTCCTAACCTGTTCTTTCACCACTGTTGGCTGCTCATCTACTTATCAAACTGTGCTGCTAGGTGCAGTAGTCTGGGAGCTGACCTTGCCTGTGAAGACTGAAGGCATTGAGGATGCCTTTTCTGCATCCTCTGTCACTAGGTTGCCTCCCCCATTCATTAAGGGAACCCCACTTTCCCTGATCTTCCTTTTGTTACTGATATACTTGCAGAAACCCCTTTTTACCCTTCACGTCCCCTGCTACCTGCAATTCCGATTGTGCTTTGGCCTTTCTGACTTCATCCGTGCATGCCTGAGCAATATTTTTATACCCCTCCCTAGTTGTTTGTCCAAGTTTCCACTTTTAAGTTTCCTTTTTATCATTTAGTTTACTGAAGAGTTCCCTGCTAAGCTAAGCTGGTCATCTGCCATATTTGATATTCTTCCTGTGCATCAGGATGGCTTGTTCCTGTACTCTCAGTAAGGCTTCTTTAAAATATAGCCAGCTCTCCTGGACTCCTCTCCCCCTCAGACTGCCTTCCCAGGGGATCCTGCCTATGAATTCCCTGAGTGAGGCAAAGGCTGCTTTTCTGAAGTCCAGGGTTCTTACTCTGCCACTCTCCATCCTTCCTTTCCTCAGGATCCTGAACTCAATTACCTTATGGTCGCTACTGCCTAAGTTGCCATCTACTAGTACATTCCACATCGTTTCTTTCCTGTTTGTGAGCAGCAGACTAAGAAGAGCATGGCCCCTAGCTGGCCTCTCCAGTACTTGCACCAGGAAGCTGTCCTGAACACTGTTCAAAAACTTGCTGGATTACCTGTGCACTGCTGTATTGCCCTCCCAGCAGATGTCAGGGTGATTGAAGTTCCCCATGAAAACCAGGGCCTGTGATTGGGAAACTTCTGTTAGCTGTTTGAAGAAAAGCCTCATCCATCACTTCCTCCTGGTCTGGTGGTCAATAGCAGACTTCCACTATGACATTACCCTTGCTGCTCTCCCCTTTGACCCTAAACCAGAGACTTTCGACAGGCCTGTGTCCAGTTCTATACTGAAGCTCTGAGCAATCATACAGCTCTTTTACATATAGTGCCAATCCTCCTCTTCTCTCCTGCCTGTCCTTCCTGAACAGTTTATACCCACCCATGACAGAGCTCCAGTCACGTGAGCTATCCCACCAAGTCTCTGTTATTCCAGTCATGTCAGTTCTGTGACTGCAAGGATTTCCAATTCTTCCTACTTGTTTCCCAGGCTTCGTGCATTTATGTACAGGCTCCTTAGGTAACCAGTTGATTGACCTGATTTCTTAGGAAGAATAAGAACACCTCCCCTGATGGCCCTCCTGCTTGCTCTTCCTCGAGGTCTCCCACTTCCCCACTTACCTCAGGGATTTGAACTCCATCTTCTGGTGAACCTCATTTAAAGCCCCTTCACTGGGTTAGTGAGCCTGTTTGCAAAGATGTTCTTCCCTTTCTTCATCTGGTGGATCCCATCTCTTCCTAGCAATCCTTCTTCTTGGAACATCATCCTGTCATCAAAGGAACAAAAGCCCTTCTGGTGACACCACCTGTGCCATAATGCCTTCTTTATCTTCTGTTTCTAGAGCTTATTGGGTTCAATGCAATAGTTCAAACAGCAGATATTTGCATGGTAAGGGAAAACTTAAGATGTCACTTTTCTGGCTGAACTATGATTCTGCGAAGGTATATTTGTAACACCATTCCTCTGAAATTGTTTAGGGAAATGATGGAACAGATTTCCCAAAACCACTTTTGCATCTCAATCAATTGAAGTGGTTAACTGCAGGTTAGACAAACGTTTGTCTAGGATGGCTCTAACAGGGAGGATGTTGGATGAAATGAGCCCTTGACATCCTTAGCAGCATTATTTTCCCATGATTCTCTTGTTCTGTTCCATGTATAGTTGACTAAAAGTAAAATTTCATTGCATTAGATTTTGCCAAAAATATTGGGTCAACACCCTAAACATGCTGAATACCATCAGCCCCTAATGAATAATATCAGCCCCTCTCAGAATTGTGCATGCTTTATTTATTGTGGCATTGAAGCTGTTAAACACACTCTTCTCATGACAGCTATCACAGGGAGGAAAGAAAGCTTTGTAAAAAGATAAAGTGTTTGTTATAAAGATGTGTTTGTCATACTGAGACTGGAATAGGGATGCTTGATAAGAAGAAAACACAGGTCATTTGCTTTTCATATACCATTGATAATGCAAAAACAATTGTTGGCAAGTGTCATGCTGCTAAGAAGTTAGAGGGCTACTCTATTAAAAGGCAGGTGTCAACACAGGATCTAATAACTAGGGATCTTCTTAACTTGAGGAGGTGGCCAATTTTATGGACAGATCACAGGGCCAGCCACCATTTTTGAGGGCTTATGATGTTGCCCTTCTCATGCCTCTGATTGGCTAAGAGGCCCCAGTGGTCCTTCCCCTCCCCCGATTGGTGGAAAGGCTGTCCATCATATGGCTCTGCCTTTCTGGAAGCCATTCAGGCCAGCAGCCTCGCTCCCGTCTTCCCCCCAGTGGGCCCCAATGGCTGGGAGGACTTCTAGCTCTCACTGGGGAGCCAGCACTTTATCTTTAGTAGGTTTTTTTCCCTGCAGATTTTGCAGAGATCATCTGATTTTATGATTTCTGTGAAATCTGTGCAATTCTGATTTGGGTAGGTCCCTACTAATAATTAGTCACCATTTCTGAAAGCTTGCTAAGAACTTTTTCCCAACTACTCAGTTGGTCTAATAAAAGATATCACATCTAACCACAGAACCTTGCCTGCCTATGTCCTTATGCTGAAAGATTCAAACTTCCACTAAAGAAGGAACTTGCTTCATATATTAGGTAAGTTTTTATGAGAAATTATATTTTTTGTTAGGAGATCTATTTCAGTCAAGATCATGAAATACTTTAAGAATCATTTTCTACAGGTGCAAACTCTAAAAATAATGCAAATTTGTTTACAAAACCATCAGTATAACAAAGCCAGTTAACCTTTAAAATGTCCATAGCAATTCATTTGAAGTACTGTAAAGGTGACTTCTAAATAGTTGTCTAAATTGGTGCAGCCTCTGTATTGCATGATGGAGTCGTAGTACTTACATAAACCCTGGCTCATTAGTTCTCTACATTCTCAACTCCTTGATTGATGAATTATTTAATCTCCCCTTTTGAAAAAAACAACTTCTTGTCTAAGGAACTACACAGCAGTGAATCTGCCCTGAATCCAGCCTTAAAAGATAGGTGTTAATTTAATCTGTCTTTGTATATCGTGCAATTAAATCAGGCAAAAGGTGAGCCAGAACTATGTTGTCAGTAAGAAGAAAACCCAGCAGGTAACTTGCTATCTAGTGAAACTCTAAATGAAAAAAAGGAAGTTCCCCAGAATTTGAATCTGTTGTTCCTTTTAAACTACTTCAGTATTATACAGAATAGAAAATGAAAGATTATTAAAGTTAGGCAGAATCTATGCTATTATTTTTAGTCTTTTGTGAGATTCTGCTTGGAGGAATGGACGTTTCCCAGTATCCAGTCCCTATTGTTTGAATTTCAATCAGTTTATAAAAGAAAAACTGCAAGTCCCATGTTTGTCCTATATATAAAAGGACTAACAAAAAATCTCCTAACAAAAAATATAATTTCTCATAAAAACTTACCTATATATAAAAGGACAAACATGGGACTTGCAGTTTTTCTTTTATAAACTGAGTGAAATTCAGACAATGCTCAATAATAAAACAGAAAAGTACCGCACATTTCTCTCACTTTTCCCTACCTTTCCATCTGTCACTATCTGTTGGGCAACATGTCACATGAAACATTTTTGCAATGTGAGTCAGTACAGAATCATCCTGTCATATGTATCTGAATCTTAATGACCCAGTCCAAATGATAGATTTTTATCTTTTTTTCTCTGGCTTTTGTGTATATTTTCCACTAGTCCACACTTTCTGTAAGGATCCAAAAGTTTTCCTTCTCTGTTTTCAAATTGCTTAATACACACACATGCACATATTCACTGTGTAGATGTTTCTGTTTAGTGGTAACAGCTAAATGTTTTGTATTTGAGTCAAGACATGCCAGATCTCTAAAGACTATGTTGTACTTCTAAATGTGTAAGGAGCATCAAGCTTCAAACACAAGACATGAGGCAGGACATTAATTTTTCCTTGGTCCTGGAGCTGAGCTGACCCTAGGGAGGTGCAGGACCTGGGGTAAATCAGCCTGTGTGGGTCCCCCTTAACACTGCACAGAGCTGTGGTAGCCCTGCAAAGGGGTGGGTTGGGGGTGGTTTCTGTGCTTCTTCCATGGCATGGAGCTGAGCTGCCAGGTCCAAGCAGGCCCCACAGGAGAGGCCACGGCTGCTCCGCCTGGCTCGTGGGTTCCCCCAAAGCATGGGACCCGGGGCAGTTGCCCTGATTTGCCATACCCTAGGGACAGCTGTGTCCTGGAGTACAGCAATACCAGCTACTCTAAACCAGCTACATGTTTGAATCCTCTCTGTGGAGCCAAAGCTTTGCACATTGTTTGTCTACCTGATTTGGTGTGAAGATGAGCAAGGCAAAGATCTAGCTAGGGTCCACAATTTTATAAATTTTACAGTGTAACACCCCTACGTAGACACCACAACATACCCTCAATATTTAATTTACTGACTTTTTCCCTAAGTTGATTTTCCTCATTCTAACCAATTCTTCTCTCCGCATGCTAGAACTCTCTCTTATCTGTTTTTTTTTTTTTTCCCTAAGTAGCAATTCAAATTCATTTGAGGTTTCCTACATTCTTGGAACTGTGTGCTGTGTACTAACAGGGCTGTTCCCACCCCATCCAGAACTCTGGCACTACCTCGGGGGAACAACATCTTGTTACAGGAAGCCTCCAGTGGCAGGCAGTGCAGGAAGACCCTGAGGAGACAGGAGGACTGGGTGTGCAGGAGCAGCCCGTCAAAGACATAAGGAGACCAGGGCTATTGTTGTTGCTCCCAAGGGACACAGGGGAAGCAAGGACACAGGTACAGCTGGAACTAAGTTACAGTTCCCTCAACTTCTTCCTAGGCAGTTGGCACCAAGGGGAAGGACCCGGAGAACAGCTTTGACAACACAGTTATTGAAATATAGGGAATGGACCCACATCCCATGCCATCCACCTCACAGGCAGCCCAATGATGAACACCTGCTCCCCAGCAAACCTCAGTTTACCTGTCTCTGGGAGAAACTATATGCCCAGAGAGACAATTTCCTGTGTTGGCACTAAAGGTGATCTGGGCCCCACCCTCCAATGGCTCCTCACAGGTCCTGCTACTGATGCAGAAACTGCTCACCAGTTCTTTTGGTCCCAGCATGGTTTAGGCTAGAAAAGCAGTCCTGGTCCCAGTGTCTGGGGTAGAAGAGCAGTCCTCTTCCTGGTCCCAGCATGCAAACCCTAACAATGTCTTCACCTCATCCCAAGGACAGCACTGATCCTGATAGTCCCAAGACAGAGCTATTGCATGCGAAGTTAGAGGTCAGTATTGCACTGCATGGATGGGATAGGGACAGAGGGAACTGTACAACCCTAGGGTCATGACCAAGCATCATCTGTACCAATGGATAGGAAGGTAGAGCAGTAGTGAGGTATTGGGTCCTATAGCCTGTAGCCTACTGTCCAAGACTGTCATCTGAAGGCATTTGTTGGGCCATCACCCCCTCTCTTTCCATGGTGGTGAGTAGCTGCTACTGAGTATCTTCCTGGGCAGAACCCCAAACAGCCCATCATGGCATAAACCCCCCACACTTGTGCACGGGAAGTGGGGGTCCAAATGTTGCTTCCACCTTTTCTAAACAAAGCACATGTATGAGGGTGCTAATTGCTCAACTATTCACTCAGCACTGGCTAGCTCACACCCTTGCTCCCATACTTGCATCCAACATGGACCTGACATGCCCATTACATGACCTTGGAATTTTTGTCCCTCATTAGTCAACAGTGTGAAAAAAAAATCTAGCTTAGTCATACTATCCTAACTATGCTTCAAAGCTGTATGTTGTTGAGAAGACAAATCCCTCCCCAAATGCTGGAACATCTCCTTCACTCCATCTACCACAGCAGGAACTCCTCCTCCCTTCCCCAACCCCCCTCACCAGCACAAATACTAACTGTAGCATGTACCATATACAAGCCCTCATAAACAAGCCCTCTGCCTTTCCTTACAACCTTGTGTGCAACTTTTTGCCAGATGCTTCCTGGCTAGACCTTAATTACAAGGTGGTCCAAACACCCTGCCATTTCAGTGGAGCATGGTCTGTTATCAATGTAAATTCCCTACCCATCAAATAATATCAAAAATGGTCTACCGCCCATCATATTGCCCGGCATTCCATTTCATAGGCCACTGGTCTCTCCATCCTTCCTCCTGCGTCAGAACCGCTCCTAGGGCTGTTTCCGATGCATCTGTCTGCAATACAAAGGGTTTTGTGAAATCAGGAGTATGAACCACCGCTTTATCACACAGAGCTCCCTTCAATTGTTGGAAACTTCTTATCATGTCTCCCGACCAGGTTATCCCTTTTCTCGGTGACCCTTTTAGCGCATCTGATAGCGGTGTCACCAAGTCTGCGAAGTGTGGTACAAAGTGGCGATAATAATTGACTAGATCCAAGAAAGACCGGAGTTGTTTTGCTGTTTTGGGAGGGTGGAAGTCACAAATGGCCCTCACCTTATCTGCTAGGGGCCGGATGGTTTCTTGTCCCACCAAGAATCCCAGGTATTCATTTGGTGATGGGCTAATGCGCGCTTATGGGGATTTGCTGTTAAACCTGCTTTCCTCAATTCCCCGAGCACTGCCCTTAAGGCTTGTAGATGTTGGGTTCAAGATTGCGTAAAAATGACGACGTCACCAATGTACGCTGCAGTATAACTGGTGTGAGGGGCTAAGATTTTTTCTAGCAAACGTTGGAAAGTTGCAGCCTCTCCGTGCAACCCAAATGACATGCATACGAATTTGTATAAGCCCCAGGGTGTGCCAAAGGTGGTTTTAGGCCGATCACGTGGGGCCAGTGGGATCTGCAAAAAGCCTTTCACTAAATCTACTGTGGATATGAAATTGGCCGATCCAATTTGTTCCACCAATTCATTGATATGGAGCATGGGGAACGCATCAAAGATGGCTATTTCATTAAGACATCGATAGTCGATGCAGAGTCTCAAAGTACTGTCAGGTTTAGGCACCGGTACCAAGGAACTCCTCCACAGGCTCTTGACAGCCTTATGACCCTAAGCTCTAACAACTTTTTAATTTCTTTGTGTATTTCTCCCATGAGGTGGTGCGGTATAGGTCGCCAGCGTTCCCTCCCTATAGCCCCCAGAGGCATGCAGATTGAGTGACACGCTCCCTGAGCCCAACCTGTCTCCTCTCTAAATACGTCTTTGAATTCTCTGATGAGTATCTGTATCCTTTCTTTTTGGAATTCTGTTAGTCCGTCTCCTATAGAGAGATTTTTTTCCAGCCCTTCTGTCCCTGCATTCAACTCTCTTCCCTGGGGCCCAACTCTCTTCCAGAAAAACGGCCTTCAGGTTGTCGCCATTCTCGCAGGAGGTTAATATGGAAAAACTGTTTCGTCTGGCAATGCCCTGGCTGGTAAACC
>NW_017729026.1:15728586-15729681 GCF_001723915.1 Gavialis gangeticus | reverse complement strand
GGCCCAACTCTCTTCCAGAAAAACGGCCTTCAGGTTGTCGCCATTCTCGCAGGAGGTTAATATGGAAAAACTGTTTCGTCTGGCAATGCCCTGGCTGGTAAACCTCACAATCCACTGGGCCTACCCTTCTGGTTATCTCAAATGGTCCCTGCCATTGTGTTAACAATTTGCTAGTGGATGTGGGCAGCAAGACTAGTACCTTCTGTCCTGGTTTGAACTCCCGCTCCTTGGAACAGCCATCGTATCTGGCTTTCTGTTGTAGCTGGGCCTGCCGTAGGTTCCCTATGGCAATGTCTCGGGCCATGTGTACCGAGTGCTGGAAGTTTTGCCGTTATGTTGAAGGTTCCTGCGCTGTGGTAGAGGGACGTTCCCAATCCTCTCTTAACATCTGTAGTAGGCCCTGCGGGCAGTATCCCAAGACTAACTCAAATGGGGAGTATTTCAGTGATTCTGATGGAGTGTCATGGATGACAGACAGCACTAACGGGAGCAGTAAGTTCCATTTTTGAGATTCTTCCTGTATGGACCATCGGAGAATCTTCTTGATGGGCCTGTTGAGTCTTTCCACTAACCCGTTCGTTTGGGGGTGGTACACTGATGTGCACAGTTGTTTTATCTTTAAGGTTTGGCACCCCACGTTCAACACCCCCAACATGAAGTTGTGCCCTTGGTCAGTTAATATCGCTTGGGGTATCCCTACCCGGGCGATCCATTTTATGAGTTCCTCCGCAATACGAGATGCAGTCACTGTTCTTAAGGCCACTGCATCGGGATATCTTGTGGCGTAGTCTATGAATATTAGGATGTACTGGTTACCAATACTACTACAAGGCAAGGGCCCGACCACGTCCATTGCTACCCTTGAAAATGGTGTGTCTATTATGGGTAAGGGCTGCAGGGGAACTGGATGAGGGCAATCCTCTCTTGCCTTCTGACATATGGGACATTCGGCACAACGCCGGGCTACCTCCTCCCCGAGCCCTGGCCAAAAGAAGCGCCGGGTAATTTGAGCTATAGTTTTATCCCAGCCAATATGGCCCCCGGTTGGGTTAGCATGTGCGATATGCCACATGAGCTTCCTAAAGCATGCAGGTA
>NW_017729026.1:15718444-15727029 GCF_001723915.1 Gavialis gangeticus | reverse complement strand
TCCCCCACTGGTGCTCCTGCTGGTCTCTCCCCTTCCTCCTTGCACACAGTTCCTTCTAACTCCCCTGACCAGCTCCTGAAGCTGCTGCCATCAGTTGGCCACAACTTTATAAAAACATGGCTAATGAGCCGCTCGGGTTCCGCCGCCACTTCCAGTTTCATCGTGGTTCTACTTAAAGGTAAGAACCTTTCTATTTGCTTCTCTTTTCTTTCTCTTCTTTCTCTGCCCCGTTCCTGCTCCCTGGGTTCCTCCCCGGCTCCCTGGGGTTTTCCCCTCGGTTGCTCCCCAGGACAGACCGCTTGGTACAGGGGTGGCTCATTGGGCAGGATGAGCTCACCCACGAGTTCATGGTCACTGACAATGGGGACAATATGGTCAAGGTGGTCTGTAATGCCAACTTTGTTGGCATCTGCTGTGTGCCACACAAGTTCCACCTCATAGTCAGGGATGCCTTGGAGGGAGACAGGGATGCCACTGATGGTGCCATCACCACCAGCAAGCTCATTTCCAAATGCAGGAAGGTGGCAGGCTACTTCTACTGATACATTAAGTGGGGCAAGATGCTGCTGGAGAAACAAGCAGAGGTGAACATCCTGCAGCACAAGAAAGCACCTGCAGTTGGTGTGTGTATGCGCTGTTCCTGGATGGAAGTAATAGTAAAGAAGCCAGAGGCTGGCATGCAATGCAGGCAAGAAAGCCAGTCAGTGAAAATAGAAATGGGGGCCTCAGGGGGTGAAGGACAGGCTGGGGATGGGGGTGCTAAGGTGGATGTAGAAGGTACCTTAGGTACCTAAGAAGTCAGATGTCCAGCAGGTTATAGTGTGTCAGAATTACACGGTCTGTATTGAGTCCATGAGTTTCTGTACCTACTGCCTAGGAGGTCGATGAAGTGATGTTCATTCCCTTTCAAGATCAGGCCTGGGAGACTGGTGACAGAGGTTTTTTTTTTTTTGTGAGAAATATGCCCCACAGGTAGTTGGGTATTGTTGTCTTTGGTAGATTCTGGTGTGCAGTTTCTGGGGGTACTGGAGATTGTTGTCAGGTTTTGTGTTTTGAACTGTAGGAAGATGGCTTGAGTTCTGATGATGAAGTTAGGTTAGCAAGGTTCAGTGCTTGTTTGAATTTACTAACCACTTTTCACAGCCAGGCCTATGAACTTTACTTCATCAGCCTCCTAGGTACAGAAACTCATGGACTCAATAAAGACATTGGATTTATGACACACTACAACCTGCTGGACATCTGACTCCACAGATACCTCTCCATTTTTACCTGTGCTGCTACATCCTACTCCTCCCAAAACTCCAGCCTGTCCCTCACCCCTGACACCTCCACTTCCATTTTCACTGACTGGTTTTCTTGCCTGCATTGCATGCCAGCTTTTGACTTCTTTACTATTCCTTCCATGCAGCAACAGCGCGCGCACGCGCACGCACGCGCGCGCACACACACACACACACACACACACACACACACACACACACAACTACAGGTAGTTTCTCAGCCTGACCAAGGGTTTTTCAATCTGAAGGCTTACTAAGATATATTTCTGTAACTAACTATTCATTTGGTCTGTTAAAACATACCAGATTAGACTGACCGAAAGCAAAGGACCTTGCCTGCCAGTGCCATGTCTGCCAGTACCAACCCCCCTAGCACCTACCCAGAAGGACGCAGGACCCTGGGCACATCTGAGCCCCAGGCCTGGGACTGGCAGGGAGAGTTCTCTGGCAGCTGCTGGAGAAGAAGCTCCTGCAGGAAAGGAAAGAAAGGCTCTGTCACAGTTTGGCTGCCTGAGATGCTGCTGATGATACTGTGCTGCTCACTAATTTATTATTATATGTTGTTATTTAAAGTGGTGAATTGGATGAGGCTGTAGGGGAGGAGGAGACCTCACTGGGGCACACTACTGTGTTGTGTAGAGGCCCCAGTGCCAGTGAGGGTGCACCTTAACACACACACACAATCACACATGTCATGAGTTTTGCTTATCAGCAGCCTAAGGTACAGTTTCCCAGAAACCCCTGCACCTATCTCCTTGAAAGCTGGCAGGCTTCATGGCCTCAGCAGGGGCTACAATACCTGCAGTTTTCATCCTGCTGTGCCTTAATACACATGTGACATGAGTTTTGCTTTCAAGATTTCAGGTGCAGTTTCCCAGAAACCCCTACACCTATCTCCTTGAAGCTTGGCAGGCATCATGTCTTTAAAAGGGGCTACCAGCCATGCAAGTTTCATCCAAATCAGGTGTGAAATGACAAAATTAGAGGCTCTTTCATGCTTCCCCATTATAGCCTATGGGCAAAATGTCAAAATAGCATAGAAATAGTAAAACAGTTTTGATTAAACAAAATAAAACAGCAGTTTCTAAATTAAATGAAACTCAAAATGAAACACTGTCCCATCAAAACGGAGGTCAAAACAGAATGGTGTTGTTTTGCACACCCTACTTCCTAGGTTTAATCAGGGTAATTATATTGCAGTTTCAGGCCACCCACAAACAAGTGGCTGCACCAGTCTCCACGGAACCTCAGCCTGGCTCCTTGCCAACGGTGGTGCACATGTACCTTGGGGCCAAAGGTAGGGAAGGGACTGGAGCTGTACTGTCCTTGGCCCCTTCTCCACCGTTGGCCTCAAGGCATGCGTGCACCTACTGCCGGCCAGGAGCCGGTCCAGGGCTCTGTGGAGCCTGGTAAATTGGTTTGTAACCTCCTGGCTGCTTGTTACAGCCTGCCTGGGCCTGGGCAAGCCATTGCCATTGGCCGTGGAGCCTGGGCTTTTCACAGTAGGTGGCGGGGAGCATGCAAGCAGCTGCACCAGGCTTCTGTAAGCAGCTACCTGCCACAGCCAGCCCGGGGCTTGGCAAGCCCATGCCACTGGCCAGGAGCCTAAGCTACTTGTAGCGTCCCTGCTCCCTGCTGTGAGCAGTCCTTGCCCTCCCTTCCCTCCCTTTCTTCTCCTCCCACCTTCCCCTGTGCTCCAAGACTGCAGGGCTTCCCTTTGCTTGCCAGTAAGGATTTGATTTATTTATTTATTTTTGCAGCAAGCCTGCAATTTTCCAAGGAGCTTGCCCTTTTTTTTTTGTTGCAGAAAATGCCTTATTTTGCATTTCCTGAGAAAATTGCATGATCACGCTTTTGGTAGGTCCCTAATAATGGTTTTCGTAGGTCTTTTAGTTGGAAAGTTATGTAGATGACATATACTTAAGCCCTGTTTTATCCCATGCACAATTTTGCAGCGTATGGTATATTTTTTGTGATTTTTAATTGAAAAGGAAACTTGAAGGGAAAAGACTCTGTGAAAGATATTCATTGTGACAAAAGCTACCTTGGCCAAAATAGACAGTATGTATTTCTAATAATTGTCTACCTCTTCTAGAATCTGACTTATTAATGGGGATGTCATACTGAGGCCACATAGGTGTTCCAGGTTAGTTGAGATAGTTTCATAGTAGCTAGGGTCAGGAGGGACCTTAAAAAATCATCTAGCCTGACCCCCTGCCACAGGCAGGAATGAATGCTGGGTTCACAAGACCCCAGACAGGTGATCATCCAACCTCCCCTTGAATTTGCCCAAGATACGGGTGAGGACCACTTCACTGGGAAGTTGGTTCCAGATTTTGGCCACCCTGACTGTAAAAAATTGCCTTCTGATCTCTAACCTAAACCTGTTCTCCATCAGCTTATTACCATTGTTCCTCGTCACCCCAGGTGATGCTGGGGAGAAAAGGGTTCTACCTATTTGCTGTTGATCGCTGCTGATGAGTTTGTAGGCAGCCACCAGGTCCCCCCTCAGCCTCCTCTTGCTGAGGCTGAACAGGTTCAGGTCCCTCAGTTTCTCCCCATAGGGCCTGTCCTGCTGCCCTCTCACCAAGTGGGTGGCCCTCCTCTGAACCTTCTCCAGGCTGGCCACATCTGTCTTGAAGTGCAGAGCCCAGTAAAGGATGCAGTACTCCAGCTGTGGCCTGACCAAAGTTGCACAGAGGGGGAGTATCACCTCTCTGGACCGGCTTGAGATGCATCTTTGGATGCATGACAAGGTATGGCTGGCCTTGCTGGCTGCGGTCTGGCATTGGTGGCTCATGTTCATCTTGAAGTCAATAATGACTGCAAGATCCCATTCCGCCTCTGTGCTTTCAAGAGGAGAACTCCCCAGCCTATATGTATGCTGTGGATTCCTTCTCCCAAGGTGTAGTACCCTGCATTTGTCTACGTTGAACCCCATCCTATTCTCATCTGCCCACTTTTGTAGTCTGTCTAAATCTATTTGCAGCCTATCATTCTCTTCAAGTATGTCCACCTCACCCCACATCTTAGTATCATCTTTGCCCCTAAATATTTTGTAAACACCAAATTCCTTGCTTGACTTTTACTTACTTGTTTCGGATAGTGTTAACCCTAGGAGTTCTAATTTGCTGCTGCTCACTTCACAGTTAGAGATGCCTCTAAATTTTTAATTTCCTCTGAAACTTTCTGTTTTTTTAAACAGTGACTGCCTAAGGCAAGATGCATAAACAAGTCTGACTCCACAGCCTGCTTGTTCTGGTCCCTGATGCTTGGACTGTTTATATTAGACAGTTATTAGAAACAGAAATAATCCTGGCAGGGGCAACAGGAACCCAGGACTCCACCCTCACAGTAGAGTGTTCTAACCAGTAAGCTACATAAATTAGCTCCCTCTTACTTGACCTGGTAACTAAGCTTTGGTACACAAATGGCCAAGCTCAGCAGAGCCATGAGCTTAGACATACACCTGTGCTTAGTGTTGTCTATTGGCTGTCTCTCTGTGGCTTCCCACTCAGCATCCAGGCTTTCTTGATTACTTAAGAGGCACTTAACTCTATCCATTCCTGTATAGGTAGTCAAGGTGCCTGCCTCTGTTTCTTTGAATCATTCTCCTAGGACCATTTGCCTAACCTTTAGGCATACCAGAGCTTAAGGAGAGAAGCTTAAGGGGGAAATCAGAATTTTTTATGAGCTGCTTTAAGTTGCTCTATTCAACCCTGTCCAAAGCCTTTTTTTCATCTAATAATATGCACAAAGACTTGGTTAATTGCAATGTTTCTAGTTCCCATCCTTACTTCTCTTTTATGGTCACATTTGCTAGTGGCATTACTTATAAGAGTATTTAGTGGAGGGATCCTTGTGTCTTTGTACATCCAAGTTAGCAGACACCTACATAAGTGCAAGGGTCTATCGATGTAGTTGCTTGAGGTGGTCCACAGTTTGATGATGCCTCAGTTATCCTCTTGGCCATCTTCACCAGGAGTGGAATTTTCCAAGAGCACCTAAGTTAGAAGCATAATTTCCATAGAGCCTCAATGAAGAAGAAGAAAACAATGGTCTTCAGCCACTGAATAGATTATAATGATGTTTCATTCACAGGATTTGTATGGGACAGTGAGCAACTCACACTAAACCAAAATCTTCTTCTTTTTTAGAAAGCTTATCAGGGATCTGATTTGTATAAGTATTCAGCATTCTCAGTTGGAACTGAAACCAATAGGAGTGACACATGCAATAACATATAATGTCAAAACTCCAATTTTAGCTTGACAATCCCAGTTTAGTGGACACTTGGAAAGACATGTGCTTTAGCTTTCCATTTGTAAAATGGGGACAAAAACTTACTTTTGACTGAAAATCTTGTTGAGAAAAATAATTCATTTTTGTGAAGTACTTGACTATTATAGTCATTAGCACTATAGAAAAGCCTGGAAGGAAATAAGTAGTTCTGTATTTAGAGCCAGGTCTGAAAAGGGGACAGATAATGCATGGAGCTACACATTGAATGACAAGAACAAAATGAAATATCAAATAATTACTCATACATACAAATAGTTTACATAGTGCATTCCATGCATTGAATGAAGTATGCTAGTGTTAAATAGACTGTAGCATAATGCATCCTTACAAGAGGGTTAAATTAATGTTGTACATGCAATCTTAGTTCTAGAATTTTCTAACTTTTGAATGCTTGATCACAACCTTACACATTCTTTAACATAGCTTTTGTGTCTAATTGCTAATAGGTTAAAAGATATTTCTTTTTTCTGTGGGATAAATAGCCATTTGAAACTGTATTTTCCTAACTGAGGAAATGGTGATGCTCATTCCAAATGCGTATCATCTTTATTTCCTGTCATGTAGAATAAGTAAAAGCCCCTGCATATTCTCTTCTACTTTGCTACTTAATTTGATGAATTGCTAGAGTATTTTTTTCTGCCCATTTTTAATGAGAGATCTCTAGTTACTGAATCTCCTGTTCAAATTGTCTGGCTTGTGCCTTCTCTTTGTTTGTCCAGTGGAAAGTATTGTAATAAAGTGACCTTTCATGACTGCCCCACATGTGGCCAAGGGTGGCTCCTTATATATTTGTTGTTCACTTCAAATTAGTTGGAAATGTTGGCTTGAAATAATTTAGCTTTACCTAGATCCCATAATTGGAGATAATTCATGTTTAAGGTTTTCTATAAAGGGATTTTCTGGCTTAAGCAAATGTCTAAATTTCATACTTTAAGGGAAAGAAAATCAAATGGTAGGTTGTTTAATCCCTATAGAAAAGACACACCATTTGTTTAGTAATCAAGATGAACAATCTAAATGTCACAGAAACCTTATCACAGAAGGCGAAGTAACAGAGTACAGGAGGTATGCCAAGATTAATGGCCAGGTTTTCTAGTTTACAAAGGCAATAGCATGCCAGTTTCATTTAAGCCAGGTTAGTTGTAGTTGTGTTCTTAGAAAGGGGGGAAAAGAGATCGTTTTTAGGGCACTCTAAGTACTGGCAGTAATGAGGACAGGGCTGCTTGCAAGCTACCTTGGTGTGGCAAGGGCTAGCTGGACAGGAAATTAAGCTCAGGTGCCTGGTCAGCCCCTAGCACCACTGCAGCCCTGTCCCTATTGCCACCTGGCAAAAATGAGGACATTTTTGCATTAGAATGTCATGACAAAAACTGTATTAAAATGCTAATACACAGTAAAATTAAGCTACTGAGCATTAAGCATCACTAAAAAAGCATGCACTTTTGCTACTGAGCATTAGGGAAGCTTAATGCACATTTAGTTAGTACCTCATGTTAGAGGTTCTAAATAAAATGTGCACATGCAAAAATTCATTAATAATGTGTAGACACACCCTCTGTGTTGAAATGTTCCTTACAAAAGAATTTTCCCTTATCTGGCTAGCTTGCCTTGTGCTGAGATGCAATGCTTGCATTTTTATGAAGTCTCTGTGAAATCATGTATAATAGTAACACTAATGTCATTACATAAATTGTCATGTAGTAATCATATAGAAGTTCTCAAAAGTTTAAGAAAAAAAGCTTGGTTGTTTTTTCTATGATGGAGTGATGTTCCATAAGCTTTTTAAAAGGCAGGAGTGGTCACTTCAATAGATTTTTAGAATAACGTAGAAGCAGGCAGGTTATGATGCTGTCTATAAAAATGGGTCACTAAGCTCAGGCAAAGAGTATATATTGATTTTACAGAGAAGAATAAACAGCTGTACTTAGGTTTGGTCAGTGGCCAGGAGTAAAATGCCTGCTGTAGACTCCTTGTGCTTTGACCATCAAGGCAATTCTATAATGCTGTCAGCATCTGGAATACCGAAAGTGATTGTTTCAGATAACTGTACTTAATTTTTCTGAACCTTTTCAGTAAGTACACTAAGGATTTGATCATGTTTCTACTGAAGTCATTCAGAGTTCTACCTGCAGTTCCAGTGCAGATAGAACTCAATGCCAAATCTTCTGCTTATCAGCCAGCATCAAATGGGTTAGCAAAATGTATTATGAAGATATTTAAAGAGCAATAAGAAAATGTAAAAGGAGTGATCTAAAACTTCCTATTGCAGATTTCTTGGTCTTTTTCATCAGTCCAAAAGCTTTAGTAGTATTATTTCTGAGATGTCTGTTATCACCAGATCTGGTTCACCAGACTGGATTACTAGACCGAACAAAAGTATTGGAGGGGGAGAAAGCACCAGTTAAACAAAAACAACAGCACTAGTTTTATGCTTGGATTAGAGAGTTTAGGTATGGATTGACAGAGGCAAATGATGAAGAGGGACATATAATAAAAGGCTTAGTGCTTCTGTCTGTCCATAACACTGGGGGCCAACTATGCATGCACCCTGGAGAGGGCAGGTGGCAATAGGCTGCATGGGCCCCACCTCCTCAGGCAGGGAGCTGGAGGTGGAGGGAACTCTCAGGCTTTAAAAATGTATCGATTTGCCCCAGCTCCTGTCAAAGTTGATAGGAGTCAGGGGCAGTAGAACCCAGGAGGAGCCTCAGAAGGACTGAGCAGCCCATCCTGTCCCACCCACAGCAGTTGCACTCCTTGCCTGTGGGCACTGTCCATACCACATAGCCCAGCTGTATGGCAGGAGAGGGGAGTATGGAGCCACCCACTAGGGTGTATATGTGTGTGGTATGGGTATGTGTGGGGTGTGTGTGTGTGTGTGTAGGCAGGGGCAGGGTAGGTGGGTGTATTTGTGGAACCAGGGGCACAGTGGGTGGGTGTGATTATGCAGCCAGGGGCAGAGTGGGTGTGTGGGTGTGGTTGTATAGTCAGGGGCAGGGTGGG
>NW_017729026.1:15711074-15716074 GCF_001723915.1 Gavialis gangeticus | reverse complement strand
TGTGTGCTGCTTTAATAAAAGCCAGCTACTTTATCATATAGCTAAACGTATCTGCACCTTTTCGAAAATACAGGTGCTATCATTCAGTACAGCTGACAGAATAAGTTGCAACAAAGAATTTACTCAAATAAGGTATTATTGCAACTAATAATTTGCAGCAGAAGAGTTACTGAACTGCTCCTTTTCCCTGAGCTGACCAGTTTGCTATGAGTTCTACCTAGGCCTGTCCCACTTCAATATTTTATGATCTGCCACATTGTCAATTTTTTTATTTGCCAGACAGCATCTTTTTTTGTAAGTGTAAGCTTCACTTAATCCCACATTTCTTTAAATGTATAGAGAGAGATGGCCTTCACCTTCTCATTTATTCCACAGTGGCAACCACATTTCATCATTGTCCTTGAAATGTACAGGGTTGTGGAGGAGACGGAAAAATAAGCAGAGTTCCTTTATTTTGCAGCATTCATGACAGAGTATAGCAGATAAAATCAGGTCCATGTTTTTCTTATATAGTATGTATGGCTCTGCTCTTTGGTTCATCTATCTGGAAGAAATTAGAGCTAGCGTCTGTTGTGCAAGTCTGTACTTGTGCAAGTACAAGGGCCTTCCTATTTGCCCCCTACTTGGCATTCCCCAAGTTTAGAGGGCACTTCTCTAAACTCAGTACTCCTTCCCAATGGAGAATCCACAGGGGGTGTAACTTTGTGGTCCTACCCCACTTCTGCCGCTGTCTCTAAGTGACCCAGGCAGAGGAGGAGCCCCAGAGCCACCACCAACCTGCTTCTGCCCCATGCTGCAGGGAGCAGCTGGTAACAGCAGTGGCAGTACACAGGTCCTTCTGTTCAGTACCAGATCAGGGGACACCTGAGGTGGGTGGGGATGGGGGGCAGTCAGGGAGCAGGGATTGGAAAGAGTAAACTACGAACCACTGTCACTATTCTGAGCATGGCAGCCTGTATAGTCGCTCCCCACACCCTGTAGCTGGAGTGGGGCAGGAGCAGCTCTGGGCATTCCTTACTCCCACCTTAGCTGGAGCTAATGGCAGCAGCAGCATCAATGAGGGATGAAGGGCAGGTCCCTGCCTTCATTCATCTGCTCTCTGTCCATTTCCCAGATGTTCCCCACAGACCCAAGGGCTCCAGCCACCCTTTGCCCACAAATCCTGTATCTGATGGGAGCTGTGCCACACCCCACTTTAGTAAATTCTGGATCAGACCATGCTGCTTCCTGGTGGTTTTTGAAGGCATCTAACTATCTGAAAAGGCACATGTTCGGGTTATGACCAAGTTTCATATCCATCCTTTTGCATCTGGCCAGCAGAGAGGAGCATATATTGCTTGGTCTTACACAGCACACTGGCAGCTGCATTGCTTCGGTGTGCTGTGTAGATTGGAGAGGCATTGAGTAAGGTATTGCCCTTGGTGTGGGCTGGCACTCCAGTAAGTCAGTTGGTGCCCCGAGCCTTATAATGAGAAAATTCTAAGGGAATCTGAATTATTTAGGCATGCCAGTACAATATTATTAGTGTCATAAATATATACAGAACAGTGGCAGACCATAATAGATAATCCCCAGCCACCTGTTGATGCCATTGTGAATTAGCAAAGTTGACTTATAAGCACAATAATGGGCTTGTGGCTGGCTAGTTAGCAATGCTACATTAATTACCCATAAGCAGAATGTGCAGAATTTTATACCAATTTATCCATGTTTTCCTGTAGCAATTATACACTGGATTATATGCACATTTCTGGAGCCATTTTCTTATTTCCCTTGTGTGATGATGATTAGTTGACACAGGTTAGTAACTTTGCCATGGTATTTTCAGTATTCCCTGTACTTGAAATTACAAGCACCAGAAATGCGGTGATACCTAAAACCACTGTGAGCAGTAAATGTCATGAGTTTATGGTGTCCCCTGCATAACAAGAGTGCAATTCAGCTTCACAACTTAAAAACAGGCCCTTTACACATGATATAATATTAAAGGGCAGTTTTCAAGTCCAAGTAACTCATACATGTAGCACAAACTATTTTTTATTCAGCAATCAACTATTGTGCTAGACCTTCCACAGCCTCCATCCCTAATCTGTCTCCCCCTGGTTGCTGCACAATGGCAGATCTTCACTCTCACTCTTAATTAAAAACAGTTTAGGTTGCAACCATTTTTCCCCATTAAGCCTCAGAAGAAAAGTATCTTAGAAGAAAAGGCAGCTGTAGAAGGATCTGTGTAAAGTGTGCAGAGCAGGGCATTGGGAAATTCTCAAGTCCTGAAGAGGGACTATGAAATAGCTGAAAGAGGAAATGAGTGGGAAGTAAAGGCTGTAGGCTCTTGGTTGATATTTACTCACTCTTTCTCCCTGGGGTCATGGTTGTCCGCAAATATTTCACACATTCTGATTCTGGTATATTTGAATTGTAAAAAACGCTGGCAGATCACATTTTAAATAGCCTGTGCTATTACACCTGTGAAAAGTGGCAAAAGCAAATGGGTACTACATATGTTTAAAATATTTTGAAAATGTGCTTTAATTGTGGAATCAAGGTATCCAGGTCTTAAAACTTTGGCCACAGGGACTGTGTCCCCACAAGCAGGTTGTTGTGGGGAAAAAAAGCAGCAGCACAAATTTGTACCACTGCTTTTTACCCCAGCACACATCCCTCCACATGGGGTTAACATGGGGAAAAATGCTTTGGGTGGGGTAGGGGGAGGCTGGGGCCAGCACCTGGACTGGTCCCAGCAGCCTTACCTGGGGTTTTGGGGGCCTTCTGGGTCTCCAGCAGCAGCAATCTAGGTGCATGGAGTGTGGCTAATGCCTGGAGTGTGGCTGTGGTTGGCCAGGCTCCAGCTTTGGGCAGTGCAAGCTGTTGCCATGTGTGCCACCCTACGTTTTTTTGGTGCTGTTTTTTTTTACACTGGGATCTCCCATTGTCAAAAAACCCCACCACGCTGCTAATTAGCAGCACAGTACATGCCTGCATGTGCGGCACGTGTGGTTTGCAACACTGCAGATGCATCTGTGATGCCACAAACCACACATGCGTGCTTGTCTGGACATGAACATGGTGCTTAATTTTAGATTTATAATATGCCCAAGTTAATAGTGAAAAACTCAGCCGAAGTTTTGTGAAATCTCATTTTTCTGTCACTGTTGGTAAAGGAAATTGGAGTTAAAAATATGGAGAAAGGATGTTGAAATAATATAGTTGAAATGATATAATCAAAACTGTTTTAAAAGCAAAAATGCACTAACAAGGATGTTTTGACTTGGACAGCAAACTATGCGTGTCATTCACAGTCATTTAAAGGGTGAATTGTATAAAGCTATATGACTATTCACAGGTTCAGAGCCAGGGTGCAAATACTGCTGATAAAGCAGTTTTATTATTTCCTTTGGTTACTCTTTAGTCCTTGTTGATGGCAGGCACTGATTTCACAACTACAAGACCTGATTCTCAGTGCTCCAAACTCAGGAAAAAATATAAACCATCCAGTGTCAGTAAAGCTAAGTCAGCATGTTATGAAAGATATGATCTGCTGTTTGTTGTTTTCTAGGGCTCTTTCCTGATGAAAAATAATTTGAACAACTGATGTGGAGAGAGGAGGAGAGGGTAAAAATCACCCACCCATAAATACGCACTGTTACAGTGTAAAAATACAAAACAAAGATGTTTCTTCCCCTTAATATGCTGTATATTGCTCTGTCATTTGACTTTCATGTAGATAGATGTTGATACCATGAGGAATTCAAATGATCACAGCAGCTAGCAGGATGGCATGACATTCAAGCAAGCGAGATGTTCAGAGTCACACAACCAAGCAGGGGAAGCTAGAGTTAGGATATAAAAAATTAGGCTGTGTCCGAATGCAAACTTTTAGTTTGGTCAAAACCCAGCCAAATGACAACTCTTACGATAATCAGATGATATTTTTTGAAAAGCGTGTAGCTCTTTTTGTTTTAAACATGAGTTGAGTCCTGTAAGATTCTGAACACTTGCAACTTCATGGGAGTTGAAATAGTCTACCACCCCACTGTTATATCAGTTAATTTCCAGATTCATCACTGAGGGAGATGTTTCTAGTGTAGTTAAGTGACTGTAAGTAGCTGAGTTATTGAGTAGACGAATACTTATTGTGAAATGGTTGAGAATAGAAAAACGCTTGGACAATATTTGGGTTGTAGTAGAGAACTTCACTGCTCAATTGATATTCAGATTTGGGTAAGTCAACTGAGAAAAACTATAGATCTTAAAATAGGCCTATGGAATTAGCAGCAGCGCAGTTGCCTACAACTGGCAGCAGGGTGCTCTTTTAAAATTGAAATCTGCTGTTACAAAAATAATCCACCTTTCTTATAAAATAAAAGGAATAAAGTAGATCCCATGCAAAAGAAAAAAATCTCACTCCCAAACAGAAAGCTCTGACAATGAGATAATAATGAAAATGTGAGCAAGAATTTGGAGCAATAGTGCAGTGATGCACAGCAGACCTAAGCCAAAAGATACAGGGATTTAAGGGCTACAAAATTAGTCCTTCAAACTGCATGCAAAAAAACCTCTCATCCAAATTCCTGCAAAAACCATAGCTATTCTATTTAACATACAAAATCCCGCTCCACTCCGGATTAACTTTGACATACCAGTAATTACATTTGAGTGAGTCTGAACGTCATGCTCACTGTCTGTATCGCAGCATATACTGTTTACAATCCCTGGATTCCTATAATTCATCAATTGCATCTCAGTTGTATAGTCAATTTCTTGAAAAAGCAAAAGCAAAATGGACTTTAATATTACAGACAATGGAATAAGATGCACAGGAACCAAATTTAATTGATGCTATTGTCCCTCTACACCAGTGTGACCATGAGAAATCATTGAATCATAGAAAATGAAGGTTGGAAGGGACCTCAGGAGGTCATCTAGTCCAGCCCCCTGCTCAAAGCAGGACCAGCCCCAACTATACCATCCCATCAAAGGCTTTGTCATTGCTGTCACAG
>NW_017729026.1:15692512-15706074 GCF_001723915.1 Gavialis gangeticus | reverse complement strand
TCCTTGGACAGCCTTTCTGGGTAACCCATTCCAGTGCTTTACTACCTTCCTAGCAAGAAAGTTTTTTCCTAATATCTAACCTAAACTTATCTTGCTGCAACTTGAGACCATTGCTCCTTGTTCTCTCTCTCATGATCTTAAAGGGAATATAAATGGTATTTACACTTCAAACAAGGCCCCTTTACACTGCCTTGGCAGCAGAGGCATTACTAGCAAGTTTTGTGCCCTGAGCCACAGAGAAAGAAGGAGGGTAGGGAACAAGCATGAGAGAAAGGGGAAGAGGAGGGTGTCAGTCTTAATGCCCTGGAGACACAAAGAACCTAGTTCAGGGGTGGGCAAAATCCAGCCCGCAGGCTGGATCACAGCTCTGCCCTGGCTCTGGACCGTGCTGTCAGTGCCGCAAGATCCCAGCTGGGCTCCGGAGCAGCTCTTGCCCTGCCAGTGCTGCTGGGGCTGGTCTCCACAGAAACGCTTGCCTTGCACTATCACAGCAAGCTACTGCTGGGGTCTCCATGGAAACCGGCCCCAGTCATGCGAGCAGGGGCTGCTGGGAAATGGAGTCTGGCCGCCAGCTGGATCTACCATTTTGCCCACCCCGCTGTAGTTGCTGCTGCAGGCTGGACTCCCTGGGAGCCACTATTCTGCACTCCCAACCCAAATTAGCATATGGGACTAGTCACCCATAACAATACCCTGTCACCCATAACAAGTTACACTCCTGCATAGCAGTATAATGGAGCTGTAGGCAATTGGGAATTCAAACCGAGGTCACCACTGGTGGCGGATAACAGAAGTGCAGGTGTGAACGAAGCGTGAAAATGGAGTTGAATGTGAACGCTGCACATAGGACTTTCCTGATAGCACATCATCCCAGTACTGTAGCAAGAGGGGTGAGGGATGGTGGGGGGAATGAGCGGGGTGACCACCCCAGGTCCTGAAGGAAAGGGGCACCCACAGGTGATGCTTAGCTGGGGTGGATGTGGGACAGAGCTATGAGCAGCTTATTTGGGGGCGCACCAAGATAGGGCGAGGGTAGCTTCCACTACTGTGTGAACTTGTAGGCAAGCATGGGGAGAAGTGTGCCCCCCTGATCTGTGCATGAGGCAAGGATGGGTGGCCACTGCAGGTTTGCCCTGGGTGCCAAACTTCCTGGCTACGGTACCACATCATCCCAACAATGTAACTCAGTGGCAAGAAACTGCTCCCAGTTTAACAGAGGGTAGGAGCTGATAAAGCAATTATTACACAGCATCATTTTTATGCAGTTGCTTCTTGTGCTCTTGGTACTGGAGTTCCCTGGTTTCATTTCCAGGTGTCAGCTAAGGAGCACCTTCACACACACTTTCCAGAAGCAAGTCACACTGGCAATGTACATTTTTACTCCTGACTTTCCCCATCCATTTGGAGGAGGATAAAGGAAAATCCAGCGAGACACCTGAAGCGTCACCAGATACATAACAAAGTACTGCTTGTGTCAATTATTTTCTTGCAGTAAGATGAGTTCAGATGGGGTGTTCATTGGAACACCTGGTTTCCAATGTGTATGGGCTTTAGTCAGCATGTCTTATGAAAGCAGTGTGGTTTAGTGGTCTGAGGGGAATTAGGACTACTGAGTTCAACTGCCATTGCTTTTTGGTGTGAAGTTAGACAAGTCATGTTATCCCCTTGGTGCATCAGTTCCTTATTAAAAGCCACAGTAGGGGGATGACATCACCTGTGTTCACCAAAATACCAACAATCTTTTGGGCTCCCAGTAATGAAAGTCAAGGACAGCAGAAGTCACAGGTGCAAGAACGTACTGGCTCTCGGAAGAAAAATGGAGAGCCTCCAGTGCTCTGAGACTTGTGGCAGTCTCAGTTGTTTGCCAGTAAGCTTGCTGCTGCAGGCATGTAACTGAAGGTTTTGCTGAATGGAAATCGAAGGTCTCGGTGGACTAACACTATAGTAATAACAGCGCCTCTGGACCTCACATCATGAAATTCCAACCCAGAATCAGTTACAGCTGTAATGGCCATGTGCAGCCCTGTACTCCAACCTCTGGCTTGATTTTTGTCTCTGCTCGTTGCTTCTCCTACTTAATGTTTTTGTTTTTTTTCCATAAGAAAATAAGTCTTAATAATGATAATAATATAACTGGGTACTAGAGAAATTTAATGGTATCACTAGGAACCTTAATACTACTGAGCACTTAAGTATCCCCACGGAGGAAAAAGTGATGGGTCCTAGGCAGTTTGAGAAAGGGTTGCACAATTTACCCCTAAACTTATTGGCTAATGTCACCATGAGCAATCGAGCTTGTAGCATCAGCTGCCAAAATGCAGCAAGCGAGTCACCACCCCTCTGAGGGCATAATGAGCTTTGTCCTGTTCTGTGATTTGTGATTTGCGGTGCTGCCTGAATTACTCTGATACTTTAATCCACTCCCTCCCTCCCTCCTCACTGCACAACAGAATGTTGCAGAGAGAGAGAGAGAGCAGCTTGTTTCTCCTTGTTGCTTTTTCCTTTTCCTTTCTAAACACCAGAATTACAGTCAGATTGTTTTAGGAGTGCTTCACTATAGAAGTCATACAGTACTTGGTAGTAGAGAGAGTAGGAAGCAAGCAGACTGATTCCTTCTTCTCTCAGCTATGATTCAGTGGATTTAAAGTGTAAATGAGTGGCTAGGTCAGATTCTCTCTTGCCCTTCACTTTCTACAATAATATACCAGGCTAGAAAGTGGAAGGGATTGACAGCCACTTTGAATACCCTGTGTGCAGATTCCAGGGCAGTGGCAAACCTGATGCAATTAATCTAAACTGCGGGGAATTAAGAATGTTTGAGAAAGCTCCATATTTTTAACCCTCTTTTCATGTGCCTGGTGTTTGGAAACCAAACACATTTTGAAATTAGCAAAATTTTGGCTTCAGAGATAAGATTAAAATTCAGATTGTCTAAGAATGTTTCCATGCTATTCTCCCATCCCCTTCAGTATAAGCCATGGGCACAAATTTTAGTATGTACAACTGGGAAAATCAGCATTATTATATAAGCATTACCTCCTATCTTCTGCTATGGACCCCCCCCCCCACTAAATGATGAGATTGTGTGGATCATGTGTCATGCATTAAGACATGACAAGTTGCATTTTATTGATTCCTTAATTCTTGCCTTGAGCACACTGGAAGACACAAACCTTCCTATTGCTCCCTGTTTTGTTTTGTTTTTAAATAATCCTACCACTGATATTGCCCACCTAGCTAGGAAACTGCTGCTAAGCATAGTGATCAGGAGTGCAGTTAAAGAGAGAAACAATACCCCTTCTTAAAAGTGATGCCTTTTCCACCTTCAGCAAAAGCAGCATGGCTGTGGGTGTGTCAATTTAACACCAAATTTAAAAAAGTTACAGATTCAACTTTTCTGTAGAACCTTCAATTTAAAAGATGCCAGGAAAGCACTGATGAAGTCACAAGGGAGAGAAAAAGAGAATAAACCCTGGGGAGAAATAAACATGGCAAGGCTTTTCTCCATTTTGTGCTGAGGCCTTTTTCATTTACTTTAATAGAAATCCTTGGGCTTAGTTTAATTTTAATTAAGTTATTGGTCTGCACAATGAAAAAACAATACAGTACTTTGCCTTTCTGAGGCACTTCCTTTCTGAGGACAGATAGTATTGTCCAGTTTTTTGCTAGATTTCTTACCACTTGTATGAATTTAGGGAGATTTTCAACGTGTCTAAATGCCTTTAACATCCTGGAACTGATTTACGGATGTTGTGGTGTGATGGATTTGTAAGGGCCTGACTACAATAAATAGTCCAAATGCAGGGTCATTTTGGATGACAGGTGCTTTAAGGAAAAATGGCCAAACTTTAATTTCCTTGTCTTCACAGGTTCATGTGATCCTTGCTTCATTATCACCTCTGCTCAATAGAGTTCCAGCCAGGCTTTTAAAATTGAGTTGTATGGAGGAATATGTGGAAATCATGCACAACATAAAGACCAAATATGACTGATCAAATAATAGGTATTTGCACAGTTATTCTCAGCTATTGTATTACTAAGATTAAAGAAAGAGAAGATGGAGTGATATATTTGTAGTGAAAGGCATAGTTGTATGTCCCTATGTAGCTGTTTCATGCAACCTAGCATGTTGCAGTCCCTTATTCAAGTTCTAATTACTTGTTCTTTGAGCATAGGGTTCTTAATTTGAAAAGAAAACAATTAAATAGGATTATTTGTAAACCCCTAATATCAATGAAGAGCACCACTCAAACTCTTCCTTTCATCTTACCCCTCCCTTGCCTTCCCACCTATTTCTCAATTTCTTTATATAGCCATTAATGTACTACTTTACACTTACACTATGACTTGTTCCCTTTAGTATTACTGGCTTCCTGGGTGGCCTCTAACAATCATTGTTGGTTCCAAGCTTCATGGGTGGATCTTCTCTCCTCTTCCTCTCTCTCTCTGACAACATAGAAGTGTTACATTTCTACTGAGAGAATCACTGTTCTCCTGGTAGAAAAGACAAGCATATGAATGTTTATACAGTTTCGCCCAAAGGAAACATGCTCTTTCTGGGAGAAAGATCTTCCGGGTGTCAACATGAACAATTTCCCTTGAGACAGAATTCGTCTTGCAAGAGTGAGCAATTGTACACTCCCCTCTTGTTCTGATCTGGGAGATAGTGAAGAAATGAGGTAATACTTGCCCCATTTCCTCAGATCAAGGACTGCCCAGTAGGGAGAAAAGGTGAGGGGCATTGTCCTGTGGCTCCAGTCCCCTCTGGACCAGTCTGGGAAGGGCCTGAGTTGGGGGCAAAACCTGCTATCTGTTGCTCTAACTCCGGTCTACACTGTAAGAAGCATGGGGGATATGGGGGGTGGGGGCTTTGCTGCATTGCTCAGTATGTTTGGCTCCCAGTGCTCAGGAGATGAGCAGAGGAGCAGCCACTCCTTTTCCTTCTGCCTACTTCTCAGACTGGGGTCCCTGATTTGGGGAGAAGGCAGGAGGTTTCCCTACAGCTCACTTTGTTCTGCTCCTGCATACCAGGGTGAGAGGGAGTCTTTCCACACCACTTCAGTTCCCCCAGGGGCTAGAAAAATGCTACTGACACCTTCCCCCAGACCAGGATCATCCCAAGGCATGGACAGCAGTGACATGGTGTCATCTGCAAGATGAACAACTGTATGCTTTATCTCCCAGAGAGATTTTTACATATTGCCTATTTCTGGCCTCTTGTCCTCTCTTTCTCCCCTCACTCTCTGTGACTAGGAAGCCAGCCAACAGGAGCTGCAAACAGGGTAAGCAGTTTGCCAGTTCCAAGGCCAGTTCATGCCCCCCCCCCACCCCTTTCTGAGTAGCAAGTCTTTCAGTTTGGCATGAGGAAGCAGGGAGGAAAAAAGAACACTTTTGGGCAAGGAGCAATAAACACGCCCATTCCACGCAAGTTCGCTGGGGAAGGTGTGCTTGGAAGAAGGGCACTAATAGAGAGAAGGCAGATTAAGAGACCCAGGGAAATGGCTGGAGGCCATCACAATGCCAGAGCCACTGCCACTGCCTCTGCTTGCACCTGGGAGGTTTCTGTCCAGGCAGGACCACTCACCATCGAGGCTTCAGCCCAGGTCCAGTTTTGGTACTGTGGGGACTGCAGCTTGCAGGTTCCTTCCAGTGACGGTCAGGTCAGGGAGTGCTTGCAGTGTGAGCAGTGACACCTAGTGGTGTCTCTCAGGAAACAGGCAAGAGAACTACAGGAGGAAGTGGCAATGTCCTAAAGCATCATCAACCATGAGGTGTTCATTGATTCAATGCTTGAGGAGACGTCTGGGACTGTGAAGGAAGAAATGCCTGATGCAGTGCCAGAGAAGATAGAGGACATGGATTCCTAAGAGGGTGAAGCCTGGAACCTTGTGACTCTTGGCAGCAAGCAGAAATCTTCACCTCCACCTGCAGTCATTCATTTGGAGAACAAATATGCAGCTCTAGCAGCAGAGAGGGAAGATTACGTTCCATTGGTGGAGGAAGTCAGGCCTGGCCTCACCAAGGTGGGAAGGATCAAGGCAACACCACCAAGAAGAAGCAATGGGTGGTTGTGGTTGAAGACTCCTTTCTGTGGGGGACAGAGGGAGCCATCTGCCAACCTGGCCTGTTGTCTTGGGAGCTGGCTTGGAGCCCAGATTTGAGATGTCATGGAGGGATTACCAAGGTTCATCCAGTCCTCTGACTACTACCCCGTGCTGCTCATCCATGTCAGTGTCAGTGGTACTGACAGGGGAGACCCTGAGCATAGCAAAAGTAACTACAGGGCTCTGGGTGCAAGGATGAGGGGTCTAGGGCTCAAGTGCTGTTCTCACCGATCCTTCCAGCCAAGAGAAAAGGCCTGGGCACAAGGAGGTGCAGCCTGCAGGTCAATACCTGGCAGTGCAGGTGGTGTTGCTAGCAGGGATTTGGCTTCTTCGACCACTGTATGTTGTTCCACGAAAACGGATTACAGGGGAGAGATGGGATCCACCTGATGAAGAGAGGGAAGAGTGTCTTTGTAGACAGGATCGCTAACCTAGTGAGGAGGGCTTTAAACTAGGTTTGGTGGGGATGGAGACCAAATCCCTGAGGTAAGTGGGGAAGTGGAAGACCTGGAGGAAGAGTGAACAGGAGGGGGCAATGCAGGAGGTGCTCTCATACTTTCTGAGAAATCAGGGCAATCAACTAGTTACCTTAAATTCCTGTACGCAAATGCACAGAGCCTGGGAAATGAGCAGGAAGAATTGGAAATCCTTGCACAGTCATGGCACCATGATGTGATTGGAATAACAGAGACTTGGTGGCATAGCTCGCATGACTGGAGCATTGTCATGTGTAGGAGGGTGGCTGCGTCCTTCCCAGTTCCGCTCAGATCCCACCTGCCATGACTTTGACTGAAAGGAAAAGATGTTCAGTGTTTATCCCTGAGGGTGAGAACACACCACAGACCACCCAGATGGTTAACTTCCCAGCGCTAACTTTATTGGTATCAGTGTTACATTGTTGTTTTCCCCCTGCTAATTGACTCATTAGCAGAAGGAGTGGTGTGGCCATTCTAATTAACACCTAAGCTAGTGGGTCTCCCTGACTGTTCTAGTCAATTTCAGCTTGCACAGCCTCCTCACCTCAATTACCTCATTGACAGGGGCGTGTCTTGGCTGTCTCAATCAGCTCTGTGAAGAGGCATTTCTGCCATGATCCCTCCATACCCGCCGCACACCTTGGATGCTTGGTGGGGCTTTGCAAGGCTCTCCCCTCTGTGTACTGCCTTGGTGTTCCTCTTGCCACGTGGCTCTGTGGGGTCCCCTGGATCCTCCCTTAGTTACCCATGCCATCTATGGACCTCGCATTGATGCCCCCGCTCCTTACCGGCAGATCATGGTTATTCCCATCACTGATCCCCGGCTCCCTTTGGGGTCTCGTGCCTACTGTTCTTCCTCTCTCCTCATCTGTTGTCTCCTCCTCTGGTGCCCAAGGGCAAAGTATGATCCCTAGCAGCTGGGCTTATGTAGGCAGTGATGGGTTTAATTACACTAATCTTCCCTAGGTGTGAGAAGTCCCTTCACCTGTGTAGTGTGCTCCCCATGGTTTCCCTCCCCTGAGGCTACCCTAGTAACAGAGCTTCTGCCCAAGCCGCTGTTACACAGTTCCCCGCTTAGTTCAAACAAAGCCCCCAAATGAAAATCTTTGAGCTTTTCATCTCTGTCCAGCTTCTGCTTGTTGTTCCATCAAGGGTGTCATATCATCCTTCTTCCATACGGGAAAGGAAGTCAACATTCCTATTCTTCCCTGCCCGATGTCTCAATGTAAAATAAAAGGGTTGTAAGGCAAGGGACCACCTTATTAGTCTGAGATTATCCAATTTGGCTGTCTGTAGCCAGTGTAGGGGCACGTGGTATGTAATGACTACAAACTCCCATGCTATTAGGTAATGATGAAAAAGTTCTACCCCCTACCATATGGCTAGGCATTCCCATTCAATCATGGAGTATCGTGTCTCCACTGGTATCAACTTTTTGCTGGTGGAGGCTATGGGCCTTTCCTCCCCACCTTCTTTCTGGAAGAGAATTGCTCCCAGGGCAGTGCCTGACACATCTGTTTGCAGGAAGAAGGTTTTCTTGAAGTCTGGGTTGTACAGGACTGGGTGTTGACATAGGGCCTCTTTTACTTGCTTGAAGACTTGTAGGGCATGGATATATTCTACTGAATCGGGTTCCTTCAACATTTGGTCACTTCTGTTGGGGGTGCTGCTTTTTCTGAGAAATTCTAGATGAATCATTGGTAGTAGCTGGCAAAGCCAAGGAATGATCACAGTTGCTTTAGTGTCCAGGGGAGGGGGTGTTGGATGGCTGCCACTTTGTCAGCCCTAGGTCTTATACTACCTTGTCCCACCATAAAGCCTAGGTATTGTTTTTCCCTTCTACCTAGCACATATTTCTGGGGGTTGGCTGTCAGTCCAGCCCATCGTAGCTCTTCTAGGACTTTTTGCAGATGTTGGTGTTGGGTTTCCCAGTCTCAGGAGAAAATGATGATGTAATCGATATACATAGCAGTGTACTCCTGATGGGGGGGCCAGCAACTGGAAGGAGGGGGCCATCCCGTGCAGTCCAAACAGCATCCGTTTGAATTGGAATAGGCCCCAGGGGGTCCTGAAGGCTGTCTTTCTTTTATTTGCTGCAGCCATCAGGATCTGCCAATAGCCCTTGGTCAGGTCCAGGGTAGAGATGTACCGGACCTGGACAACTTTCTCCAGCATGTCATCCACTTGTCCAGCATGCCAAGCCCCTGTTACATCGTGAATGGGTACAAACTGTTCAGGAAGGACAGGCAGGTAAAAAGATGAGGAAGACTTGTATTTTATGTAAAAGAGCTATATGATTGCTCAGAGCTTCAGTATGGAACTGGAGAAAGGCCTGTTGAGAGTCTCTAGGTTAAGATTAGAGGGGAGGGCAATAAGGGTGATGTTATGGTGGGGGTCTGCTATAGACCACCAGACCAGGAGTAAATGGCGGATGAGGCTTTATTCAAACAGCTAACAGAAGTTTCCCAATCACACGCCCTGATTCTCATGGGGGACTTCTGTCACCCTGATATCTGCTGGGAGGGCAATACAGCAGTTTGCAGTCAATCCAGGAAGTTTTTGGAGAGTGCTGGGGACAACTTCCTGGTGCAAGTGTTAGAGCAGCCAACTAGGGGCCATGCTCTTCTTGACCTGCTGCTCACAAACAAGGAAGAATTAGCGGAGAATGTAACAGTGGATGTGAATTTGGGCAGCAGTAACCACAAGATGATTGAGTTCAGGATTCTGAGGAAAGGAAGGATGGAGAGCAGCAGAATAAGGACCCTGGACTTCAGAAAAGTAGACTTTGACTCACTCAGGAAACTCATGGGCAGGATCTCCTGGGAAGGCAGACTGAGAAGGAGAGGAGTCCAGAAGTACTGAATGTACGTTAAGGAAGCCTTACTGAGAGTGCAGGAACAAATCATCCTGATGCGCAGAAAAATTAGCAAGCATGGCAGAAGACCAGCTTGGCTTATCAGGGAACTCTTCAGTAAACTAAATCACAAAAAGGCAGCTTATAAGAAGTGGAAACTTGAAGAAATAATTAGGGAAGAATATAAAAGCATGGCTCAGGCATGTAGGGTTGAAGTCAGGAAGGCCAGAGCACAATTGGAGTTGCAGTTAGCAAGGGTTGTGAAGGGTAATAGGAAGAGTTTCTACAAGTATGTTGGTAGCAAGAGGAGGATCAGGGACAGTGAGGGTCCCTTGCTGAATAGGGGAGGTAACCTTGTAACAACAGAGGATGCAGAAAAGGCTGAAGTGCTCAATGCTTTTTGCCTCCATCTTCACAAGCAAGGGCAGCTCCCAGACTACTGCACTGGGCAGCACTGTTTGGAAAGGAGGAGAGCAGCCAACAGTGGAGCCCTCAGTGGTGAAAGAATAGGTTAGGGACTATTTTAAAAAACTGGATGTGTACAAATCCATGTGGCTGGATGGGGTACACCCGAGGGTACTGAAGGAGTTGCCTGTTGCGATTTCAGAGCCCTTGGCCATAATTTTTGAAAACTCATGGCGATTAGGACTGGTCCCAGATGATTGGAAAAGGGCACTTTCTTAAACATAGCACCCATTTTTAAGACAGGAAAAAAGGAGGATCCAGAGAACTACAGACCAGTTAGCTTCACCTTAGTCCCTGGAAAAATCATGGAGTACACCTTCAAGTAATCCATTTTTATGCTCTTGGAGGAGAAAAAGGTGATTAGAAACAGTTAGCATGGATTCACCAAGGGTAAGCCATGCCTGACCAACCTGATTGCCTTCTATGATGAGGTGACTGGCTCTGTGGATGCGAGGAGATAGGTGGATGTGGTGTACCTTGATTTTAGCAAGGCTTTTGACAGGATCTCGCACAACATTCTCACAGGCAAGCTAAGGAAGTACAGGTTGGGTGATTGTAAGGTGGATAGAAGACTGGCTAGAGCATTAGGCTCAGAGAGTAGTAATCAGTGGCTCAAAGTCTAGTTGGCAGCCAGTATCAAGTGGAGTGCCCCAGGGGCTGGTCCTGGGGCCAGTTTTGTTCAATGTCTTCATCAATGACTTGGAAGATGGCACAGAGTGCACCCTCAGCAAGTTTGCAGATGACACCAAGCTGGGGGGAGCAGTAGATATGCTGGAGAGTAGGGCTAGGATTCAGAGTGACTGAGATAAGTAGGAGGATTGTGCCAAAAGAAATCTCATGGGGTTCAACAAGGACAAGTGAGAAGTGCTGCACTTAAGACAGAATAATTCCATGTACCACTACAGGTTGGGGACTAACTGGCTGGGCAGCAGCTCTGCAGAAAAGGACCTGGGGGTTACAGTGGACAGTAAGCTGAATATGAGTCAGCAGTGTGCCCTTGTTGCCAAGAAGGCTTGCAGCATACTGGGCTGGACTTCTGGTGTGTTGCCAGTAGGTCAAGGGAAGTGATTATTCCCCTCTATTCAGAACTGGTAAGGCCACATCTGGAGTACTGTGTCCAGTTTTGCACCCACCCTCCCCCCCACTACAAAAAAGACGTGGACAAATTGGAGAGAGTCCAGTGGAGGGTGACAAAAATGGTGAGGGGGCTGGGGGACATGACTTATGAGGAAAGACTGGGGGAACTGGGCTTATTTAGTCTAGAGAAGAGGAGACTGAGAGGAGACTTAATAGTAGTCTTCAACTACCTGAAGCAGGGTTTGAAAGCGGATGGAGCTAGGCTATTGTCAGTGATGGCAGATAGAACAAGGAGCAACGGTCTTAAGTTGCAGGAAGTTTAGGTTCGATATTGGGAAGTATTTTCTCACTAGGAGGGTAGTAAAACACTGGAACAGGTTACCCAAAGAAGTGGTGGAAGCTCCATCCGTTGGTGTTTTCAAAACCTGGCTACACAAAGCCCTGGCTGGAAACTAGTTGGGGCTGGTCCTGCTTGGAACAGGGGGTTGAACTAGATGACCTCCTAAGGTCTCTTCCGACCCAAATTTTCTATGATTCTACAATTCTCTGCCCATCTCCCCTATCAGAATTCCCACTATTACACTCCAGGCATTTTCTATACATCTTTGTACTTCTGCAGCTTAATCGAACTTCTTAGTGCCGGTCTGTGATCTTCCAGACTCTCTAATGCTTTCAGGAAACCGGCTCTAATTAAGGATAATTGTTCTCCTGGGTCCCAGGTGCAGACTCATTGGCTCCTGCTGACCATAACTTCTCCTTTCAGCAGAATGAAATACCTACTGCATAAATGCTTCTTTATTACAAGAAAGGAAGCGGTGGAATTTGCTCTTAACTGTCACCTTTCAACACACTGTTTGTTTTATTAGAGGCCCAGTCCTTCATTGCCCCATTCTGATACTATAAACTTCTGAAATATAACAGCAGCCAAATGCTTGTGAGGCTCTCTCTTACAACCCCTTGGGTGACAGAAGACTTCAGGTATCTTCAGAATATGGGCTGCTTGAAAAAGGACACAAAACCTCTTCATCCATTTCTGTGGTGACTGTAGTTTAACCTGAATGGGAAGATCTCAGCCATGCGCTATTTAAAAGGGGAAGGGACCACTGAACAAGTTTGGTTTTTTTAAATCTTCAGCTCGATTTAGGCATAGACTTGATTGATATGTAGCATCTCATAATTTCTTCTATCTCCAGATATAAGCTTCTCATCCCAAGCATAACATAGTGATTAAGTTTTAAAATTCCCTGTGTTTTGGTGTATTTGATTTTATGGAAGGATAATGTTTATTGACTTTCTGGCACTTTGACACTGATGTTTGCATTGATGTTATAACATGTCTTGTCATTTTCACATTGTAATATTATCACCTGGATTTTAGCTTACACTGCTTTGAAGATAGAGGCCTGGATGTTTCTCCTTCTAAACAAAACAACTACAAAAATGGGGAAACTTGGCCAGATTAATTGGATGCACCTCTCCTTCCAAAGTCCCTTGACTAGTGAGGGGCTGGTTTCCAGCTAAGGCTGGAAATAGTTTTCCTCAAATGAAGTGGATCAGCTGCGTGCGATGTCCTGTGACACAGCTGATAAATAGTGCATGGCTGAGATGTTCCCATTCAGGTTAAACTACAGTCACCACAGAAATGAAGGAAGGGTTTTTCTGTCCTCTTTCAAGCAACCCATATTCTGAAAATACCCAAAGTCTTCCCTGACCTTGTGACATAGCTGATCTGCTTCATTGGACATGCATGTTGCCCCTTGTCCTGCCATTGATGATACAGGACAAGGGGCAATGTGATCTCCCCACTTCCCCTGCTCTACCAGACCCATCCTCTGAGATCATGGGAGTGGATTTGGTAGAGTGGGGAAAAGCACTGCTTTCAATGTACAGTAGACCTGCTTCAGTGATTGTGTGGAACAGTTATAGTTGAACAGGGGACCCTGACTGCCCCACTTTTCAAAAGGCACCCTGAAATTCCCTAGGGTTTGTATCTGTAAGTAGGGACAGTAGACATGGGCTTTGGGGGCTTGAGGGCCTACAGGCACTCAGAGCGACTTTCTGGAGTAGCTGGAGAGTAAGAGAGTAAACTGGAGAATAAATGCTCCTTTATTACAAGAAAGGAAGTGCTGGAATTTGCTTTTGACTGTCACCTTTCAACACACCTTTATTAGAGGCCCAGTTCATTAATTGCCCCATTCTGATACTATAGGAATGGGGCAATTAACGAACTGGGCCTCTAATAAAGGTGTGTTGAAAGGTGACAGTCAAAAGCAAATTCCAGCACTTCCTTTCTTGTAATAAAGGAGCATTTATTCTCCAGTTTACTCTCTTACTCTCCAGCTACTCCAGAAAGTCGCTCTGAGTGCCTGTAGGCCCTCAAGCCCCCAAAGCCCATGTCTACTGTCCCTACTTACAGATACAAACCCTAGGGAATTTCAGGGTGCCTTTTGAAAAGTGGGGCAGTCAGGGTCCCCTGTTCAACTATAACTGTTCCACACAATCACTGAAGCAGGTCTACTGTACATTGAAAGCAGTGCTTTTCCCCACTCTACCAAATCCACTCCCATGATCTCAGAGGATGGGTCT
>NW_017729026.1:15684629-15687512 GCF_001723915.1 Gavialis gangeticus | reverse complement strand
TCTGAAATATGACAGTAGCAAAATTCTTGTTGTGAGGCTGTCACTAACATCAGGGTCATGGAAGACTTTGGGTATCTTCAGAATATGGACTGCTGATGACTGTAGTTTAACCGGAATGGGAAGATCTTAGCCATGCACTATTTAAAAGGGGAAGAGACCACTGAAAAGCTTGGGTTGCTTGTACTGTCTTGTCACATAGCTAATAGATGTCTGCCACAATAAAGCAGCAGAGTCTACCTTTTGTCATGCCAGTGATTTTCCTTTGATGCAGTTAACAAAAGATAGTAACATCTATTAATACACAAGATGGTCCCTTACCCTTCCCATTCCTTACCCTTCCCATTCATGGAGCACATGTATAAATGCTCCAGGAGTCTACATGAAAAGATTTTGCAGATCCCATGGCCAATGTAATTTTACCTCTCTTCTATTTTATCAACTTTATCCACAGAGCTAGGTTAAATAAAGATCTCTCAATCTTCATCCTGAGTTGGCTGACCCTCACTGACCCATAAAGTTTGAATTCAGTCATCCAGGGGCTTGATAGCCCATCATCCTATATTGCAGAGTCTACTAGAGGCACAGTTGAACAGGACTGACATGGGGCTTGGAGTTCTATGAATACCTTGAATGGAGGGGAATCCTTTGATTGGATTCAGTAGTGTAACTGGGAGGGGTGAGGGCTGAACTATCCCCAGGCACTGAGTATTACGGAGTGCCTGGGAAATCTTTGCCACAGCAGATGCAGCCCTGCACCCAGTAACATCTCTAGGGGAAGGAAGGTGAACAGGGGCAACTCCTGGGGAGCCCATTTCCTTTCCCTACCCCACAACCACTCCCAGTCTACAGTGGTCAGCATGCTCCACCTGAGCTCTGGGCACTGACCGAGCTTGCTACACATCTGGCTGGACTGTCTCTGGTTCTTATTTGGTCTTAATCCACCCTTGCCCACCACCCTGCTCAGTACAATATGTAGCTGTGTTCAGGGGTTGTTTGTACACATGAAGTAACAATGGCTAGCTGCGGTATAAGAACTTGATACATTTACCCCTTCCATTTTTCCACAAAAAATAAGTATTTAACTTCTTTTGGTGCTAGGTAACATAGGGACCCATGGGTTCTTTAATGTTTAAGACTATAATGAAGCTAGAACATATAATGAAAAAGTGGCATGATTTCAAACTTGTTTATTCATTTTTTTAAATACTTGAGCTATAGGTTTATAAGTAAATGTCTATAGTCTAGGCTAGTCATCTCTCATGGTGAACTATGACCCTCTCAGAGAGGTCATGAATTGCTATCAGAGGCATCATGAGGCATTGGAAAATTTATTACAAACTAAAGTAAAGAAAATTCTATTCCCCCATTCCCTGCACTTGCTGAGTCTTCAAAATCAAATATTTTCTGTTAGCCTCTCAAAACACAGATATACATAAGTAGTATAGACTGTTCATTCATGTCTCTGAAACATTTTTACCTTTATCTTTTATAGTAAACTTAAAGGGATTTGCAAGAGTGTTTTACTATGAGTAAGGAGCTTTGCATATAAGTATATAAATAATTGTTTCTTCAGTTTGGCTTCTGAAGTAAACAGCTGAAAAAACATCTAGATCAAGCCAAACCTAGAAATCAGATCAAACAAAATGTTATTGTAATATTTTCTTGCCAAAATTAAATAAAACGTTATTTCATCCCACATGTCCAGCTATTCCTCTGTATTAGATACACTGATAGTAATTTTACACTGTGTTTCAGGTTGAAGGCTCTCAAAGGGCCTAGTTCTCTATGGGCCACCCACTATAACGTGAAGAACATGAATTTTTTAAAAAAGAAGCAAAATCCTGAATTGATGCTTCCTGAATAAGGTTTCCTGAAACCAACACAGTTAAAATTCGGCTGCTGACTTGTGGGTGCAGTTTAATAGTGATATCATTTAAACTAGGGGTGTTTAATCCCTGCCCTGCAGGCTAGATCCAGTCCCAGCACCTTGTCATCTGGCTCCTTTTCGGTTTTATTTGGCCCACAGACCAGCCCCACAACATTTATTTGGCCCATGGAACCTAAAGGTGGAGCACTACTTATTTAAAACAGTTGTGATAATCATACGTACAGTTCAATTGTGATGTGCCTCCTTTTAGAGTTTGCTTACAATACAATGCTACATCTTTTAAAATAAACCAGTGCATTGGATCATTCAGAATCCTAACTTGAGAACTGGTTGACTACTAGGATGACAATTACTTACACTTATTATGGCCCTTTCTAAATTTGTCCAAGACAGTGACTGTGTGTGTGTGTGTGCGCGCTGTGGGTCCTGACTGGCCTGGAGGTGGGCTGGAGCTAGTGTGAGCCAAAGGTCCTGGTAAGGGGACCACACCCAAAAAGGAATGGATGGCAGGGAGACTTGTGGCCCAGTATGATGGTGGCAGAGTCCACCTGAAGGGAGGAACTCAGCTGGGGGTCCTACAGCAGGATTCTGGGCCCCGTCGTGGAGGACTGGCACATATGAGAACATCAGGATGTCATCTGTGAGGCTTGGGCTGTGGTGTAGGGGAGGAATGGAGCCACAGATAGCATCCCCTAGCAGTGGGGCAGTAAATGGGCAGCCTCCTGCCTAATTACATCTATTAATCAATTAAGACCAAGGCGTGGCGGGCGGTTAGCCCAAGAACAGGTGGGCAAGCCACACAGAGATCAGCCCCGGTAGGCCCCCTGTTACAGCCTTGATAATATACAACTGGTGAAAATGGGACATAAGGTTTGAAAGAAACAAACCTTATGTTCCAAGGAACAAGTGGTGATAGTGACCACCACTTGGTACGGTTCACTATCCAGCAAAGGGTTAGGAAAATATCCAGTGATGCTAAAGTTTTAGACTTCAGA
>NW_017729026.1:15679212-15683997 GCF_001723915.1 Gavialis gangeticus | reverse complement strand
GAAGGAATTGGCCAGTGTCATTGCTGAGCCACTGGCACAGCTATTTGAGCTCTTGTGGTGCTCTGGCCGGGTCCCTGAGGGCTAGAAAAAGGCCAATGTGGTGCCCATTTTTTAAGAAGGGAGGAGCCGGCTAACTTTAGGCCAGTCAGTCTTACCTCTATCCCTGGGAAAATGCTAGAAAAAATCATCAGAGAGTGCATTTGTGAGGGCCCAGCAGGGGAAACAATGCTAAAAGGAAACCAGCACAGGTTTGTCACAGGTAGATCCTACCTGACAAACCTTATAGCCTTTTATGACCAGGTCACACACTGCCTTGACGTAGGAGCTGAGGCTGATGTCATCTACCTGGATTTTAGGAAGGCCTTTGACACAGTTTCACACCCTATTCTCATAAGTAAGCTAACGGGCTGTGGAGTGACAGCTGACAGTCAGGTGGGTGGCCATCTGGTTTAGGGACCGCGCCCAGAGAATGGTGGCTGATGAGTCATTCTTGGCCTGGAAGGAGGTGGGCAGTGGTGTCTCACCGGGGTCTGTCCTTGGACCAGTGTTGTTTAATATCTGCATCAACAATTTGGACAAGGGTGTGGTGAGCACCCTCTCCAAGCTCGTAGATGATACTAAATTATGGGGCAAAGTTAATTTACCAGAGGGCAGGAAGCAGATACAGGCCAACCTGGACAGGTTAGATCAGTGGATGGAACATAATAGGATGCAATTCAACAAAGGTAAATGTAAGGTACTCCGCCTTGGGAGGAGGAATCCCCAGCACACCTATAAATTGGGGGTGTCTTCCTCAGCAGCTCAGAGGCTGAGAGAGATCTTGGAGTCGCAGTTGATTCCAAGATGAACATTAGCCGGCAGTGTAACGAGGCCATCAACAAGGCCAATCACACCTTGTCGTTTATTAGCAGATGCATGACCAACAGATCGGGGGAGGTGATGGTCCCCCTCTATGTGGCATTAGTCAGGCTGCAGTTGGAGTGCTGTGTCCAGTTTTGGGCTCCGCACTTCAAAAGGGACACGGAGGATCTGCAGAGGGTTCAGAGGAGCACCACTTGTATGATTAGTGGCCTCCATGAAGGATCCTATGAGGAGAGATTGAGAGATCTGGATCTCTCCAGCCTATACAAAACGCAGCTGAGGGGTGACCTTGTAGCCGCCTATAAATTTATCAGGGGAGGTCAGCAGGGAATTGGGGATGTGCTATTTACCAGAGTGCCCCAGGGAGTAACTAGGAATAATGGGTGCAAACTAGTGGAGAGTAGACTTAGGTTGGACATTAGGAAGAATTTTTTTACAGTGAGGGTGGCCAGAGTCTGGAATGGGCTTCCAAGAGAGGTGGTACTATCACCTAACTTGGAGGTCTTCAAAAGGAGGCTTGACAATCACCTGGCTGTGTTCATCTGACCTCAGTCCTCTTTCCTGCCAGGGGCAGGGGGTCGGACACGATGATCTATTGGATCCCTTCTGACTCTACAATCTATGAAAAACACCTAGGCTCTGCTTCATCAGTGAAAGGCTGAGGGGCGAGATCTCAAGAAGCCATAGACCTACACCCTCAGTTTTCATGAAATTATCTTGCTAAGCTGTTCCATATCCCTCTTCACAGGCAGGAATTAATTACAGCATAGAAGGATAAGTCTTAGGAAAATATTTGTTTCACCCCAGTAGAGTCCAGCTCTGATTTTTTACAATTGTCAGTCAGTCAGTCAGGTATGAAGGGCTGGTAGTAGAAGGGAGTCTGGTTTCCTATCTTTTCAATCAGAAAGCAGTCTGTACTTCCTCTCAGTTTCAGAGGCTATCCAGAGGAGATATGACCCCCCAAACCTCTACTGAATCACAGATGGATACAGAGAAAATCATCAGCAAATAAGAGAGACCCCAATCACCTTGAGAATAGATATGAATAATAAAAACATATCTACATGCATATATAAATCTACAAATAAAATATGAAAATCAAAATAATTGCATAAACATTCATGGATGACAAACCCTGGCTGAGGTAAATAATGATGAGCACAAGATGGTCATACAGAACAATCTGGCTCTTTGGTACACTGGTTCTATTCAATAAAATGTGCTGTTAATGAGATCTGGTAAGAAAATTTATGTTGAGTTTTTCATTTAATTTTAGTAAAATATACTGCTTCATTGAAGCCCAGACACTTATGTATGGTTTTTCTGACAGGTTTTTGTTGAGGGGGGGCACTAATTGGGGGTTAGAGAGAAGAGAATAATTCACTAATTCACTCTGTCTACATCTACATGAGACGATGACTGTTCAGTTGTTACTGCGCAGTCATTTAGTACTTGCATAACTGAGTACTAAATGACTGTACAGTAACCAGGGTTACTGCACAGTAGTGTCCCAGCACAGTTGCCTAGTGATGTTTATTGCGCAGTAGCTCATTACTATTTCGCAGTAGCATCACGTTACAGTTCGTATCCAGCAACGCTACTGCACAGTAGTAATGAGATACTATGCAGTAAGTATCTTGTGTAAACATCTGTATTTAAATGGCTAAAATGTATTTAAACTTAAATGACCTCTGTATTTAAATGGCTAAAAGACTAGTTTAATATATGGGAGTTTCAGGTTTAAGGTTCCATTCTTCCTGACTTGGCACGATTTAGGGTTAAAACTCTACTTTGAAACTCCACTCAGCAGGAACTTGAACCTGGATCTCTCATGAGCAAGTAGCCAACTAAATGGAAAGCTAAAAGAAGTTTTGTGTTTTGTCCTGTGTATAATAAAAATGATTACACCTTTACAATGGAATTGTACTATGTTGCTAATCTTTAGATTTTAATGCAACAAAATGCAGAGCTTCTTTGGTGCAACAAAACACAATTTGGGCCATAGATATAGAATGGTGGACAGTATCCGCTTCAGTGACCTTAAAGAAAATTTATGGGACAAAGCAGATCAACTTTGCACTTGCCCATGTTGATCTTCATCTGACTGATTTCAGATTACTTCTCCATTTTGTTGTCCAGTTCTTCATCTTTGAAGAACCAAAGATGATGCTGTGCCAAATATAATCTGGGCTGGGCTAATATAATCCTTTGATGTACAAATCAAGACATAAGCCACATAAGAAGGAGAAATATTTTATCACTGTATCTGGCATTGGTGGGTTTGATATGGGATTAATACACACTAATCTAGTTTTAACATTTTAAAAAGGATGTTGAAAAATTGGAGAGGATTCAGAGTACAAAGTGCTATGGTAGTGGTTTATGAGCCAAATAAAATACTTTAGAATGACATTCTTAAGCTAAATAGATTGAGCTCTTTATCAAAGTAAGGTCAAGAATTGACTTAATTAGTGTTTTAATACATTCACTATGACAAAATACAGGGTACTACAGTGCTCTTCAATCTACCCAAGAAAGGCATAAGAACCATCAGCTGGAAGTTCAATTCAGAAAAGTTAAAATTGAAAATTGGATCCATATTTTTTAAAACTAAGTGTGACAAACCATTAGAAAAGCTGAAGTGATGAATCTCTTACAGTTTTCAGAGATGGAAAGATACCTTCCTGAAAAGATATGCTCTAACAAAACAAGGTTTTGAAGATCAATATACAGGTTATGGGGTGAATTTCTGTCCTTCACTTCTTCAGAAGGTAAAACTAGAAACCTAAGAACCTAAAGGAATCCTCCCAGTTTTTTAAAATTTTTAAAACTAACAAACAATGATGGCTTATTCTTTAGTGAGCTGCAGACTACATATCACCAGACTAGACATTCTTCCTATGTGCCCTAAGGCTGTGAACAACTACAGAAGGATCTTGCAAATGAACAACTGGGCAACAAAATGGAAAAATGACACAAAATCAGTCAGATAAAATTTAACACGGACAAGTTCAAAGTCCTGCACTTGAGATGGAATAGTTGCATGAACAAATACAGACTGAGGAAAGATTGACTAAACTGAGGTGCTGCAAAGAAGGACCTGGGGGATACAGAACCATAAGGGTAATATGAGTGAACAGTGTGCTCTTGTTGGGCGGAGGGAAACAGTCAACAGCAGATTGGATTGTATTAACAGAAATGTCACTTGCAATTCAAGCAAAGTGATTCTTCTGCTGTATTTAGCACTGGTGAAGCCTCACCTTGAGTACTGTGTTTAGTACTGGGCCTCACACTTCAAGAAAGCTGTGGACAGATTGTTTTTATAATTCTCTGCTGGACTCTTCCAATTAGAGGTCTGAGAAGTGGGATGGATCTCTGAAAACTCCTGGCGCTCTGTAGTAGTGCCCAAAGACTGGAAGAAGGCAATGTGGTGCCTATCTTCAAGAAAGGGAGGAAGGAAAGGGGATCCGGCTAACTATAGGCCCGTCAGCCTGACTTCTATCCCAGGAAAGATCTTAGAAAAGCTTATTAAAGAGGCCATCCCTAATGGACTGGCCGATGCCAACATCCTAAGGGATATAGCCAGCATGAATTTGTTGCAGGTAGGTCTTGCTTGACCAATCTCAGTTCCTTCTATGACCAGGTGACCTATCACCTGGACAAGGGAGAAGAGATTGATGCCATACATCTTGACGTTAAAAAAGCCTTCAATCTGGTATCCCATGGTCACCTCTTGGTGAAACTAGCCAACTGTGGCCTTGGGTCTACCACAATCTGCTGGCTGGGAAATTGGCTCCGTGGTGGGACCCAGAGGGTAGTAATTGATGGAAGTCAATCATCATGGTGTCCTGTGACCAGTGGGGTCCCCCAAGGCTCTGTCCTTGGACCCATATTGTTCAACATCTTCATTGATGATGTGGACAT
>NW_017729026.1:15663914-15678663 GCF_001723915.1 Gavialis gangeticus | reverse complement strand
GTTCAAGCACCTACATTGAACACCTTCAAGAGCAAATTGGATGCTTATCTTGCTGGGATCCTATGACCCCAGCTGACTTCCTGCCCTTCAGGCAGTGGGGGGCTGGCCTCGATGATCTTCCGAGGTCCCTTCTAGCCCTAGTGTCTATGATGTACGACTTATAAGAAAAGGCTGAAAGAATTAGAAATATTTGGTGTGGAGGAAAGGAGACTAAGGAGAGATTTGACAGCAGTCTTCAAATGTCTGCAAGACAATTATAAAGAGAATAAGTAGACTTTTCTCTGTGGCTGTAGGGGACAATGGCCTCCAAGTAGAGCAGAGGAAATTAAGGTTGGAGATTAGAAAAGACTTTCTGACTTACAAGTATTGGAACAGGCTACCTAGAGAAGTTGTAAAATGTCCATCCCTGGCAATTTTTCAAGAGCAGTTTAGACAGATATTTGGCTGGAATGGTTTAGTCAGAGATGAGCCTGTCTTGAATAGGGAGCGGGATAAGATGATTTCATTAGGCCTCTTCCAGCCCTACTTTCCTATGACCATATGATCCTAAAATGGAAGATTAAAATCAGTCTTGTTAAGTACAAAGTGATGCACATGGGGGAAAAAATAATCCCAAATGTACATATGCAATGATAAGCACTACATTAACTGTTATAATGTGGGGTAAGATTCCTTGGAGTCATTTTAGGGACTTCACTAAAGACAGTTTACTTAGTATTCAGCAGCAATCAAAAAAACCAAACAATGCTGGAATTATTAAGAAGGGAAGAAAAAGAAGAATTATACTGCTTTATAAATCTATGACATATCTACACCTTTAATACTATGTGCAGTTTTGGTCCTCATGCTAGAACAGAGATGTAGAACTAGAAAAAGTACAAAAACGGGGAACAAGAATGACTAGGAATATAGTGGGGCATCAATATGAGCAGAGTCTAAGTAGGTTAATTAGTTTCATAGTTTCTAGGGTTGGAAGGAACCTGAGCAGATCATCAAGTCCAACCCCCTGCCATGGCAGGGAAGAGTACTGGGGTCAAACGACCTTAGGAAGTTGTACATCTAGCCTCCTCTTAAAGACCCCCAGGGTAGGAGCCAGCACCACTTCGCTTGGAAGTTGGTTCCAGATCCTAGCCGCCCTGACCGTGAAGTAGCGCCTCCTGATATCTAGCCTAAATCTACCCTCTGCCAGCTTGTGACCGTTATTCCTGGTCTCTCCTGGTAGTGCTTGGGGAAACAGGAACTTCCCCAGTGCCTGCTGGTCCCCTCTGACTAGTTTGTAACAGGCAACTAGACCCCCTCTCAACCTTCTCTTGTGGAGGCTGAACAGGTTCAGGTCCCGTAGCCTCTTCTTGTAGGGCCTGCCCTGCTGCCCCCTGATCATGCAAGTGGCCCTCCTTTGGACCCTCTCCGTGTTGTCCTCATCCCTTTTGAAGTGCGGGACCCAGAACTGGACGCAGCACTCCAGCTGCAGCCTGACCAGTGCTGTATAAAGGGGGAGGATCACCTCCTTGGACCTGCTTGAGATGCATCTGTGGATGCATGACAAGGTGCAGATGGCCTTTCTGACTGCATCCCCACACTGGCCCATGTTCATCTTGGCATCAATGATGACTCCCAGATCCTTTTCTGCCTCCGCACTGACAAAAAGGGAGTTCCCCAACCTGTAGGTATGGTGCCGGTTGCTCCTTCCCAGGTGCATCACTTTGCACTTGTTGGTATTGAATCCCATCCTATTCTCATCCGCTCACCCCTGCAACCTGTCTAGGTCCAATTGCAGCCTATTCCTCCCTTCTAGCGTGCCCACATCCCCCCACATCTTAGAGTCATCAGCAAATTTGAACAGGGTGCTTTTTACCCCCTCATCCAAGTCACTGATGAAGATGTTGAACAGTGCAGGCCCGAGGACCGAGCCCTGTGGAACCCCACTGCCCACATCCCTCCAAGTCAGAAATGACCCGTCCACTTCCACTGTCTGGGTGCGGCCCTCCAGCCAGTTGGTGACCCATTTGACTGTGTGCGTGTTGACAACATAGTCCCCCAATTTCTTAATGAGAATGGAGTGAGAGACGGTGTCAAAGGCCTTCCAAAAGTCCAGAAAGACTATGTCCACGGCTACCCCTGCATCTAAGGATTTGGTGACCCGGTCATAGAAGGCCACCAGGTTGGTTTGACAGGACCTGCCTCTAATGAACCCATTTTGGTTGCCCCTAAGCATAATCTCCCCTGCTGGCCCCTCATGGATATGCGCCAGAATAATTTTCTCAAAAAGCTTGCCCAGGATCGAGGTAAGACTAACTGGCCTATAGTTTCCTGGGTCCTCCTTCCACCCCTTTTTTGAAAATAGGAACCACACTGGCCCTCTTCCGGTCCTCTGGCACCACACCAGAGCACCACGAGTGCTTGTAAAGCTGTGCTTAGAAAAGTTCTTAGCTTAGAAAAGAGGAAGCGGGACATGATAGGTCTAGAAAAAGTAAAATGATGTAGTTAAAGTCAATAGAGATGTACTATTTTTGATCTCTGAAAATACTAGAACTAAGGGATGTAAAATTAAACTATTAGAGAGTAGCTTTAAATCTAACAAAAGGAAGTCCTTTGTCACACAATGTGCATTTAACTTGTTGGGGTGCTTTTACACATGACAGGGCTTTAAAACTTTCAGGGTTGTATTCTATGCCCCTTGAATTGAAACAGTGAGTTTTTAATTGAAACACTGGGCTTTATTTTTCTGTCACTGTATACACATCATTGTACCGGTAGTCGCAGTTGCCTGCTGAAGGCAGAAGCAGCAAGGGAGAAGATCTCTCTCTTTTTTTTTTTTTTTTTGAGCCTGCCCCCCTTTCCTGTGGCTGGGTGGTGAGCTGCCTCTGGATTGAGGAGTCCCTGAGCTGTGGTTGGCTCCGGTCCCTTCCTCCACAGTGGTGACACTGCAGGGCTGGCCAGGCAGGCTGCTACCAGGATGGGTGCTGCACCAGCTTGGAGGTGCCCAATCCAACTCTTCCTTGAGCCCGCTTGGGCTTTCAGTGCCCCATGCACCATCCCTGCTTCCTTCTCTAGCCACTAGCATACCCAGCTGCCCTCCTGCTACCTCCCTGTGCTGCCCTAGGGGCAAGCCAGCCCACTCCTGGGCAGCCCTAGGCATCCTGGCAGCCACAGATGCCTGCTGAAGGCAGAAGTAGCAAGGGATCTAATTTTATTTGGCAGAGCCTACTCACCTCTCCCACAGCTAGGGGTTGGTGGGGGATGGGATTGTTGAGCAAGCTGACACATTAAGGGCTGCAGTGTTTCAAGTTGCAATGATGCAAGCTAAACTACATTGGGATTTGGTTTACTTTGTGATAATACAAACACATTTTAATCCCCCAAAACTCATGTACATGTAAAGTGTGACACCATTAAGTCACACAAAAGATTTTTTTTGTTACATGTACATGGTAACATCAATACAGGTACAAGTGCCCATGGTGTCAAGATGTTGTAAAGGCTGACTTCTTAACTCTGTTTAAAAGAGATTGGACAGATTCTTGGTCCATCAGTAGGTAATGAACATGGTAGATATGCGTGCATCCACAAAATTTGAACTCTTTAACCCTCCAGTTGCTGGAAGCTACAATGGGAAAAGAGCAGTGGGGTGGAAGATTCTGGACATGCCCTGTTCACTCTCAGCAGCCACACTTTGCCACTGTAGGAAGGTAGATGGACCTATGAGCTGACCAAGTAAATGACAATTCTTATGTTCTTATGATCTGGAAAATGGAGCAAATAGGAAACTGACAAGTTTGCAGATGATGCAAAATTATTTTGGATAGTTCAATTTAACATGGATGGTGTGGAGTTGCAGAAAGATCTAAAAAAACTGGAGTGAGTAAGCAATAAAGTGGCATATAAAATAAAACATTGATAAGTGTGAAGTACTGTGCACGGAACAAAATAATCTAATCTATACACAGCTAATAATGGACTCTGAATTAGATATTAAAACTCAAGAAAATGGAGTTTTCTAAAAAACTGTCCCAATATCTGGAGTTGGTTAAAAGAAATCATTAGGAAGGAATCAAAATCATATTAGAAAACATTATTATGGAAATCCATGGTGCATCCCCAGCTTAAATACTGCATGCAGCTCTGGTCAAACTATGGCAGAGATGGGTTTATTAGAAGTAGAAAAGGTAGGGTAGAGAGAAGGGCAACACAAATGATCAAGGCTTCCATATAAAGAGACAATCTTGGTGACTGGTAGGATATAATAGGAGATGGATTTTACTACACTGTTGGGCATATGATTCTAAAAGCATCTCCTGCTTGCTCTGATAGGCACTAGATACTGGGCTAAATGGACCTTTTTTACTTTGGGTATATTCAGAAGTTTGTGGAGATTAGGGGGATGTTAGATTGTGTTAAAAATGGCCACCCAAGAGTTTGCCCTGGTGTGGACCTTATACTTAGATCCCTAGTTAGGTGGATCTAAGTGTGAATTGTACAGAAGTTCAGGAAGCTTATTGTTAGGTTAGCTGTACTTAAAGGTTGTCTTACTTTAGATTGGGCCCCACCTGGCCCTATCCCCCTGCAACCTCCTGAGCACCCTTGACCCCTGCCTCACCCAGCCCCAGCCCCTGCCTGCCTCCTGAGCTCCCCCGATCCCTGCCTTGGTCTTTATTTGGGTTAGTGACTTGCAAGATGAAATGCTTTGCATTTTTTCAAAAATCCTCTCCTTACTTTTATATAACATTTACTTCTACTTTGAAATGAATATTGAATGAATGAGTATTGAAATGAGAGTCTGTCTGGAGCAGGAGCTGAAGTTGGGAATAAATATTGGAGAAAGACATGCAACCTGAATTCTGGAGGCAGAGTGGAGGATAGGGATGTAAGGGGGATAAACAAACATATAGTTAACAGTTTCCATGCATAACGTCAGGTCAATTATTTGTCTCAGAAGCTTTATTTGTCTCATTTGTCATTTTTTTCTTGATTGCATAATGTGGGGCTGGACCTGCTAGCTTGATTCTCCACTGCCTTGTACAGATTGTTACACTGGCATAAATTATAAGGTTTGATTTTTATAGGCAGAGTTTTGTATTCACTTTGCATGTCCAGGATCAGCTCTTTCATCTTCATTTGAGCTGAAAAGCATTTTAGATCAGATTTACAAGGGTATTTAGGCATCCAATGACACAGATATGTGGATTTAAAATAGCACCTAAAACCCACTGAAATCAATGGGAGTTAGGCAACTAGGCACCTTTGAAGTTTTCATTTGACACCTTTCTGCATCATTAGATACTTAAATGCTTTTATAAACCTAGCTTCAACAGTGCTATGAGTGATACTTCAAGCAAAAAAAATAAGGGTAACAATTGAACAAGTACATGGTTTCTCCTGATTTCTTCCAAAACCAAAGCTCTTCAGTAAAGGAGTCAAAGTCTTACACAATGGGATCTTTCTATTGTTACATAAAGGAAACTAGATACACTTTGCTCAACATTTGCAATTTGGAAATGTAAGAAGTTATTTTCTGTATGAGCAAAGAGTAACTGTATTGGAAAATAGAGTTCTGAATTACAAGAATGTTTAATGTTAAAAATTGAATATATTGTTGAATTATTAACACCTGTTTTTTGCATTGTTAAGCCAACATAAGCTAGCAGCTTGTCTCTTACTTAGACTCCTATGTTGTCAGTGTCTCAAATGAGAGTTTTTATCTAGATGGTTACTAGCTGATGTTCTGAAATGTAAATTTTTAATTAAATATTTGTAATTTTCAAATACATTTCAAAGCTTATTTGCAGTGAATGAAGCTTTCTTTCCCTCAGATCTTTTGCATTTCTAAGTGGAGTAAAATCAGTGGTTTTCCTTTAAGACCTTGATTTTTAAAAAGATGTTTAGGGACAAATATAACTTTAAACATGTGCTTACAGACGTGGGGAAAAAACAACAGCAGTAACTTTACTTTTAGCTCAGCATGCCCCTGTGTTGAGTGCAGCACATGCCCATAAGAGGAATTACATCAGTTTGACCTGGCTCACCCAAGCATCTGTATAGCTCATGCACTTCAGCAGGGTGTTTATCTAATAGCTGATCCAATCAACTATTAGATAAAAGTGCCAAAAAGCTCTACTGAAGCACACAAGCTATACAGAAGCTGGGGAGCTGGGTCAAACTGCCACAATTCTTCTTTCTGTTTTTTTTTGCCCTCCACATCTATCAGCACCTGTGAATAGGTCTGTTGATTTCACTGGGACTAATCACATACTTAGAGTATCTTCTTGAACCAAAGCCTCAGAAAGCATTAGAACTGAATTGAGATGGCATTAGAATTGAGTTGATTAATAGGCTATGAGTACATATTGCAGAGCTAACTACTCTGTAATAGTACACTAGGACAAGACTGCTGAGGCAGCAGGGTACACAACAGTGTGATACGGCAGAGCCTTACTTGGGCAGCCAGGGCATTGCGGCAGCAGTTGGGTCAGCCAGCAAGCCTAGTTGGAAAAATCTGCAGGTGGCTGAGGAAGCCCCATGACTTGAAGGGACAGGGCTTAGGAAGTATATTAATCCAGGACTTGAGCGAGAGAGCAGTCTGGCCCTGCATGCTGCCAGGGTAGGAGCCCAGCACCAGTATGGCTGGCTAAGCAATGGACTGAGACCCTGCTGCAATACAAACTGCAAGTAAGGAACTGAAGTCTGGCCAGGACCTACACTCTGGGATGAGAAGGGTTTTGTTATGCAGATGGGGTGGTTAGAGATTCAGTTATGGCCCCCGGGCTTACTTTTTTTGTTATAGTTTAAACCAGAGGACCAGGTTGGGATTGACAGGGGAGGCAGAGATCCTAGTGGTGCTTGAGGGACACATGAATTCTTTGGGTCCTAGCAGGGGCTAGGCACAAGGCCCAGACAGGCAGCTGTCAGGAACCAATGGATGGTAAACAGAGCCAGGAGCCCAGCACTAGAGAAAGGCAAACACACGGCCAGGAGTCCACAGACGTTGGGGGTTTTCCAGAGCTCTTGAAGGGCAACACCAGAATCCAAGAGAAGTGAGGGATGAATCCAGAGCACTAGAGGTGCATAGCCAGAGCTCTCAAGGGGCAAGACCAGAGCCATAGAGAGGTGCTAACAGGGACAGAGCCTGGAGCTAAGATGGATGAGACACCAGCTAGAGCCAAAGGGCCAGGTACAACACCATGAACCTAGGCTAAAGGCCCAGCAAGCAGACAGGGAGCAGAGGCCTGGAAGGCTGGAGCCCCAACAAGGGCACAGAGGATTCAAGAGGTACAATATTGGACAGAGGCCAAAGGTTCACCAAAATGATTACTTGGTGAGACCTGCGAGGTATGGGCATGGCTGTAGGGGCAGACAGAGACCAGAGACCTATCCCTATCTATATATCTATATATACAGTGGTGTTTCATCTTGATCACGGCAAAATGGTAGATTTGGGGTTACTTTTTTAAATTTGATAGTTAGGGATTTTTTTTTATCAGAGAAAACCAGAATCCCTGCTTAGCAGCTAGGGAAAGGAGGCTTTCCTCAGATGAAAGACAAAACCTTCTTTCTAACTCCCTTCTATTTTCTTCAGTCTCTATTAAATTTCTGCACAAAACACATAGAATCTTTCTAGATGGCACTGGCCTTCCTGACATCAATTGCATGGTTTCATCACTATTCTGTTATGTCATTACATGTGGCTCTCATCATGTAAGTAGAAAAAGGCTATCAACTTTTATTTAATGGAATGTGGTAAGCATAGTCCAGCAGTCGAAGCTGCATGCATTGATTTACACAGTTATCAGAAAGATGAAATTGTAACTTTTGCTGTGTGAACACCCTGGATTTGGAATTGGCATTTCTCTCTGCTAAACACTAATGTATAGTCGTAAGTATTGGCATTCAAGGCTTTATACAATCTGGTAAATTTTATATCTGAAGAGAGTGGAAAGAGAACAAAATATTATCTCATTGTTTTCTCTTTCCCTTCCCCCACCCCCCAAGTCAGATAAAATTATTCAGATGTGGCAGAACAGCAATATTTTGTATGACTTTGTTTTCCTTTTGTACATTATCTCTGAGATTAGAAGAGGTTTGAAAAGATAAAAGGAACTGGGGATCAGGAGAAGGGGATCTTAGATTCTGTTATCTGAATCATTTTGTTCACCAGTATGTAAGTAATGTATTAACCTGTTTAGGTGAACTTGTTATACTTTACCTCACTGCTGGAAGCACAGTAAAAGCTTTTGAACAATTCAAGGCTTCATTAGTTGCTTGAATATCAGGGCTTTTTTTAAGGGTTACTTCTTTGGGTCCAAAGAGTTCAAGCACCCTGAAATTTAAACAGCTGGTAATACAGAAAGTTTGGCAACATCATCTGAATTTTATATGAAACATTTCCTCTGGTTAACAGCAGTAAAATGTTAATTTAGTCTTTGATAGAACATATTAGCATGATAGCTCACAGAACAGTTTTCATATGCTAATTCGGAAATAAAAAATATGTTCTGATTAATGCATGAATCAATATGAAAACCACTGGGTGCCTGAAATGACAAAGCTGATCAAAGCTGCCAAAATTGTGTGGCAAATATATTAACAGCAATAGATGTATTTTTTCCTTGTCAGACACTGTGTGAAACTTAATTAAAAATGGAACACACTTAAGTAACTCCAAATTCATAAAAAAAAAAAGTGTGCCTTTTTTATTTTTAAGTTAATGCACATGTTATTGGGTGTTTTGGACATGGATTTTATAGCTAATTTCTCTAATGAGGTATGATGGGATGTAAGATGCTCTAAACAAGATCAGGACATCAAGTAGGTTTTTTTTCCTCCAGTATTTTTCTGGTCAGATTTGCAAAAATGAATTTTTATAGTAAACAGTTTTGTGCTAAGCAAATGTTTATGGTTTTGTGGTCAGTAAATTAAGCTACTGGAATAAAGCATTGTAGTTGCCTGCCAATTATAAGCTTGCATGACTTTTCTGAATCATGTGGACTGGTACATGATGTGATATGACTGACAGAACATGAAGTAGACCACAGTACAGCAACTTACTCTGGCACACTCACATAACACTATTGATTTATTTATTTTCATTACATTTTTGTCACATGACATAAATGTGCTGGGTTTTATACAGGACACACAATTCAAATCAGTTTTGGCCTTGAAAATCTTAGACCCAGATCCACAAAAGGAAACAATGGGGTGAGCAACCCTACGTGACCAACTCTGAGAGTGGGGCTCCCAGATCTTATTAGGTGTTGGAACTCCATATATAGTCAGGAGGAATGGTAGAGGCGAGGAACTCAAGCCAGTCAAAAGGAATGGTGTAGGGAGGGAAATATCTGAAATCCTGTCTGTCTCTGGGGTTTAGGTGTGTACTCACAGCACTGAGTGATGCACCTGTGAGAAAATGGGATTTACTTCTTGGATTTAGGTGATAATGTCATCTCTTTGTGTAAGGATGACTGGCTCAGTCTTTCCTCTCAAAACGTAGCCTAAGGAGGAAGTGGTGTCCATATTTTATTTAATAACTGTTAGAGCATTCATCCAGTAAATGGGAGACTTGGGTTCACTACTTTCCTTAACCTGAGGTGGGGGTTCAGACCCACATCCCCTCCATCACACAGATGTGTCCTAATCACTAGGCTAGAGGCTAGGCTTGAATTTGAGCACTCTTCTCCACTTCTGTTTAATCTGCAGCACTGACTACAAAGGAACACAAGATGCATAGTGTGTGAAGGAGAAAGTACACAAAGGGGCATGATGCTATAGGTGGTGATCCCCTTCCTTGGAAAGGGGGAGTCCTGGGTTCTGGCCCCTGGTCTCAGCACTAATTTTGAATGTTATTTAATGAGCTTTTAAAGCTCCCAATCCTGGGAGCAGGTATCCTACTTCCTGGGCCAGTGCTCTAATTAATAGGTTATTACTGCCTGGTATAGAAAAAAACTACTATTGAAAGTAATGTATTACTTGGAAAATATTTGACGTATTTGAATTGTTTAAATCGCTTCTGTTTTGGATAACCCTGTTTAGTATACTTTGAAAGTGCATTTTTTGACAAATAAATGATTAGCTAAAAAAATGTCATTCAGTTCTAGTGATGAGTTCTGCCTCTTTGTTGCCTGAGGACTTGCCATGAAGGAATTGAAGATGGTATAAAAAGGTAGGAGGTATGGGGGAGGAAAAAAAAGAACTCAGCATGATCATCAGGGAGAAAGAATGAAAGGGGATGGAAGCACCAGAGCAAAACTGAGAGGAATATCAGCCTTTATTTGTCAAAATTGTAGATTTCTATTTAGAAAGCACAGTTGATATGCAGCTTATAGACTAACTAAATATGATATATAGAGCATAAGCTTTTGTGAATTCAAGCTTACTTCATTGAGTTCATGAAAGTCTATGCGTTGTATGTATCTTAGTTAGTGCATATCTAGCCTGCCTTTTGTGTGAATTCAGATGGATGTGTCTACTTCACTCAGATTTCTCTTCCCCAGGTAAGGGACTACAGTACTGTCAAAATAAAATGAACTGGGGAGAGAGGTAAGAGAATGGGAATGGGTAACTCATTGAATCAATGGATTGAATAAAATAAAGACAAGTTTGTAGAGCTGAGCCCTTTGTCAAAATACACTTAACAAGGGAAGAGCCATTATGCATAGTACCTCTTTTAGTGTTTTTAAGCATACACAGCTAGAAAAAAAGATTATAGCCACTTAAAATCCACTTTTCCGCCTTTAAAGTGTAAAATACTTCGTAAATTAACAAATGTCCCACTGTTGGACTTGTACTTCTTAGTGGTATGAATTTAGTGCTCATGAAAAGTGATAGGTTGACAGCCCTTTTAAAGGACTGAAGTCCTTTTTAAAGCTAGTTTTGGCACAGACAGCTACTGTGCAACCTTCCCCTAACTTTGTCACCAGTCTGACTCAGCATTTAGTTGGAGAGACCACTTTCAGCAGTCAGCTGGCAGTTCCAGCTTTTTCATATTTATTACTCTGTCTTTCTTAATTGGAATGCTAATAAAGATTTCAGTTAGCAAAAGTTGTAGTGATATCTATTGTAATAGAAAAGAAACTTCCTTGTCTCACCCCCTCTTCCTGCTTCATTTTACCACCACTTTTTGCAAAACATTTTTCAGTGTATTAAACTGAGGTACTGAAGTTGTTATTATTACTTACAGAAAAATCCATCTGCATATGTATTTAAAGCTTAAACACATGCAACATCTTCTTGAAGCATGACTGCTTAGAGCACTAAGGGTATCATTGCCCAATACTTAGCACAGAAAAGTTGTTACTCTCTACAATATATAAAGGAGGTAGATCACAGACCCTTTGTCTCCTGCTGTTATAGCACTTACCCTGCTGTTAAGGATACTTTTAAAGTTCCAGTTGTCTCGGGCACTATAGGAAGCATTTATTCTTTACCTTTCACATCATACATCTGGCGTGTGGCTATTAAAGAAAGACAGAAGCTGCTTTAGGAAAGTGGAAAAAGTCTCTTCTCCTTTCTGGCTGAAAGCTAAAAAAACCTCTCTTTTGCTATTGTTAAATGTTTTATGTGACTTGATCTTGTTTTGGAGTAATGTTTATGTTAATACAGTTCTCCCTAAGGAAATGAATTTGAAGTGAGTTAGAATCTGGTGTTTCTACTAACTCCTCAGATAGTATTTCTATGGTTTATGTGGATATACAGTTGGGCAGATCCTCAGGAGCTGTGAACTATCATACGTCAATTGATTTCAATGGAACTGAGATGAGAAACTACTTCTCTAATGTTATTATGCATCACTTGGATTGTCGATATCAATTTCTGTCACATTAGCTAAGTACAGACAGTCGAAAAGCCCAAGGATTAATAGATTCAGTCTTTCCAGGTTACCCTAAAATGCTGACCTTAAACCGACTAAAAAGTGAACAGCCACATAGCTGCAGTGACTCAGGCCAGAAGCTGGGGGGTGCTAGAGCACGGTTCTCTGGCACGTAACCAGCATAGGCTGTATTTTCCCTTCTTCTTCCTGCTGCCCCTGAGGTCTTTGGGATTTTCAGTACAGAATCACAACAGCAGGACCCTTGAGGGTTGCTCATCACTTCCTCTTCCTGCTTCCACGTGCCTCTGGCTGGGTTGAAGCTGCTGCTGGGTATGGGGAAAAAGTGGGACCTGGTGGCAGGCATGGCTGCCTCACCCTTGCTTCTGCCAGGGCCTTCTCACTGAAGCCACCCAGATCCCATGCCAGGGCTGCCCTGTGGCTCCTTGCTGCCAGTGCCGCCACCACCAATGCCACCTTGGGGCTGCCCAGGTCCTCATGCCTGGTGGGGAGAAGCTGCAAGGCAGCCCCAGCATGGGCTCTGTGTGGCCACAGCAAGAGCCTGGCAGCGGCAAGGGGGAGGTGGCCATGGCTTCTGCCAGGTTCTGCTTTTTCCTCACTCCCAGCAGTAGTTCTGTCTGGCCACCACTGCTACTCATTGTGACCGAGGTGGGTTGGTGCAGAGCAGGCACTGTGAAACCCTGAGCAGTGAGGGCTGGAGCTGGAGCTTGGGACCTGTCCATGTGGGTCCCAGCCAGTCTTCATGGGGCCAGCATCAGGTACAAGGAGGTGCCACTGGGGTTAGTGGGAAATGGAGTTCAGCCATGGAGCTAACCCTGCCCCACTGTGTGCCCGGGGACAGCAGGACAAACTGTGTGCTGGACAGCACCTGGGCCAGGTGGGATTGAGGGATTCATGGGCTGTATTTTGCCCACCCTGATCTAAAGTCTCAAATATATGGCTGGAGGATCACCACTTCTCTCTTGCAAAAACTGGTGTTTTAGGGGTGTGTGTTTTAGCTGGAGTCAGGCAAACCACTTGGTATTTAGACAAGTTCTCACCTTGTTTCTGCTTTTTATTTTATTACAGTTTATTTTGTTTAATGTGTTCTTGGCCCACAACTAAGCAACAGGTAGATATTATCAGGAATAAATAACAATTTGTTCAAGTATTTTTGGGGGACTTTCACTTGTAGTACACCATTGCAGATGCTTCTTGAAGTAGAAGGGCAGGATTGGAAGGTTGCTATGCTGAACATCTTGGGCTTTTTTTCCTCTGGAGGAACCAGCACTATCCTTAAATTGTGATGGGGCATGGCTAGGAAGAAATATGTGGACTTATTCCTTGTTTGTATGTGTTATCCCTATCCTATGATGTGTGCCAGGCTGCTGCAGTGGGAAGTATCTTCTATCTTCCTATATAAGTTAAAATGAATCTAGATTATGATATCAGTAGAAAGTGAAGGAAATGTGCTTGGCTAAAAGCTGGAAAAAGTGTTTGGCTCAAGTGCCTTAGCCCTACCCATAACTGCTACATCTGCCTAAGAAACTGCTTCTTCAAACTGAAATCCCCTCTGAATTACAAGGTGTGAAACACATATACCCTTCTGCATATACCCTTGCTCTGTTCATCTATTCACTTTAAAAATAAGTCTGGGGACCAACTGATCCTACAGAGAAATACATCCAGTGAAAACAATGGAAGTCAAGCAGGCTTGCCACTGATATCTAAGTTCTCCAGTGTTGCTTGGCGACTAGTAGCTGCCTTTGCTTTGCATTTAAAATACTAGTCATACTGAGTAACATTAATGATATTGTTTCTTATAACATGCCCATTCAGACAGCTCAATCTTCACCATTGCCTGGAGGGCTACCTGTGGCAGTGCTACGTATTCCTGCCCCCTGCTGCCAAGGAGGATATCGTTGTTGGGATTGATGCCTTTCTTGGGGTGTGAGAGGCCCATGACTGCCCAGCTGCAGGGATATTGGCTGCTCAATAAAGTCTTGAACTGTGACCCATCTGTGTGCTGTAGGAGGGGACCCTGGGCCTAGGGGCCTGTGGGTGGGTAAGGCAAGGAGTGGGGGCTGGGACCAGGGCCAGAGGCAGGGGCAGGGACTGGGAGCCAGCGCAAGACTTACCATGTGTTTGGGGCTGATGAGGCTGGAGGCTTGGCATGGGTCTCCCTGCTGGCAAGGGCGACTGGTTGCACCCACTGTCTATGGTGCATAGAAGGCAGACCTTGCCCCCCTAGGGAGGAGCTGGCACTGGTGATGGACAGTGGTGGTGTGGCCAGCTGCTTCTCGTGGTGGGTGTGGAGCTCACCCGAGGGTGAGGCAGCAGCTGAATAGAGCTCCCTGAGCTGCCACTGGATACAGCAGCCAGGGAGGAAGGTAGGATGGGATGCTGAAGGCCTGGGGGTCCCTCCTCCAGTGATGTGTCACTGGGGGCATCAGGGCAGGACACATGCATGGGCAGGCTGCCTCTTCTGGTGGCACTTGCAGGAGCGCGGCCTGGCTCCTGGGGTGCCAAAATGCAGGTCAGCTTCCACATAAAGGGCATAGTCTTTTGGTCACAACCAGATGGATGATTTAAATTGATTGCAGCCTTCCACTGTACCCACAAGTCCTTGACCTTTATGCAGTATTGCCGTGCCACCTGGGAGTAGCCTTGTGTATGCAGCCCACCTGAGATGTGCCTCATATATGTGGGCATTTGAGTGCATGCCCCACACAAGCTGCTGCTGCATGTCAGCATGGCACCACAGGGCCACAAAGTCATGCATGAGGTTGGGGCCTGGGCAGTTAGGATGGGTGCATGCACAAAGCTGGGGCTGGGGATCAGTGGAGAGGATGCAATGGACATGATTCCTGCATTAGCCAGCTGCAGCTGGTGAAATCATGTTGGTGGGGTGGGTGTAACATCACACAGGAGCAGCAGGGGTGGGAGTGG
>NW_017729026.1:15659387-15663646 GCF_001723915.1 Gavialis gangeticus | reverse complement strand
CGAGTGGGGGTTGTAGCTGGCCGGGTACTCCAGCTGGGAGCAGGGAGGCTGCAAACCCCCCTGCTCCCAGCTGGCTTCAACCCCCAGCTCCTGGCCAGCTGCAGACCCCTCCTGAACTTACTCTCATGTGCCACTCCACCTGCCCCACCAGTCTGAGTTAAGCAGCCACACCTGGCACCTGCTCTCTGGGCTGCTGCAGCTCTCTGACCCTGTGTAGCTGTCCCTGGATAGCTTCCAGCAGTGCCCAGCACAGGGGCACAGCTAGGGTCTGGGAGCTGCATGGCAGAGGCACTTCACCACAGGACCTGCAAGAACAGGCTACAGCTGGGAGTGAGCAGCAGCAGGGAGCAGGTGCTGGCCCTGCTGCCAGAGACAGCCAGCCAGCAGCCCTGGGGGGGACCTCAGGTCTGGGCAAGGGGAACAGCAAGATGCAGCTCTTTGCAATATTCACCAGAGACAGTCTGGGTCTTGTCTGGGGGGGAAGGGGGGGACATGGGGCCTGCTGGGCTCCTGTATAGATAAGTAGGTTCCTGTAGACTCCTGGTGTGTGCGCGCCAAGGCACAAACTGGCTACAGACTTTTATACCCTCTAGCTAGGGGCTCCCACAGAACAGCCCAGCCCTGGATCAGGAGATGCAGCCAGCTAGGAGTCCTGGGGTTGTGCTGGGTTGCATCTACACATACATTAATGCACCTTAACTAATTGTGCCTAAATTTGATACCTGGAATTGCAGGTATTAAATTTAAGCACGATAAGCCTGACATTGACATTTTTAATGCACATTAACAGCATGCACATGTAGATGTGTGACCATAATGCTTGTTAAGTTCAGCTGGTGTGCATTATTGCATCTCATGTAGATGTAAGCCCTGTGTAGGAGCTGAAGGGCAACCCAGATATGGCATAGGGTTCTGGGTTGGTGTGAGGGAAAAATTGCATTTAATTTTTAGTAGGGTTGTAGTGTATTGTAGCCATTTTGGGCCATATAATATGTAAGAGCAAATGGGGGTTTGGTGATATTTTTTACTGGTCCAGTTATATAGCTGGGAGAGATGCTAGACACCAACGGAACCAAGGGGCTTTTGTGAAGCTTTTCTGTCTCATTCCAAATCCTCTGAGAAAAAGTAATGTAATATCTTCCTTTTTTTCTTTAAAAAAATTGTAAATGGGTTGCTGACAGATATATTTTTAGACTATTATTTTTCCATATGGTTGATTATAACATGTTCTTCACAACATATACATAGACGGGAAGTAGATGAAGCCACTGCTGCAAGAATAGGTTTACTTCCATTGAACAATGTTAATATGATATGGTTGAAAATGGTGATGTGGAAAACTGTTGCACTGAAACCAAATAAGGCAAGCTCACTGGAGAGAAGTGTCATATATGAAGAGTGTTTCATTTCAGTTGCTTGTTTTTCCCTGATGAAATCTAACAATTCTGACAAAGCAAAACATAGCCTTTTTTTCCCCTCACCCTATGCCCATATGACATCATAGAAAAGAGAAGCTGTATAACAAGCTCCCTAGTGGGATAAGTCTCCTTTTCAGCTTCTGAGTGAACAAGGGTTCTTTGAGACACACTTCAAAATCTCCCTTTACTGCCTGAAAGTAACCATGGATTAAAGGCAGACTATAGTAAAATTTCCAGCTGCAGATGTGTTTTGTTGTAGGATGCCTTTAGTGTTCCTTTTAGTAAATGTGGTGTATTTTAGTTCTCATGAAAGTAAGAGACAGCAAACAATGAGCTGAAGTCAAGCACAGTGGTTAAAATTCAGCCACCTGCAGGTGATCAATGCACCACTTAACTATGGCTTAATCTGTACCTAAACCTTTGTGGAGGTCTTCTGCATGGTGGTGTATTTCACCTGGTGTGTGCAGGTGTAATGAATGCATCTGCACATAGCTTGCTTAGGACTGATGGGGCCTGAGATGTGTTTTGACTTTCATCTTCCAAGCTAAAGGTCACAGCATCTCATATCACTTGTTCCCATTCCATTTCAATGTATGTAATATTCCTTGCTGAAAAAATAAATGGATCCACTACTCTTCCAGAGAGAAAGAGTTAATGACTAATACTGTGATACAGTATAGTGTTGTCAGTTTCTAGTCACTTAAACTTCATTTCAAGCATCTGTTTGCTAGCATTCACTCAGTTCCAAACACTATTATGCTGATTGTTGTTTGTCAAAACACAGAGGAAGAGATAATAATGCAAGGTTTTAAAAAATAAAATAAGGAAAATTATGAATAAACAAATGATACGTAAAACTGGTACAACAAAATACTGGGAAAAAATAGACGCAGCATTACTTTCCTCTGTAGCCATAAATCACTTGTACATCTATCTCTTTATTATACAAGATACTTTCCCCCCTTTATTTTACTTTTAAAACATTTCTCTCTCCCCACTTTCCTAGTTATTGTTTTAAAGATAAATACTACTTGATGTTGTGAATCTCACCATGAAATATGTATTTTCTGTTGAAGAAATACCAATTTTTTCCAATTACTAGAATGCAACCAGATTGATTATTTGAGTTAGATGTAGCTTTTCCTACATATCATTGAAAAAAAGTGATTTATTTGAAATACATTGTAATTCCATTAAAAAAAATTAACCTATAGTTTTTAATATTGGTGAGGAGCTTTTTAGAGGCTATCAAATGAGACACATGCCAGAATTAAGTGAAGCAGTCTTATCTTTGTTCCCATTACCTTCATTTCAGTACAGCATCACCAATTTCGTTTGCTAAACACAGAGGTCCATGATGTATAAAAGATGACAGAGCCTGCAGTATCGCCTCTCGTACAGCTAAAGGATGGGACAAGGTGAATGTGTTTTGGTGATGCAGTGTGGCAATGTCCTTAATTTTCTTCCCCGCAATGCACCTTTTTTAAGCTGTTTATGAAGAACAGAGGAATTTGAGCCCTTTATGTTATCTTTTAAAATATGGAGGCATTCAAGCAAATACCCCTGAAGATCTTATCCAATATGGTTTACACTATATAGCTTTTCTGATAAGCTATTCTCATTTCAGAAAGCATTAGAAAATAATAGAATTATGGAGTTTCCAACCTCTGGGGTATTCAAATGAAGAGAGAAATATTCTGTTTTTTTAAAGTTTTTTTGTTTTACTTGAGACAGGTGAGGGCAGCTGCCTATTTGTAGGCTACAAATTTGGACACTAAATCTGGGGGCCCCACTAGTTTATGTCCATCTGTTCACATAATAATTTGACAGTAGCAATGAGTGATGAAGTGTATAGAAGTGTAATGAAATTTTAAAAACATACATTGACATTTGGGGAATAGACACATTGAATATTAACAAGTGAGCTGAAATTCTCATTTCTGTTGCCCAGAACCAGCACTTCTTTCTCTTTTATGTGCAATGACTTTTTAAACAGTTTTAAGGCACAGATTGGAGATAAGTGTGGAATTGGCTGTCATACACATGTCCTAGAAGGGGAGGAAATGTTAAGTTATGCAAAAAGCAACTTTCATTTAAGACCAGCTGTACCCAGCCCTTACTGATTCAGCTAGGCAGAAAGGTTACCCTTTGTCTTGTCAAGTAAAGCTGCTGATTCTTTTTATGCAGTAAAGATGAAGCAGTGTCAGAGACTAAGGGCAGAATATAGAAGGTACTAGAATAAACTAATAAACTGCAGAGTAACAATGCATTACTACTACTGCCTTGTTCCCATTTAAAACAGTGGCATATGCCACCCCACATTGTTGAAGGAATTTGAAAATGAAGTATGTAAACTGTAGCCAAAGACATACAAGGCTGGAAGGGATGCTAGGATGTTCTCCAGATCATCTGACAGGTCAAATATTCTTTAATTATCCTGATAGATGTCTCTCTAATTCGTCCTTAAGAGACTGCACTGACAAAGCCTACTAGATAGCATATTCCACACCTGAATTATTTGTTCTAGTTAGAAAGGTTTTCTTATATCTATGAAAAAATAAGACAATTACTTCATGTCCTACACTCAGTGAACATGGAGAACAATGAGTGTTTATACACATGCTCCAGGGTAGGGGGCTTTAATTAGAGTGGCTCCAAGGGCTGCTTTAATTAAAGCAGCCAGAGTGTCTTGTCTATCAGCATCCCCATGCTAAAAATGGTAGCAGGGGCGCTTTAACTAAAACTTGTTGAATAGGCTTTAGTTAAAGAGCCCCAGTAACCATTTTTCAGTGCAGGGATGCTGATACATAGTTTCATAGTTTCTAGGGTCGGAAGGGACCT
>NW_017729026.1:15655918-15658829 GCF_001723915.1 Gavialis gangeticus | reverse complement strand
CACATTTCCCGGTGCTTTCTTCATCCTCCCTATATATTCTCATTCCTAAATTAAACAAACCCCAAATTCTTTCAACTTTTCCTCATGGACTCTCTCTTGTTACCTTTTTCTGGACACTCTACACAATGTATCTATATCTTTCTTAATGCGTGGTGTCCCACACCAGGCACAGTACTTTACATTGGCAATGAGTGGGGGGTGCACACAGGTGCACATGCACCCCCTGAGAACTGCCGTGCACCCCCTGGAAGCGCCAAGAGCAAAACATAAGTGCTGGTGGAAGTGCACTTCTGGTTTTGGGGGACCCTCCCCCCCAGTCAGTGATCAGCTGCTGCTCCCCCCAGTTGGCATTCAGCCACTGGTGGACCTCCCCCCCATCGGCTATCTGGTGCCCCCCCAGACTTGGAAGGCACCAGTCATCTATGATACTTTATCTGAAGCTTTACCACAGGCAAATAAAGCTGAATAATTGGTTTTGGTTTCTTATATACAACTGCTTTCCTGTTAATGCATCCATGAATGACATTTGACCCTTTTTTGTAATGGCATCACACTATTGACTTATATTCAGTTTGTGGTCCGCTACAGTTCCTTTACTGAAATCCTGTTGTCTAGCCAATTATTCCATGTTTAGTATTTTTTTCATTTGATTTATCTTTCCTAAGTGTAGTACTTTGTACTTGTCTTTTGCTATATCCCAGCTTGTTGATTTTGGACCATTTCTCCAATTTATTAAGATCATAGTGTATTCTAATCTTGTCCTCCAGAGGGCCTGCATCTCCCCTCAGGTTCATCTTATCTTCAGTTTTTGCAAGTCATTAACAAAAGAACTTGAAGAGAACAAGGCTCAGGACAGACCTTTATGGGACCTTACTTGAGCCAGCCTTCCAGTTTGTCAATGAACGATTAATAATTGTTCTCTAAATAAATATTTTTAAAGTTCTGCGCACACTTTATAATAGTTGCATTTGGTTTATAGTTTTCTAGCTTGCTCATGAGTATCTCATATTGAAACTTATCCCAAATTTAAAATACTCCATATCTACTGTTTCTCCTGATTCATAGGGGCATTTCCTCAATCAAGAAAGATATCAGATTGATGTAACAATATTTGTTTTTGACAAATCCATTCTGGCTCTTTGTTTTAATACAGTAAAACTTCATTAATTTGATATTGGATAGTTTAAAGTGTTGTATCTGTCAAAGCTGTTGTCACTTCCCAGCTGAAAGGATAGGTTTTTGTTTGTCTTACCATACAGATAATTCAAAATATGGCTACTTTTAAATTGGAAGCTGTTTTCTGGTCCCTTGAACCAGGAAAACCTCATTAATATGAAACACAGGGGACCAAAAAATATCAACTTTGAAATACTGTAAATGGGCCTTAAATAAATGTATATATATCCAAATTACTACGAGTACCTACAGACTTAAATTCACTCATATGCAGATATTACTAAATGATAAGAACAAAGTGAGGAGTCATCCCAGTGACTAATTAAGTAGTTTTCATGGGATATTGCATTAGGAGTTCCTTAAGTAGATCAGCAGCAATGCTCTAGGGGTCCTTTTTTCTGCTTAGATAAATTTAAGTGTAGAACTGTCCTGCCAACCTCCTCCCACAATCCTCTCCCCTCCCCCCATAGACCTAGCATCTCTGATCCCATGAAACAATCCTCAATCCTGCTCCTGACTGTGCATACAGGTGGGGCTGCTGCCCCCTCTTCCCACCCCTATAGATATTCCCCTATAGGCACTTGCTGGCACTTGTTGTCCTGAACCCTGGCTACTTCACATGCTCCTGCCCCCTCAGGCACTGCTGAGGCAACCCCAGATCATGCCAAACTTCCCCTGATTCCACCAAACTGCAGTTTTTTCAGGCTATGGACCATGGTGTGGTTTTGGTGGAATATGTCATAAGGTAAGAGACTGGAAAGTGATGGCAGAAGGAGGACAAAGGCTGTATTCCCCCTGCTTTGCAGTATGAGGGTGAGGCCCAGTGACATGCACATTTGGAGGCAGGATCGGGGGCTGGTGGGATTAGAGGCAATTTCACAGGATCAGGGATGCCAAGTCTGTGGGGGTGTTGGTAGGACAGTTCCACACTTAGATTGATTTAAGCAGAAGAAAAAGGACCCCTAGATCATTGCTGCTGGCTTACATTAGGACCTCCTTGCGCTATATCCCATGAAATCTGTTTAATTAGTCACTGGGATAACTCTTTACTTTGTTCTTATCAGTTAGTAAGGTCAACACATGGATGAACTAAGCCCGTATGTACCCACAGTGATTTGCATACATACAAATTAATATTGGTACATTTATTGTAAACTCATTTATTTCAAAGTTGGAGTTTTTTGATCTCCTGCATAGAATCATAGAATAGAAGGACTAGAAGGGACTTATAATATCATCGAGTCTGGTCCCCTGTCATAGGAAGGAGGTGACTGGGCTCAAAAGAGCTCAACTAGATGCTTGTCCACCCTCCTTTTAAACACCTCCAGGGATGTGACTGCACCACCTCTGCTGGGAGTGTGTTCCAGATTCTAGATATCCTTACAGAAAAGAATTTTTCCTTATGTCCAGCCTAATTTTTTCCCCATCTAGATTGTGCCCATTGGACCTTGTTCTCCCTGGGGGTGCCTTTCTGAAGAGTTTCTCCCCTAGATCTTGGTGTTTGCCTCTGATATACTTATAGATTCATAGATTCATAGATTCATAGATTAAGGGTCAGAAGGGACCTAGTAGATCTTCTAGCCCGACCCCCCGCCAGGGCGGGAGAACAACAAAAAACCCCAAAAAGAGAAACGGGACTCAAACGAGTCCAGCCAGGTAGGCATCCAGCCTCTTCTTAAAGACCCCCAGGGTAGGGGCCAGCACCACTTCCCTTGGAAGTTGGTTCCAGCTCCTA
>NW_017729026.1:15646739-15655862 GCF_001723915.1 Gavialis gangeticus | reverse complement strand
TTAAAACGCATCCTGTTCCTGTTAGCCCACCCCTGTAACCTATCCAGATCCCTCTGCAATCTCTCCCTCCCTGCTAGCGTGCTCACCTCCCCCCAGATTTTGGTGTCATCAGCGAATTTAAACAGGTTACTTTCCACCCCATCATCCAGATCGCTGATGAAGAAATTGAACAGCGCAGGCCCCAGGACCGAGCCCTGGGGGACTCCGCTACCCACCTCCCCCCAGGTTGAGTATGACCCATCCACCACTACCCTCTGAGTGCGACCCCTCAGCCAATCTGCAATCCATCTGACTGTGTAGGCATCGATGCCACAGTCACTTGTAGGCAGCTATCAGGTCACCTCTCAATCTTCTCTTACTCAGACTGAACAAACCCAGTTCTAGAGTCTCTCTTCATACACCCTATCCCCCTGGCCCTTGATCATGTGGGTGGCCGTTGTCTGTACCCTTTTAAGTTTATCCACATCATCCTTGGAGTACAGAGCCCAGAACTGGACACTGTACTCCAGCTGTGCTCTTACCAACACCAAGTAGAGGGGGAGGAGCACCCCTCTGGATATATTGGCAACACATCAGCTGATACACACCAGAGTTCTATTTGTCCTGTTGGTGACTTCATCACACTGTTGGCTCTTATTCATCCTCTGGTCAATTGTCACCCCCAGGTCCCTTTCAGATGCAGTGTCAGCTAATGGACCACCACCCATTGTGTAGGTGTGGTAAAGATGAAGTGTCAGGTCCTACCCAGATGAAGGACCTGACACTTATCCCTATTGAACCTCATCTGATTGTGTTCAGCCCATAGGACCAGCCTGTCAAGGTCATCCTGGATTCTTGCTTTGTCCTCAGATGTGCCTGCATTTTCCCACAGCATGGTGCCATCTGCAAACTTAATCATTGCCCTTTCCAATCCCTCATCCAGGTAACTGCTAAAGCTGTTAAAGAGTATGGGCCCAAGCACTGATCCCTGGGGGACACCACTGGAGGGGGCCCCCCAGAATGAGGCCATCCCATTGATTACAACTTGGTCTCTGAGCCAGTTGTTAACCCATCTCACTGTTGAGTGGTCCAAGCCAGTACCCTCCAACTTAATTAAGATCTTGTGGGATACAGTATCAAAGGCCTTGCTGAAATCTAGGTAGATGACATCAAGCTCATGCCCCAGGTCCAGCTGGTTAGTTACCAGGTCATAAAAAGACATCAGGTTTCTTAGGTATGACCTCCCTTTGACAAAGTCATGTTGGTTGTTTCTCAGTACCCCACCTGTTATGAGCTTGTGGTTGATAGTTTCCTTGACAATTTTTTTAGAGATTTTTTCCCCCCAAGTTTAGCATGTTGAAAGAATGGAGTTTTACTGTAACTTCTCTTCCCAACATTTTAGCCATCTTTGTGACATCTGTTATTAGCCCCATTAAATAATTAGCCTATGTTTTCTCTCATTTTTCTTTTAATTTTAATGGATTTTTAGAACCATGTTTATTTTAGGCTCTCTGCTAGTTGCAATTCCTTTTGCACCTTAGCTTTCTTGTCCTATTCTTTTATAGTTATCCTTAGCAATATCTCCTTGTTTTCACTGTTTATGCAATTCCTTTTTGATTTTCAGGTCATTAAAAAGCTCATGGCACAGCTACTCTGGTGTCATATTACATTTCGTATTTTTATGGGGAAAGGTTATCTTTGTGTTCTTATAAAAATATGCAGTCCCACTCAGATCAATCACTCTCCTGAACTGTGGTATATGTGTGAAATCTAACTTAAAAAGCAATGTGGGCGGGAGTGTGTGTGTTGGGGGGCATGATTCTGGGAATTGCAGAAGCCCTCCAAAACCCCTTGATAATATCAGCAAAATTGGCTGGAATGATATCTCAAAATTAGAATAAAAATGGCTAAATATTTATCAAAGGAAAGATAAGATTCAACTTACCCAATAAAAGTAGTTGAGGGAATGCTAAATAGGAAGAAAATTCCAGGAAAGAAGAATGGATGAGGTGCTGAAGATGGTTGAGAAGAGACAAGATCTCAAACTTGGATGTGAGTGTGAAGTGTACTCTGTCCAAGTTTGTGCATGATACTAAATTGTTGGGTGAAGTGAACACCCCAAAGGGTAGGGAGCGATTGCAGGCAGACCCGTAGGCGTTAGAAAAGTGAGCAGTACACAATAGGATGCAGCGCACCAAGGACAAGTGCAGAGTGCTGCACCTGGGGTGCAAAAATATCCAGCACACCTACTGGCTGGGAAGTGACCCTCTTAGCAGCATGGAGGCAGAAAGGGATCTCAGAGTCATAGTTCATTCCAAGGAGAACATGAGTCGTCAGTGTGACAAAATCATCAGCAAAGCTAACCACATGTTATCATGCATCAGTAGATTCATGACAAATAGAACCAAGGAGGTGATACTTGCCCTCTGTGTGGCATTGGTTATACCACAGTTAGAGTACTGCATCCAGTTTTGGGTGCTGTACTTCAAGAATGATGTTGATAGACTCGAAAGGGTCCAGAGGAAGGCCATTCATATGGTTAGGTTTTTATAGGACAAGCCCTATGAGGAGAGACTAAGGGACCTGGACCTCTTCAGCCTCCACAAGAGAAGACTGAAAGGTGATCTTATTGCTGCCTACAGATTCATTAGGGGGATGCAGCAAGGGAACAGAGATGCTCTGTTCACCAAGGCACCTCTTGGGATAACAAGGAACAATGGTTACAAACTGACAGAGAGCAGATTTAGGTTAGATATTAGGTAAAACTTCTTCATGGTAATGGTGGCCAAAATTTGGAATGGGTTTTCAAGGGAGGTGGTGTTCTACCTTGGGGGTGTTTAAGAGAATTCTGGATAGGTATCTGGCTGGGGTCATCTAACCCCAGCACTCTTTCCTGCCTAGGCAGGGGGTCAGACTCAATGATCTGTTGAGGTCCCTTCTGACCCTAGCATCTATGAATCTATGAAAGATAGAACAAGGCTGAATAGCAAATCCTGAAGTTAGCCACATGAAACTGGCATGAAGATATCAATAGGGTATGCCAGAAAGAAGAAAAAAGTTACAAAAACAGGATTATTCAAAGATTATATTCAAGTTTTAAGCTCACTGATGGGAGTCTTCAAACTCCAAACTAGTTATTAACTTGAAGTAGGTGAGATCTTGATCAAAGAAAAATCAATTGATGATGGAAAGAATGCTGCAAGGAACTGTAGGCATACAAAACTCTTGAGGTAGAGGTGATATCTTCAAATTCTCCTTTGCCTGAAGAAGGGCATTTGGACCCAAAAAACTAATAAATATATATTTTTTGCTGTAATAAAAATACATCATCTCTACTCCAAGAATTTTGTCTGCCTATGACTTTAAAACAACATAGCTACAACCAATACCCATGAAGCAAGGAGCTGTATGAGGTTGAAGAGGTATCCTGGGACAAGATGGTCTTCATCTTTCTTCTAAAGGTAAGCGTCTGGTCTCTTACAGGTTAGCTGATCTCCTCCAAAGGGCTTTAAACTAGGTTTGTTGGGGGACAGGTATTCAGTGGATAAAGAGAACCTAGGATCAGAGAGCCATGAGCCATGCACTGGAACAGCCCAGGTAAGCACTAAGGGGCCTGATAGATACCAGGACACGGTGAGTACCAAGCACATCCATAGAAGGGCTTAAATGTCTCTACACTAATGCTAGGAGCATGGGGAACAAGCAGGAGGAACTTGCACTCCTGCTTGCAAGCAAGAACTTTGACCTGGTTGGGCTAACTGAAACCTGGTGGGACCTTACTCATGATTGGGTGGTAGGTATTGAAGGTTATAGGTTGTACAGATGGGGTAGAGTGGGGAAAAAGAGGTGGGGTTTGTTGCTCTCTATGTTAAGGAGCAAAATACATATTCTATAATCAAGATGGGATCAGAAGAGGACCAAACTGAGGTACTGTGGGTTAGGATACAAGGGGGTCGGAGGGAAAGGGACTTGGTAGTGGGGGTCTACTATAGACAGCCACACCAGGAGGAGGAGCTAGACCTGGAATTCTCTGGGCAGCTGTCAGAGGCCATACAGTCAGGCAATAAGGTTGTCATGGGTGACCTAAACTACCCTGACATCTGCTGGGAGGATCAGTCTGCCAGAACTAACTGCTCACATAGGTTCTTAACCTGCATACGGGACCTCCACCTAACACAGGAGGTATATGATCACACTAGGGGGAATGCCTTGTTGGACTTGGTGCTGGCTACAGGGGACAACCTGGTGGGGGATCTGCAGGTAAAAGGTAACCTAGAGGATAGTGATCAATTGATTGAATTCACTATCTGGCAAAGGGTGGGAAAAGTAACCAGCAGGGCAGAAATGCTAGACTTCAAAAAGGCTGACTTCAGTGTGCTTAGAAGATTAGTTAGTGGGGCATTAAAACTCAAGAGCATTGACAAAATGGAGGTTCAGGAAGGGTGGTTGTTCCTCAAGGAAGCGATCCTTCAGATACAGAAGGAGGCAATTCCACTGCATAGAAAAAGGTGCAAAGAAGCCAAAAAGCCCTCCTGGCTCAACAGGTAAACCCAGGAAAGCCTAAGGGCAAAAAAAGGGGCATACAGGCTGTGGAAGCAGGGGTAGCTACAAGGAGGAGTATACCTCCTTGGCTTGCACTTGCAGGGAATCAGTTAGGAAAGCCAAAGTAGCATTAGAACTTAGGCTGGCTAAAAAATTAAGGGCAACAAAAAGTTCTTCAGGCATATAGGGAGCAAAAAGAAGGCTCAGGGCATCATGGGACCCCTACAGAATAGACTAGGACAGTTGGTGACAGATAGGAGGGACAAAGCAGAGCTTCTTAATGAGTTTTTTGCCACTGTATTCTTGAACACGGATCTAGACAAATCTCTCAAATGCATTACTGACAGAAGCAGGAGGAACACCAGCCCACCAACTGTCAGTGCCGACCTAGTAAAGAGACACTTGGAGGGGCTGGATGTGTTTAAGTCAGTGAGACTGGATGAGCTCCATCCAAGGGTGCTGAAAGAATTAGTCAGTGTCATAGCAGAGCCAGTGACATGACTGTTTGAGCACTTGTGGTGCTCACGTGAGGTCCCAGGAAAAAGGCCAATGTGGGCCCTATTTTCAAGAAAGGGAGGAAGGAGGATCTGGGTAACTATAGACTGGTTAGTCTCACCTCTATCCTTAGGAAAACCCTTGAAAAAATTATCAAGGATCATATTTGTAGAAGTCCAGTGGGTAATATAATGCTGAAGGGCAACCACCATGAGTTCATAGCAGGTAAATCCTGCCTGACTAACCTTGATTCTTTCTATGACCAGGTCACTAAATACTTTGACACAGATTTTGAGGTAATGTCATCTACTTGGACTTTAAGAAGGCCTTCAACATGGTATCCCATCCTATTCTCATAAACAAATTGAACGGCTGTTCCACAGACAATTACACAGTTATGTAGGTGGCAAATTGGCTTAAGGGTCATACCCAGAGAGTGGTGGTTGAATGGGTCAGTATCAACCTGGAAAGGTGTGGACAGGGGTGTCCCCCAAGGCTCAGTCCTTGGGCCAGTGCTGTTCAATATCTTCATCAGTTACCTGGCTGAAGGTGTAGAAAGCACTCTGTCTGAATTCACAGATGACACCAAGTACGGGATAAAATAAACACAATGATGGGAAGAAACTAAATCCAGGTGGACCTGGACAGGTTAGAGAACTGAGCAGAGAACGATAGGATGCAGTTCAATAAGGACAAGTGCAAGGTGCTGAACCTTGTTGACTCCAAGATGAATATGAGACATCAACGTGATGAAGTAATTAGTAGAGCCAACCATGCTTTGTGGTGCATTGGTAGGTGCATCACAAACAGATCCAGGGAGGTGATGCTTTCCTCTGTGAGGCACTGGTCATGCTGCAGCTGGAGTACTGCATCCAATTCTGGGCATTGCAATTCAAGAGGGATATGGGCAACCTTGAAAGGATCCAGAGGAGGGCCACTAATATGGTTAGAGGCCTTCAGGAAAGGCCCTGTGAGGGAAGGCTGAGGGACCTGGACGTTTTCAGCCTCTGCAAGAGAAGGCTGAGGAGAGATCTAGTGGCAGTATACAAATTCACTGGCAGAGGAGGCAGCAGAGAATAGAAGATGCTCTGTTTACCAGAGCCCCACTTGGAATAATTAGGAACAATGGCCACAAGCTGATAGAGAGTAGATTTAGGTTGGACACCAGAAAGAACTTCTTCATGGTTAGGGTTGCCAGAATCTGGAACGGGCTTCCAAGGGAGGTGGTGCTCTCCCCTACTTCGGGGGCCTTCAAGAGAAGACTGGACAAGCACCTGGGTGGGGTCACATGACCCCAGCACTTTTTCCTGCCATGGGCACGGAGTCAGACTCGATGGTCCATTGAGGTCCCTTCCAACCCGAACATCTATGAATCTATGAGAACCATTAAGTGATACTGACTGGCAGTAGAAAGAGATCTATTATCATTAATATTGGACAAAATACCTGCTCTGAAAATAAACAAAAAAGCTCCAAGTCTTACATAATTTACACATAGAACTTCTCAAGCTTTATGGAGAAGCAGTAGTACACATGATGCATTTGAACTGTATGGGTGTACAGGAAATCAGAAAACATCCTGATGATTGGACAAGATAGATATATATTCCAGTGTCAAAAGGAGGTGGCCATAAGAAGTATACTATCTACAAGACATTTTTTGGTATTACATGGGGTCTTCTTGGAGGTAGCTGTAGAAAGAAAAAGAAAAAAAAAACCTGAACAAGAAATACCAATTGAACAGGCAAGATTCAAACCCAAAAGGAGCACAAGAGATCAAGTGACAAAATTATGATAAACAAGGCCTGAAAATTTAGGGACCAATTATATCCCTGATATGTTGAATTCACTAACACACTTGATTCTGTGGGGCCTGATAATTTATGGCTGACTGCTTAAGATGAAATTCCCACCACTCTTAGCTGAACTTTGTATAAGCTCTATCATAATCGAAAGTTGGCAGCAAAAGTGGCAGGATTTGAGTGGTTTGCAGTTAGGAAAGGTTTAAGACAAGATTGTGTACTAGAGCCTTATGTATTCAATGTGCTAGTAGTAAAGGCAATAGGAGTTTGGAGTACTGGAAAGTTTTAAAAGAGACCTTAAGATAGGGAGCAGCTTGTTAAATAATTTGAAGTCTGTAGTTGATAAAGTTTTAATTGCCTTATTATCTGCAGAACCAAAGGATTTAGGTAATCAATAGTAAACAGTAGGAAAGGAGTTCTGACTCTTACTTAATAATGTAAGAAAATAAGAACAATACCTGGGGATTGTGATGGAAGAGAAAGAATTGAAGTGGTTGAAAAGATTTTATTGCTACAATTCCAGGGCATCAAAAGTAGGACAGAAAGGTCTCACAGTATGTTTGTTCATGCTACTAAAATTGCTAATTATGCTTCTGCATCTACAGTTATATTAAAAAGGTTAAAAAATTGAGGTGTCATAAAATCATAGCAGAAAGGTCATCTAGTTCTAACCCCTTCCTGAAACAGGAGTATCCCTATCAAAATCATCCCAAGAAGAATCGTTGTCTAACCTAGTACTAAAAGTAAACAGGCAAAACTGTCATAGTTTCATAGTTTGTAGGGTCGGAAGGGACCTGAGCAGATCATCAAGTCCAACCCCCTGCCATGGCAGGAAAAAGCAGTGGAGTCAAATGACTCCAGAAAAGTGTTTTAGTCTCCTCTTAAAGACCCCCAGGGTAGAAGCCAGCACCACTTCTCTTGGATGTTGATTCCAGATCCTAGCCGCCCTGACCGCGAAGTAGTGCCCCCTGATGTCTAGCCTGAATCTACCCTCTGCCAGCTTGTGACCATTATTTCTAGTCACTCCTGGTAGTGCACGGGGGAACAGGGACTCTCCCAATGCCTGCTGGTCCCCTCTGACTAGTTTGTAACAGGCCACTAGATCCCCCTCAGCCTTCTCTTGTGGAGGCTGAATAGGTTCAGGTCCCTTAGCCTCTCCTCGTAGGGCCTGCCCTGCTGCCCCCTGATCATGCGAGTGGCCCATCTCTGGACCCTCTCCATGTTGTCCACATCCTTCCTGAAGTGCAGCACCCAGAACTGGACGCAGTACTCCAGCTGTGGCCTGACCAGTGCCACATAGAGGGGGAGCATCACCTCCTTGGATCTGCTTGAAATGCATCTATGGTTTCATGACAAGGTGCGGTTGGCCTTCCTGACTGCATCCCCACACTGCCAGCCCATATTCATCTTGGCATCAATGACAACTCCAAGATTCTTTTCTGCCTCTGTACTGATGAGAAGGGAGTTTCCCAGCCTGTAGGTATGGTGCTGGTTCTTCCTCCCCAGGTGCATCGCCTCACCTAGAAGGGGTTTGATTATGTACACCCTTCTTTCTTATATAGTTCTCTGTCCATTAGGCAACAGATCCCTTATTAACTGAAAGCTAAATAATCACTAAAGCTTAACACAAACTCTACCTCCAACTTACTGGACAGTCCTTAACCCCCTCCTAGTCTCCTTAGTCTTCAAATAATATTAACCAGAGGAAAAACATAAAAGGCACTTAAACATGCTGTGATTTAGCTCTAGGTGCCCTATGAGTACACAAGCCATGCTCTGGCTGCGGAAGTACATAATGCCATATGCTTGCCAGGGTAAGCGTGTAAAGCCATGTAAGTCCTGAAAGTGTACCTGTGCTGCAACCCATGACTAGAAAAATGAGACTGCCCATGTTTTAGCATAGAACCTAGTGGTTATAGGGCATATGTCTAGAAAGTGGGCCTCCCTCATAGTTTCATAATTTCATAGTTAGTAGGGTTGGAAGGGACCTGAGCAGATCATCAAATCTGACCCCCTGCCATGGCAGAAAGAGTACTGGGGTCAAATGACCCAGCAAGGTGTTCGTCTAGCCTCCTCTTAAAGACCCCCAGGGTAGAAGCCAGCACCACTTCGCTTGGAAGTTGGTTCCAGATCCCAGCCACCCTGACTGTGAAGCAGCGCCTCCTGATATCTAGCCTGAATCTACCCTCTGCCAGCTTGTGCCCATTATTTCTAGTCACTCCTGGGAGTGCTTGGGGGAACAGGGACTCCTCCACTGCCTGCTGGTCCCCCCTGGCTAGTTTGTAACAGGCCACTAGATCCCCCC
>NW_017729026.1:15641282-15646185 GCF_001723915.1 Gavialis gangeticus | reverse complement strand
ACCACTCTCTGGGTGCGGCCCTTCAGCCAGTTGGTGACCCATTTGACTGTGTAGGTGTTGACATCACAGCCCCCTAGTTTTTTAATGAGAATGGGGTGAGAGACCGTGTCAAAGCCCTTCCTAAAGTCCAGAAAGACTACGTCCATTGCTACCCCTGCATCTAAGAATTTTGGGACCTGGTCATAGAAGGCTACCAGGTTGGTCTGACAGGACCTGCTTCTAATGAACCCATGTTGGTTGCCCCTAAGCTTTAGTGGTGGCCCCTCATGGATATGTGCTATGATAATTCTCTCAAAAAGCTTCCCCAGGATCGAGGTAAAACTAACTGGCCTATAGTTTCCTGTCACACAACTACAAAGCATAGCATCCTAATCTGCCATAAGCAACCAGGGGAACAGCAGGGGCCAAAGTACCACCTGCAAAGGTTGTTAAAATATGCTCGAGAGATGCAAGGAAGATGGCCCACATCCCCAGAGGAAGAGACAAAACCCTACAGTACATACCAATTGACTGTGGAGTAAAATTCCTTCCTGACCTCAAATGAGATGATTTGTCTAGAGCATAGGTACACCACAGTAAAAATTCTCAGCTTTGGCTGCAGCCAGCAAGCAATACTTCTAAGGAAGGTGAACCTCCCCACCCCCTCAACATATGTATCAACAAAATGGGGGTGGGGTGCAAATCCTTCCTGGCCCCATGTGGAAACTAGCAAAGCCAAAAAGCATGGGAAATATAGTATAGCATAGGCATAGCTACTCCTATATCATCCCTGTCTAATGCTTATCTAACCTCTTCTTGAGTGCTTCCAGTGATAGAGATTCCACAACTTCCTTAAGAAATCTCTTCCACTGCCTTGCTGTTTTAACAGTGCAGAAGTTTTTCCTGATATCTGATGTAAACTTACTTTGCTTCAACTTCAATCCATTGGTCATGTCCTGCCCTGCAGCTGGAGAAAAAAAAAAAGCATGCTCTCTCAAATATCTGAAGGGCTGTGTAGCAGGACATGTTTAAGGGCTGCTGTGACACCCCTTTGATGGCCTCCTTAGTCCTGACCAATCTTTGCTTCTGCCTCTCAGAGTCTTTCTCTGACATCTTGTCTGCCATGTCTTGATGTTGTTAATGAAGAGGGGAGGTTGCTTTTAGAGGCTGCTGAGCTTTAGGTGCTCTTCCTAGTCTTTTTTGCTACTCTGCTGGCTCACTTTGGCCTCCTTGGCTTGGAGTTCAGACCCCAAAGCCACATAGTCTCTCCCTCTCTTTTTCACTCTTTGCGCTGGTGTAATCCAGGGCCCCTCAGACCCCAACCCATGGATGGGCTTCAGCATCAATTCCTTTTCCCTCTACCTGAGGCCTCTCAACCAGGTCAACAGACTTGGACCCTGGCTTTCTAGCCCTCAGCCTTGCACTGGAGGGTGCCTTCCAGGTACCTCACTTGTAGACTTCTCCAACTCTACAGCAGTTCCCAGTCTGCTGGTTGTTCAACAAACATATACCACCACCACTGAAATATAAGCAAACTGCTTCTACAAAGTTTGTCCCCACTGTCAATCAATATCCTACTATAAATTATAATACTCGGGACTAGTCCCACTCTCACCCTTCTGAGTAGCTTGGGTATCCCTTGACAGTGCTTCCCATAGTCAATGTCCCTAGGGAAGCTCCTCTCCCTGAAGCCTACAGAGTCTGACTCTGGTTCAGGCCCTGGGTTTATATTCCTGGAAGCCAAACCCCCTTTCTGTCATGTGCCTTCCATAGGGGGCACAGAGTTTTTTTTTTCCCCCTCTTAAGTAAGGGCCTGTTTGCACTTCTACAACTGTAGCCCCACACAGCCAACTTAGCCTGACAGGCTAAGTTGGCCAACAGGAGCCCCTTGGCTCCCTGGGACAGATCCTCTCTGCCTAGACTGGCTGCTTCAATCCTTGGCCCTGTCCCAAACCTCTGTCAAAGTTTTCTCTCTTCTTACCATCTTTCTGGTTTCCCACCTCTGTGCGGATCACTTTTGCATATGCACTGGATGTGCTAGTTGGGCTTTTCTCCTCTTCCAGTCTTAGTTTAGTAGTCCCCACAACCTGAAGCTCAGCAAGGACATGTTCCCCTCCTCTCCCCCTCCAGTGTGTCTGAGTAACAGGGTTTGGATCCTTTGTCACAAGCTACCATAAAGGTGAAGACTGCTTTTTTATCTTATGTGAAGTCTTCTCTATCTTTTTATCCCTCCATACGTGTGATAAGATTTCATAACCAGATTATAACCAGATTATTCCATAATTGCCCAATGTGGAACTGCCGCTGAAATGTCCACTGTCACAGACAGGACTCAGGAATAGGTTGATGACCAATCTGATCTGGTATGACAATTCAGTTCATAAGCACCTATGACAATGTTGATGTCTCAACTAAATGTCAGAATGTACATATCGGCTCTTGCTATCAGAATAATGGCTTTCCTAAATAACCATTTAGCAGTTAACACTTACTGTATAACGCAACTGAATGATAAATAAAGAAGTAGTATACAAAATGGTGAGTCTGGGGTTTCTTTTTCATAATATTTAAGGACATAAATATTGGTGCAAATAATTAGATTTACCTGAGAAAAATTAGAAATTCCTATGTCTCAGCTGGGCCAGAGAGAGAAAGGTATTTTCAAAATTGTTAAATGAACAAGTTTGGACAGTTGTCTGCCACTTAAAGAAGTTAAATTGCTTATCTTACTAGATTTTAAATGCCACATCAAATATTACAATATTTGTTTAAGAACATAACATTTACTGTGCTGCATTGGAATAATATCTCATATCATGGTCTAAGGTCTACTGTTTTGTAGCATTTGGTATGTGTATGCATGTAAGACTTATACACCTTGAAAACTAGTTATTCATTGCAAATAGTGTTCCTTCAATTTAGTCCTTTCTTAAGTTTGTTAATCATTCTAAAATGTACCTCTAAGTATTTGCTGGATAGTTTGGATGAAGACTTAGTAAATGGGAGGTTGTTCACAAACTGTTAAATGTGTGTCTGCTGTTCATGCTGTGTGTTCAATCACATTAGACCTGTCTACATTATATAATAAGAGTTACTGTTAAAAATTTCCTCGTGTCAGCAGCACCTTGAGTACATCTCTCCTCAATTTGTGTTCTGTTGTTAAAAAAAAAAAGAATTCTGCTGGTTAAGTGAAATCACCACCTCAAATAGAATATGTCCTTTAGTGGTGATGTTCCTTCAGGAAATAGAATTACCTGTACTGGTACAAACAGTCTTTCAGTAACAATTTCACAATTCCCTTGTTCCAAAAGTAAAATGTCTCTGGTTATAATTTTGATCCCTTTTAGACTCTCTAGTGTGTTTTGGAAATGCCTTCCTTCCTATATGCCTACTTATTTAGCACACTATCATAGCAAACAGCCATGATAAGAGGGAAAATTGCAGCCAAATAAAACTCCAACAAGTCTCATGCTGCTGCCTGGTCAATGAAAAAGTTCTGAACTTCCTCAGTGTATGGGGAGAAGGGGGTTGAAGAAAAGCCAAAGGAGTAAAAGTGATTTATTTGGTATTGTAAAGTGTTTACAAAATATTGGGGCACAAAAGGGCTGAGTGGCAACTGCAGGAAAAGGGGAAGGAGTGGAACCTAAAGGCAAAAGAAAGCCAAGAGAAAATTTGAGACTTCTTGGAAACTTTCAAAAGAAGTTTACACAGATACTTGTCTGGCTTGGTTTAGTCAGGAATGTTCTGGTTTGAACAGAGGCTGGACTGGACAACATTGTGAGGTCCTTTCTAGCCCTACTTTTCTATGATTCTATGATACTGCACCACCATAGCTGCTGCTTTGCAAACTGGTGACGTTATAGCCATTCTACTTGGGGGCTGACAGAAGTGGCATTTGTTTTGTGATTGGCCCCTTGAAAGTGCTTTACAGCCATGCCCTGACGGAAGTGCACAGTTGCAGAGTACTTAAAAAGTGCCCAATAGCATGACAAATTAGCTTTTATGTAATGAGGGTGTGGCAGGACACTAGGGTGCCCTGATCCTTCAAAAAGCTGAAACTGCTAGGGGAAGAGCCCTAGAAGTGAGTTGGAAGCCCCAGCTGTTGGCTATCAGGGGAGCCAGAATGAGCTAGTGGCCCACACCTGTCAGCGGTCAGCTGACTGGAAGGGACAGGGCCTGGCTCATATATAAATGCCAGGGCTAAGGCCAGGAAGGCAGTTCCCTGCCAGCAGCCAAGGGGGAAGGAGCTCTCCCAGAGCAAGCAAAAGGGAGAGGCCTGACTGCAGGTACAGCCTTTGATACTGGTGAAGGATGGAGCACCCCTGGTGTGGCTTGAATGATGTTATAGCCCAGGGGCTTGTGTTTTGTTTGCTGTTTAAGACCGGTGGTTTGGGTGAGGCTATTAGGGGAAGGAGGAGGCCTCATAGGGGACCCACAGCAGCATGGGGACACTGGTGCCAGAGATAGCTCAGCATTTGGGGTGCACTGACCCTGGCACCAGAGAGGGCACAGCACTTTGCAGGGCTGCAGAGAGCCCAAGCGCCAGTGAAGCACCAAGCGAGTCAGGGCTCTAGAGGGCCGAGGGAGGACAAGGGTGCCAAATTATAACAAGGCACAGACCAAACAATGTCAGTACCATCAGCGAGGCTTGGAGCATGGTGGAGGGACGGTTGGAGCCATGAATAGCTCATAAGGCTAGGGTGCCCTGAAACACCCACTGTAAACAGGATCCACAAGGGGTCCAGGAACCCATGGAGTCAGAAAGTATAGCAAACCATGTCCAAGAGGATGTAAAGACAGCCTCCCTACTATATATTTTCCATCAAAGATGTGGCGGGCGAGAATCGAGGGTGCCCATTGGGTCAGCTTGGTATGGTAAGGGGCCTTGGGAGATCACGGCCCTCTGGCAGGGCCCCATCCCATG
>NW_017729026.1:15636012-15636282 GCF_001723915.1 Gavialis gangeticus | reverse complement strand
TCGAAAAGTGTCCAAGAGGATGTAAAGACAGCCTCCCTACTATATATTTTCCATCAAAGATGTGGCGGGCGAGAATCGAGGGTGCCCATTGGGTCAGCTTGGTATGGTAAGGGGCCTTGGGAGATCACGGCCCTCTGGCAGGGCCCCATCCCATGACAGAGGGTTCAAAAGCAGAGTACCTTCATTCACTTCTGTCTCTCTCTGTGCTGATCATTGTTGGCACTGGATTTATGACCCAGATACCTTGTTCTGGATGGACACACACCCTCA
>NW_017729026.1:15625828-15631012 GCF_001723915.1 Gavialis gangeticus | reverse complement strand
AGATGCCTTGTTCTGGATGGACACACACCCTCAAACTGACCATGGCTTCTTCTATGGCTGTAAACTTTATTGATATACAGTGATAGCAGATGAGAGTAATGTAGACAAGACAAAAAAATACCCCCCCAACCAATGATACAATTATATATCTACGAGTTCTAGGGCTATCATAGAGGAAAGGAATGTCTGGCAGTATGTGAACTTCACCCTGTGGTTCTTTCTTCAAAATAATGTCAGCAGCCTGAAGGTCAAGTGTGGAGACCCAACCTTTCAGTGGGGTGGGTGAGATGGACTGGTGGTGTGCCTTCTGTCTATGTTGGCCTTGGGATCCCCCTCAGGGACTCTTTGCTGCTCTGAAGTCTTCTCTTGTATTCTTTCTCTCCTCTGATGACTTTTCAACTCTGGGTACTGTTGATTGGTTTCCCTGTGGTTGTCAGACTGTCCACATTTTGTTCAGTCAGCATATTCCTTTCTTTCCCAAACCCTTCACATGCACACATCTTAATTTGGTCATTTATCAGTTTCTTAATTTGGGCATGCCGCAGCCTCCCAATTTGGTCCATCCACCAAAACCAGAAATCCCATGGGCTCTGCAGCTGGTTACTGTGACCTAGCCAATGTGACAAGCCTATGTTTTGTTATGGATTATGAGAGAACACTGTGGTACATGTCTTCAGTTTCCTAGCCTCTGTATGCCTCTTGGTCTCAGACATGGTATTTGCCTTGAAGATTGAAACTTTGTCACAAACAGACTCTTAGAAAGCAATAACCCTTGTTGTTGCCCTGAATCATTGTTCTAATGCAGTATCTAATTTACCTTCAAGACAATTTCCAAAAGCAAATTTCTAAATATTGTTTTCTAGCCATCAACTGGGGCTTGGCTAATGCAGCCCAACCTCACTCCCAGAGCTGTCTGCATGAAGGGAGGGGGAAAAGAAAGCAAGAGGGAGCTCCGGGCTAGGGTTTGCCACTGAGCTGGAGGAGGGCCCTGCCCTCCTGTCTTTTCTCTTCCGCTTCTATCCTGCAGACAGGACTGGAGCTGGGAGAGGCGGTGGGGACAGGGGAGACAGGCTGCAGACAGGCAGCTACTCCTGGACTTGCTCCAAAGTGGAACTTCATTTTCCCCCCCCCCCCACACACACACGCAAGACAGTGAATTTCTGTTGGGTCAGGGAAGATTGGTCTAACTCATGGTGCTTTCTGTGAAGTGCCATGAGTTAAAGCAGGGAATTGCACGTACCCCAAATATCAAGGGGCAGCTCATGACATCTCAAGAAAGTAACCAGAAAATAAAGATTGACAAATGAGCCAACTGAACCATGATCTTTCTTAAGAGCCACTCAAACCTGATCCAGGTGAGACCACAGCTGGAACCCACTAAAGAAAGGGAAAGGGAGAAGAAAAGGGAAGTCGACTATTACCAAAAAGTTCTTTAAAAAAAGTTCATTAGGCTCCCTAATAAAAGCTTATTGCTGTCTTCACTTCATTTGTAAAAATCATGGCTAAACACAGGGAACAAAAGATTGCCTTTTGGTGTAGCCATTTTTTTTTTTATTGCCAAGCACGTGCAAAAAACTAAAAGTATTACAAGCTGCACAAAATATTCCTGTGCACATACTTTTGGAGAGGTAGCCAAATAGACTTTCTAACATATAAAGTAATGATTTGCAAACAGAACAAGAACCATACTAGAAACTAGGAAGTTAAATAAAACACACAGATAATTCTTGCAAGTACTCCAGTAACTAGTCTTTAAGAATAATATCTCTTTTTTATAAATAAAAGTGTGAAGTAAACATGTAAACATAAAAATATCACACAGAGTTTGGGTTTTGCAGTCCAGGAATCTAATTCCAAAACAAATTACTGACATCCTATGCTTCATCCAGGTAGTAATCTTTCTCCTTGCCTCCTGGGACTCCCTTTCCCTCCATACACAAAAGCACATCTTCCTCCCTTCCTCTCACACTCCTCCTCTCCTCCTACCTGCCTCTACTGTTGTCCCCAACTAAGCTAGGGGTTGGGGAGCTCTGGCACTGTTCCTGCAATGTTCCAGTCAGATCATACATGGAACTGGGCTCAGCCAGGTAGAGTGGCAGGGGTGTTGGGGAGCAGGTTCCCCATCTGCTCCCAGGCTGGCAGGAAACACCATCAGAAGACAGGACAGGGAGGAGGAACCTGCCCACTGCTGCTACTGTTCTCAGCTGACTCTGGCTCCCCATGCAGCCCATTTCAAGTGGAGCGGGAGTGGTTCTGAAGCTCCTCCCATCCTGAGATTAGCCAGGGACAGCAGTGGTGGGGGGGGGGAGGAGGAAATGTGAGGGGAGATATGTACTGCTGAGCATGGAAGAAAAATTCTTACCTGCTTCAAGGACTTAAATTCTTGGCTGATCCTCCCATGGTGTGGTCTGAAGGAGGGGGCTGGGAGGGAAGGGGGGAGCAGAAGGGTAGTGTTACCATGGTCCTGTATTACTCTGTACCTTCCTCTTGACCACAGTGAAAAATAGAGAGAATTGCTATTATTATTTGCACTCCAACCTGTCATTCATGCATGAGAATGCATCACCTGGCAGTCTCATTTTATGTGGCTTTAAATGATTTTTGAGGTAATGCTTTGTCATTTAACACTGCTTGATACAGTTATATTTTGTGAAGAACATAATTTATTTATTCAATTTATTAAACAGCTGTGCATTCCCCTAAAATAGGTACTCTCACAATAGATTAATAAAACATGTTAACAGTTCTTTAAAATTCAAAAATTAGCAAGTACTAAGTACCAGATACAAGCCAACTTCCATCACGAAACTGCACAAATTAACATGAAGTAGCACATTACCGGACTATGGTATGCTGTTAAAATATGTTCTTAATGTCTCCCTCAGTTATTCAGTCCCTGAAATTTTTCTCATAATTGCAACTACATCTGGTTATTTAAAATCAGCCTTTCAAATTCCTCCTTCCAGCTTGCTGGGTGTTTCTTCTTTGGTTTATGAATATTATGCAAAACACAAAATCCAGAAACAAAAAAAGGAATATTTGGCTCCCTGAGATTCAACCTAGCCATGCAGTATCTCCAGCATCCTCAAGTGTCACACCTTGCACTTGAGCAGATATTCTTGGCTGCAGCATGTACTGTGTATATGATTTCATGAACTCAGAAAACATAGGGTTGGTTGCATACATAGGGTCAGTTAGATTCTCAATAGTCATAATTGTCATCAAGACTTCACCAGCATTTATATGCCAGTCCAGGGAAAATTGACCTACCTTCAGTTTGTCAAGTTTTTCTTTTGTCAGATATACGTATCATGTGTCTTCACTGACCACCCTGTGTTAACCCTGGGAAGCATTACTGGGCTGCATACCCCTTGAAAATAATCCATTCTATTTCTATACTCAGAAACAAGGTTGTATTAGTGGGAGGACAACAGTGGGGATATATGTTGTCTCAACTTTCTGCTTATTGCAGCCCCTGCAGCAGGGCACATTTAATGACATCGCATACTTGGATGACAACTGACTCCACTGTAGTTTCCAGCTCTAAACTGGTTGCCCATAAATGGATAGCTGTCCAAGTAGGCAAGTTTCCAGAGTGTGTTTCTTATTCATGTCCTTACTATCAAGGCAACTCTCATTTGGTATCTGCATGTGCAGATGCTGGGTCAGTTTAGAACATGACTCCAGGATATAGCCTTCTTCATTGAAAAGTGCTGCAAATATTGATGATAGTTCCAGATTTGCATCCTCATAAGATTCTTCTTTGATGTACCTTTTAAGGGATTAAAGGCATTGCTCTCCCCCACCCCCATTTGTAACTGGTCAGTGAATTCTCAGTCACTGTCTGCATAATTTCCCACCCCTCCATTTTATCATGTTTGTAGCCACTCTGGCAGCTGCTGAAGTTGTACCAAAAAATTAGGTATCCTATCTAAAAAAGTAATGAGAACTGCATTTGTTCTATTGTCCATATTTCTGAAGGCACAGAGGTTGTAAACTAGAATAAGGAACAGTAGATTATGGGATGGACCAGAGGAAACTGTAGGGGCTTTGAAAAAAGGTGCAAAAAAAAATTAAGGCAAATTATGGAGCATGGGAATTGTGAGGATGGGACCACAAGCAACCATAATCCATTAGTAAGAGTACTGGAATCCCATAGTGAACTGCATAGTGCCCCACAGATCTTTCTGTGGACAGTGCAGGCAGAATGTGTGCCCACAGTGGACTACATCTCTGAGTAATGTACAACTCATTACTTAGAGGATTATCCTACACTAGCAAGAACAAGATAAATGTTCATACACTGTAGCAAAATTAAAGTGTCAACTGTTGTACGCCAGCATGTAAGCTACTAGTAGAACTTTTCTTATTAGATATGACCTGGCTCACATGATCCTTATTCCCTGATGGGATGACTGTAATTTTCTATTCACAGGAATAATCCCTGGTGAATAATGAATGGGGAATATTTATCCACACACATAAATACCCTGGTTCACAAGTGAGTGCTAACAATTATGCAAAGAAGAGCTACTCTCCAAACATGCATGTGAACTAAAGTCCATTTCCATAAATATTAGTGAACAAGAAGTTTAAAAAGCTACAGGAATGTTGTTTAATAGCATTTCCATTCAGTAACTCAACAACTGTTGTTGCACTATTGAACCTTTTCTTATACTAAGTATATTGGGTTCTGACATCAAGCATAAAAGAAATGCTAACTGCATTTACTTGATAGAAACCCTGACTGGCTCTTTATTTTGTTTGTATATTTTGCTGCTGGTTCAAAAATTTTGCCAATTCATGTTAGTTTTGTGAGGCACTCATGTTTCCAAACTAATTTTAAAAAGCTCCGTCCATTTCAAGGGCTAGTTTTGATGAGGTATTAGACAAGTCAACTAATCCTGTATCAGGTGCCCTAAATTATATTATGCTTCTGACTCCAAACTAAGGATACAACTAAGAATACCAAACTAAGGAAATGGAAAATGTCTTTTTGAAATTCAGGGGTTAATTTCTTATTAATAGGCACGAGGAAATGGCAGCCAGGATAATCTTACTATGTGGTATAGAAGGAATTAGAACTGTAGGATGGTCAGTGGAAGGATGTCATTTCCTGTTTGCTAATTAACAAGGAATCATAATTTTTTTTTGAACCCCCTCCCCCCCCCCCCAAATTAATTC
>NW_017729026.1:15619664-15620828 GCF_001723915.1 Gavialis gangeticus | reverse complement strand
CCCCCCCCCCCAAATTGATTCACATTTGTTTCCTCAGCAAAACTATAGTAGCTGAAAAGTCAAAGATATATCCAGGAAGCACCTGCCAATGAGAAAAAAACAAAGCAAATAAAAACCCCCTACATCCAGCAGTAGGACTTGTTACTGTTGCATTTAATTTTTCTTTTGGAGAATTTACTTTACTTTCTCTTCACACTGTGATGTCTTGATCCATGTTGGACACAAGGTCAGAGAACTTGTGATCTCACTTGCTCTTTTTCTTGTATGGTACAGGGACATATGCCCTATAACCACTAGGTTCTATGCTAAAACATGGGCAGTCTCATTTTCCTAGTCATGGGTTGCAGCACAGGTACACTTTCGGGACTTACCTGGCTTTACACGCTTACCCTGGCAAGCATATGGCATTGTGTACTTCCCCAGCCACAGCACAGCTTGTGTATTTTTCTTGACTCATGGCACAGGAAGAGGGGCAGCAATATTTGGACTGGTTTTTTTGCTGACATAAATCCAATCTCACTGGGCTCTCAGGATTGCCTCATGATTGGGTCAGAAGGAAATTTCCAAAAGGAAAAAATTTGAGTACAAATTGGCCTTTTCCTTAAAGAGGGTAGAGATAAAAATATCTACTAAAAATGTGGAAGATCTGTTTGAACTGCTGCAGGAAGTAGCTCTACTTCAACTTATAATAAGATAGAAGTTTGGTTGACTGCCTTCACATAAGGGCAAGGGTTCCCATTTTTCTCCATGGATCAGCCCTTTATGTTTTTCCTCTGGTTAATATTATTTGGAGACTAGGAGGGGGTTACGGACTGTCCAGTAAGTTGGGAGTAGAGTTTGTGATAAGATTTAGTGATTATTTAGCTCTCAGTTAATAAGAGATCTGTTGCTTAATGGATAGAGAACTGTATCAGAAAGAAGGGGGTACATATTCAAACCCCTTCTAGGTGAGGCAATGCACCTGGGGAGGAAGAACCAACAGCATACCTACAGGCTGGGGAACTCCCTTCTCATCAGTGCAGAGGCAGAAAAGGATCTTGGAGTCATCATTGATGCCAAGATGAACTTGGGAGGGCAGTGTGGGGATGCAGTCAGAAAGACCAACCACACCTTGTCGTGCATCCACAGATGCATCTCAAGCAGGTCCAAGGAGGTGATCCTCCC
>NW_017729026.1:15607488-15614664 GCF_001723915.1 Gavialis gangeticus | reverse complement strand
GTCTCATTTTTCTAGTCATGGGTTGCAGCACAGGTACACTTTCAGGACTTACCTGGCTTTACACACTTACCCTGGCAAGCATATGGCATTATGTACTTCCGCAGCCAGAGCACAGCTTGTGTATTCATAGGGTACTCAGAGCTAAATGACAGCATGTTTAAGTGCCAAACTCAACAGTTATACAGTGGGTAACAGCCATTTAGGCACATAAATAGTAAAGTAGGATTCTGGCCTTGGTGAATATTAAACCATGGAAATTGAATGCATGGGACAACTTCATTTGGCCCCCTCCTCCTGCTAAGTTGATGGATGAGGACCACATTAATAAAAAGTGAGGTTATACAAATTCCAAATTGCTTGCCCTCAGTCTGAACTCTGGAACAGAAAGCCTTTTAATCATCCTAAAGCACTGCTTTCTTTTTTCCTTTTTTTAAAAAAACATTGACAATTACACTTAAATATACATATATATATTCTAGTTTGGAAGATTTTGCAGTTTCTTTTGAAGTAAAGAAGCTGGGGGAGGACATGGGGTTGACTGCTTCTCTCATATGTGGAATGCTGGGGATGAATCATTTGAAAGAAAAGAAGAGAAAAACACTCAGAATTACAGGGATTTTCCATCCACATCCATATGCTGGTGGTAATTACAGTATGGTAGTATTCAAGCAGCAGTTTCTGTGTTTTTAGTCTAGAGCAGTTGACTTTCAGTGCTTACACCAGGGCTGTCCAGCTTTCGTGTGGTTGGGAGAGGTAGCCACCAGAGCCCATGAGTAGCATGTTCAATGCTCACAGGCCATGTATGGTCCACAGGCCACATACTGCCCCTTGTGGACAGCAATAATTACTGGCTTACATAATTACAGGGTAATTACTGGTTTACATAATAACCAAATTGTTCCATAGCAAGGCTGTTAGTTACTTGAGTCTGAAGTCAGGAAGAAGGCAGGTTAGTGTGAAACCCTAGAGATGGTCAATGTGTCCAGGGGGTATGGCCCTGTGCTTCCACTCTCCTTAGCTGTGTAGTACATGTTCAGAGCTGAGTGGCATGTCAGCACTCCAATCCCACATCCACCCATGTTAGAGACTAACTTGTTCAGAGAGACACAAGCCTTCTTAAGTGACTAGCAGCTAAGGAAGTGCTCTGTTACCTACAAAAGCTTATACCTCTCTGATCAGGTTAGTTTCTAAGGTGCCACCCCACCATTCAAAATGTTCAAGGGGTTCTTCTATTCTGTGTACAGCCTGAACACAAAAAAGAACAGCAATCAGTTTCTTAGTTTGTTTTAGAATTGGGTGTTTGACGGAGAGGCACAATACTGTATGTACAATAATCCACTGCAACTTGCAATACAGTGCGTCTATAAAGAAAATTAGAGCTTTGTCTTGATCCTGAGAGCTACCCTCATTCCTGAAAGTAGTCCTATTGCAATGAGTTTAGTTGGATTACTTCTGTAAGAAAGGGTTTATAGGCTCAAGATCAATCTAGATAGATATTGCTTTAAGTGCACAAACCTTGACTGGACATTTTGCTTGTTTCACTTATCAGGATGGCCACCAATTTGTTTTTTTCTAGCAGAACACAAAGTGCATTGATAGTAAAGGCAGATAATGCCTCAGCAGAAAGAGAAGGAAAAAAATCTAAGTTTTCAGAAATTGTTCTGTAAAGCTGCTATGTCAGATACTGAACACAAAGAGCACTGACATTGGGCTTCTCTTGCATTCTTCCATTTGTATTTATTCTGCTTAATCAGAAGGACGCCCACATACAATAGTATCCTAGGAGGATTTGCCTTGTTTAGGCACATTTAATTTGGGTTTCACAACAAAAAAAAATCTGTCCTGGCTAATTCAGTTTGAAAGCAAACTGCTTTTTCCCAGGTAACTGTTTCATTTGACTGTTTTATGGGTTTTCATCTTGTGTATGCACTTGATATATTGGGCTAATTTAATTTCCTTTGGCTCACTGCCAGACTATTAAACTGGACGCAGGCTTAGGAGGTACTGAACACCTTTAACTCCCACTGATTACAGCAGGACCTGAGGGTACTTTTGACCTCACAGAACTGGGTCCTTATTTTCAGTCTGGAACATAACAAAAAAAAAATAGAAAGAGAGTTAATGACTACAACTTGTTCTGTGAGTCTCATTCCCACATTCCCCTCATATTAAAAAGTAGGCTAACAGAATATAGCAGCTGTGGACAACATTATGATTATTATAATGTCCACTAAAGGCACATTGGGTAGCTGTAATGTCAGCCCAGTCTGAAGGCTGAGGAAAAATTGTCATAATACTAAATAACAATAGAGTCTGTGACAGCCTGTCCCTTCCTCCTCCCACTCCCTCCTATTTAGAACAAACTGTTCAAAGATTCCTAAAAACTGTTGCAAAAGGAGTGTTGCCATGCCAGTGACTTTTTAGTGCCATACTATTTATTATTTTGATTTAACGAAAAATGAGCTTATCCGGAGCTTTGCATATGCATGTGCATGTAGAATACAATTTTAAACAATATAGAATTAATGTTAATATAAAATCTGTCCCAAGGTGCCAAATAGCAAATTTTTCCCACCATCTAAAACAACCCACTTAAACTGCTTTCCTGGGAAGATCCTGGTAGAAAAGATGTGCTTTGTATCTTGGCATGAAGATCAACCAAGTTTGAGCTTTGGTGGAATGAGGAGGGAAGCAAGTTCTGGAGTTGAAGACCTTTACTGAAAATGCTCAGGCTCCAAGCCCATCCTAACTATATCACAGGTCTGTTAATACAGGAGCTAGCTCAGCCATCATAGTCTTTACGTGGAAAGCAGGGGACTCCTCGACATACCTGCTGTCCAGCCTGTGCACTCTTTTGAGAATGAAATATCATTTAGTACCTTTTCATATAGGGCATAACACAGTGGGCTATTACGTTATTACAAATAAGTAATACTAATTGTAATAAGTTAAAATGAAAACTTAAAGTCTACCTGGAAGGGTAACACCAAGAGACCAGAGTCCTATCATGCCAGAACCTGTGCAAACATATAACAAAAAAAGCATCTCTTACTTTTAAGCCTACCTGGAAGATACAGATATTAGGCAAAGAAAATAGACAAGAAAAGCAATCAATCAATGATTTGCTACAAGTCATCATGAAAAACAGATTTCAGCAAACCAGATGCCTAAGCATCATGGCAAAGAAAAGTTCAGAGGAGGAATTTGAAAAGCATAATCGGAATGTAGGTGTTGTCTGTGAGAACAGTCGTAGTTTTGTACTAGCTTTAGATTCTGAGCATCCCTATGGTGCAGCCAAGTATTCTGTCTTCATCAGTGGTTCATAGATATTTTAGAGCAATGGATATAAGGAAATAACTGAAATAAAGGGGATGTTCCTTCCTGGCCCTATTCAGTTTGTGGCTGGTTCATTTCTTGAAAGTTGAGTAGAAGGAGGTAATTTTTTAAAATTCTGTCTAAGAAAATGATAGTATTGAATAACCTTGGAGACCCACAGCTCCTTCCTGCACCTATTTCTCTGCTGAATAAATTGTTAAGAAAGAAGATGAAGAGATGTTCCAGAACTGAAAATAAGTAAGGAAATTGGACAAATGCAGTATTACTACTATGTCTGTAACTTCTTAGCAAACATCCTCTCACTCTCTGCTGTAGAGTGGTATCAAATCTGACTGTGACTCAAGACCTAGGGTCAGGGTGGTGGGTAAGTGTTGGTATACGGTCTTGGGTTCAACCATCTGAGCCTGTTGTAGAGGAAGATTATTACTACTGCCAGTGAATATCTTTTTCTATTTTTATAAAACAGCTGTGGGAGCTTCCTTGAAAGTGTATGACATTTGGCTGGCTAACTTGTAAGGAGAAGTTGTATGTTTTGCAGTATTTACCACACACTAGTGTTTTGGCTGCAAAAGCAACCCTTCAGTGGAATATTTTCTTGTTGTCATCCTTGGTAGTGGATGGCTTTTCAGGACTGCCTTTGAATGTTTTCCAAAACAGGCTGATTGCCTTGGAAATCCTCAGTGATTATGAAACTTCATGTATGCCAGCTACTGACCCATCTGTGTATCTGTGAAAACTAGGGCTGACTAAGAAAAATTGAGGGATTCTATTGACACAGCAGCACAGAACATTTCAGAAACATTTTATTATCAATAACGAGGCTAATTATACATCTCTTGTTTCACTTATTGCCTCATATGGTTTACCAGTCACTTTAAATACATGATTAAAATAGACAAACAGTGTCCTTTTACCTAAACAGGCACAGTCAAACGTACTTGATTTTCACAAAAATAGGAGCTAGAAAGGGCACCACCATTTTTTGGCATGATCATGATACTTCCTCACTTTTTAAAAAAAAATAATTTAATAATTCTAGTTCCTTGCTAGGGCAGTTTGGTCATATGCTGATATGACCATCTCATGCATCCTTCAAGATCAATTATTGTGGGTGATGTTTTTCCTTCCAAATGTTCCCTCTGAATCTCACAGGAAATGTTCCTCAGTTAAATGCAGGGGTTTAGTGATATTTGCTTATCTCCAGGATGGAAAGTGTATCTATATCCTAGTCAATTGCTGCTTATCAATTTTCATAACTTCCTAATTTGTAAAGCTGGCTGAAACTGTGTTTGGGAAGTAGACAGGATTTACCTCAAATAGGGTTAATTTGATAACAGGGAGACTTGGTCAAAAACATGAGTTGTATTTTTATCACTGATAAATGAAGGTTACTGCCTGAACAAGTATTCACAGCATTAAGTCTGGTGAGGACTAGAGAAAACAAATATAATAATCTGAACTGAAATTCAGGTAGCAAAGCACTGTTGTAAACTGTGAAGACAGCTAGAGAAATGCTGATCTGCAGTGACACTTTGCTGCCAGTGGAAAGTTTAAGGTTTTACTCTGCCATCGGTTTTCCTGTGAATATAAAAACAATGTCAGCAGACAGTTGACAACAGAGTCTCTGTAGTCAGATACTGTTTTTCTCCATTTCTCTACTGCTTCTTAGCCTTCATTTTCCCTTTAGCATTTGCAGGCAGAGATGACAATTTAGTAAGGTGGGCAGCACAAGGCTAGGAGGCTGTCCCTTGGAGGAAATGCCAACCCTCTTCATGTTTTTGTTCTTTTGTTGTTTGCTCTAGATCTGGATTTATAAAATTTATAGTTTAATGTCCAGTCTGTCTGCAAGACTAACCTTCTTGCTTCAAGCTGATTTACACAGGCAGGCAGGTGCCCCTGAATATCTTATTGTTGGGCACCAAGCCAGTATCCTTAGGCCAATACAATTACATAACGGATACTGTACACTTAATAAAGCTGTTTTTCCTCCGCTATCATTAACTGGGGAGGAACAGAAGGCTTAAGCTTCTTGGCCAGCACTCTGCAATCTCTGAATTCTCCATCTCCCACCTTTCCACAGCCCCTCCTTCAGAAGTTGCACTTACCCATCATTTGTCACCTCTGTGATGCTCTCTTTTTCCTTAGGTACAAGAAGCAAAGTCCATGGAAAAGGATCAGTGACCCAGGATTTCCTATATGTAATGCAGTATAATATCTCATCCACCAAGCTATGATTGAACTGACTAAGAGATCCGGTTTAATCAAGTGTGTGCCAAAAAAGCCAGGCATAATTTTTCAGTTACTGCTTCAAGACCCAAAATTAGAGTACATAAAATGAGCACAAATTATTTCAAATCTAGGAGCTTCTCTATTCTTTTTGTAGTGGCTTAAATGGACATTGTAAGCTTACATTCACACTGAGTAGTGACTTAAGCAGTGATTTGTGTAGAAGCTCAACTAGCCTTTTCCTAGAGTCTAAAACGGGTGTCTTCCTAATATGGCTTTTACTATTGCTCAAGGGTTTCATGCAATATGAATTCTTTGTATCAGTTTACATACCACAGTTTTCACTTAGTCTTCAGGTGAAACCTTTTTTAGTGCCTACACAAATTAAAATGGTTGTTATGATCTTCAATTAATTTTAGTTGCATGTGTTTCATGAATCCTATTGCTTACAACAATTCTGTAAGTGACAGCACTTTTTAAAGAACAGGTAAGGTGCTTGCCATCACCAATTTATGACTGGCAATTCATATAGTTTTACAAATAATCCATGAAATTCATTTGGCAATTATCACATGCCTAATATGAATCAGTTCCTGTACTCAAATATTTTAAAACCTTACACGCAGGCACTCACCAGTTAAATTGTGTTTTCCCTCTTAAACAACATTGTTCTGCTCCTGACTTGTTCCAAAATCTGGAGTGCTTTGTATATTTGACAATCACATTACAAGCGCTGAGTCATTCACTTGAAATAATGAAATAGTTTTTCTCCTCCAGTGAAGAATAGCCTTCTGAGGCACTGCAACAGGCTAACCCATCACTTTACCCACAGGGGTTTCCAGTGCTGTCAGAGACACAGCACAATCACCTATGTTAGTACCTTAGAGGTCTGAGCCCTTGTGTGGCTTTCAGACTATAGTTTAATATTTGCCATGACAAAGAAAGTAAATAAATATCTTGGCTTGCAGCCTAGAGCCTGTCAAGGTTGCCCCCATTACAACCTCATGTTCAAAATGCAGAGCTCTATTTTTTATCTTCTATATAAAGTTCATTCAGAGGAAACCACCGAGGACAAGTTTAATTTTCCTCCGATGACATCCAGATGAGCCCTACATTCAGTGACCTCTGCTGAGGTCATTGGGCCTAAATAGCTTTGGGTGCTTGTTGTCTGACAAAGTAATTTAGATCCATAATAACAGTCTTTGTTTCTCTGTGCAAAGTCAACTTAAGGAAAGCATTTTTTTCTCTTTCCACCCTTTCTCTTAAACCTCAAAGCAGAACAGTTGTAAGCAACTGTTCTGTGAAACTTTTCACAATCATGAGAATTTTCAGACTGGAAAGAAACTGCAATACTGCCTCATTTTTATTCTTTCAGTAAATTCAGCATTCCTGACTCTTGTTCCCAATGAACAAAGGGAAGAAATATATCCCTGCTTCTTTGAAGTTTCTGTTTAGCACATCTTTCTGGGTGCATAGCTATGAGGTTCAGTTTGTCTGGATAGTTCAAGTTGTTCGTTTTGTGTCTCGTACAGAGTTTGGGTGCTGTTTCTAGTTGTTTCTCCATTATGGAGAAAAAAGCAAGATTCAAGATTTCCCAGGCTGATGCTGATCACT
>NW_017729026.1:15602025-15602488 GCF_001723915.1 Gavialis gangeticus | reverse complement strand
CTCGTACAGAGTTTGGGTGCTGTTTCTAGTTGTTTCTCCATTATGGAGAAAAAAGCAAGATTCAAGATTTCCCAGGCTGATGCTGATCACTTAATTAACCTGGATCCAGGGGAGAGGGATCTGTTCTGATGTAAAAACATGATCAAGGCAGGCCCAAGATGACTTTCCAAGGTATATACCACTCCAGGACACATCTACATGTGCTATTAGTGTGACAGAATAAACTATGGCACAGTTTGCACTGGAATGTATTGCTCCCAGGTGCCATGTTTACACGTGTATCTGGGACTGCAGTATGCTGAGTCAGGGTGGCACAGACCCAGCTGGTAGGGGGATTCAGGGGTCAGTCTGCCAGCCCAGGGCTGTTCTGACCCAGTTCAGTGTACTGTAGAGGAGCTGGCTTGAGCATGAGGGTGCTTCAGTTTGGGGCTAGCCAGCAGGCAGCCCCCACACTGAAGCACCC
>NW_017729026.1:15597550-15601173 GCF_001723915.1 Gavialis gangeticus | reverse complement strand
GGCAGCCCCCACACTGAAGCACCCTCATGCCCCAGTCAGTCCCATCCACATCTATATGTGCACTGCAGTGCATTAGATAACTCTGCCACAGAATAGTATGTGTGTTTACAAGTACTAGCCCACAGCAGCATTTATTAGTTTACTGCACCCTTATAAGTGCACTTTCCATGGATACTCCATACATCTTTAGTTCTTAAGACTCTAGTTTTTTGGTTGTTTGGTTTTCTTTTTCTTGAACATGATCTTTTCCTTAGTTCTTTGCTTTGGGTTCTCCTGAAAACTAATGAAAAAGCTAACAGTAATACATTACTTTATGGGTAATTAACATTCTACATAGGTACTTTCCACAAGGCAGGTCTTTTCTGGCAACTTTTCAAGGTCCTTTGCATCCCTATTTTCTGTGATGTTTCTGTGATTCTTTTGTGTTCCAAGCCCTCTTGACACTGTTATCTTTTATTCCGTCAGTATTAACTCTTTTACCACGTCAAACAAAAGCTCTATTATTCCTTAGTTAGTGTGTTGTCATTATTCTAGTGTGGAAATATCCCTTCAAAGCTATCATGAAAATCTGAGAAGGGCACCCAGTTATAACCACAGCCCACTGACAGATGTGAAAGAGACGGTGCAATGGTATCTGATGCACAGTCCCAACAACTGCAGTTCCTGCCATGGCACATGTGCGTGTTAGGAGGTGTGGTTGTGGGATCGAGAGTCAGGTCCTGTCACAACACGATGCCAGTAAAGAGGGACACCAGCATGATCCCAGGCTCCCCCTACACTGGCAATCTTTGCTCCCATGGCTGGCAGCCCTAGCAGTGATTGGAACTACCACCCGTGGCGGGGCACCGTGCACTGCTATGGCAGAAAATTCCAATTGGTAGAAGATGTTGGCAGCTGTGGAAGCACATGGTGAACCCTGTGGGTGGGAGTCCCAATCGCTGATGGGGCTCCCAGCACAGGAGCGAATGGTGCCCGCCACAGCTGGGAGCTCCATCAGTGATCAGAGCTGTCAGTCACCGAGGGACACCCTGGGGTCCCGTGGCTTGGAGCTTTGTCAGCTGATGGAGGTTCTCAGCTAGGGGAGATCACTGTCCTTGCCCAGCTGAGAGCCCCAGTCAGCTAACCATTGGTCTCAGGCTTTGGAGCACATGGGACCACACATTCAAAGTGTGGTAGGAACCAGCCATAAAGTTATTAGACATATTTGGTGTAATAAATTTGTCACTTATTCCTGGTTTTATCATGCCATTAATTTAATGAACATGTGACCAGGTCACTACTTAAGACACGATTAACCATGTCTAAAGTGTAATGTGTGTCAGGGGTCTCAGTGATTCACTTCAGTTTAATTTGGGGACTGTTTAACCTCTCTGTACTGTGTGCTTGGTGCAAAGTTTCCATATGAGATTTCTTAATGACTGCATTGGTGTCCAGCTCGGGGAAAGATCTTTAGCTTTTGGTGGAACATTTTGCTGGTTCTGTAACCCCTTGTAGACTAATCATCATTCTGAGGAAAATCAAGGTTATGTTACCTTTTCCATATTTTTCTGTTGAACTAAACTTCTGGCTTATCATGACTTCACTTTGGAAATGTTTTGGATGATTAGGGAAGATGAACAAAAGGACTGTGCGTGATGAAGGAGACCAAGACAAGAAAAGCTGTGAAGTTATCTTGTGTGATTTCAGGAAGCAAGGCTTGTAGAAATTCTCTCCCTGGTTTTTAATGAAGAAACTTCTGTGGATAAAGGTCCTTTATAGTTTCCCTTTAGAATATTTAATAGTCTTTTTTTTTAATCCTAGAAGAGGACATGAGTGACGTGGAAGCCCACTATCAAAAGTAAATGGAGTTTAGCATAGGGGGGAAAAAAGAAAAAGCAGGAAGGAAAAGGAGCAAGTCAGAGAAAGGACCAAGGCCAGGGAGGTCCTTTTCTCTGTCCTGAATTTTGGGTGTCTAGAAACAAGCTGATTCTCAAAATGTGTAATTCCTGATTTCTTCTTATTAGAAGGTCTGTCCAAATCCTAACTGTCAAGGGTGTCACACGTCACAGGCAGCAACAGTGGGGGCATGGGCCCCGGGACCACATGCTGCATTGACACCCTACCTGTTGCACTGTGTCTCTTCCTCCCTCACTGGAGTATGTGCCCATGTGAGTGCCCCCACCCACACTATGGTACCACATATGGTATAGTCTTGGTTTCACCCCAAGTGTCCCCATTCACTGTACCGCCCCCTACGGCAGGTGCAGAACATGAAAGCTGGAGGAGGGAGGTTGGAAATTATGCTTACTGTTGCAGCCAAAACAACACATGGGGGCCCAGGGAACCCAATTTAACCTCTTGGTGGCCTGCAGGTTAAACCATGCAATAAATGTAATTTTAATTGCACTGTAGCCATTGAAAATTATTTCCTATGGCTGCCATTTACTGTGCAACTATTTTAAGGGAATGTAGAAACCGTACAACCTTGTTTTTCTTCCTTTCTTGGAGTGTTTATAGAAACCGGAAGGGGATGAAAGGTCAGGGCACCTCTTATCAGCACTTGGTAAGGTTAAATTCAGTGGGTTTTTTTCCTTAGAGTTTTAGTCTAACTTTACTTCAGCAAAGCCTGGCATAACTTTTGACAAATCCATTCACTTCCTCACATATTTCAAGTGGAAGGCAAGTATTACAAATGCTGTGAAGGCTAAAGCAGGTCTTTCCTCACTCTTCTGCTCCCATATTCCTTCCTGGAAAATTTAGTCAGATTTCTGTCACTATTCAAGATATTGTGCACATTTCCAACCTTTCTGTAGCATAATTCTTTTGGATGAAAACTCACTGCCTCATTGTTAAAGGATGGTCTACAACAAAATAATAATGCAGTACCAGCAAAATTTCAGTATAAGAAGATATTTAGCAATGAGGGTAATGAATCATCAAAAGTGACCACAAAGGGATGTGGTAAATTCTTTCACTCGGAGGCTTTAAATCAAGACTGGATTTCTTTCTAAAATATGATTCAGTTCACTCACAAGCTGTTGGACTAGATATATAAATTACAGGTTGAAATTCTGTGCCCTGTGTTAAAGATTCATTGAGTTTAAGGACAGAAGGGGTCATTTTGATCATCTATGCCTATGGTATAACAGCCTATAATTCATGTTTGAAATAGGCCATATATTTTAGAAAAAAGGCCTCTCGATGTAAAAATGTTCAGCGATGGAGAATCCATCATGACCCTTGGTAAGATGTTCCGATAGTTAAGAAGTTTCACTGTTAAAATTTAGTTTAGCCTTTCTTCACCTACCAGAGAATGGCACTTATTATACCTTGGTCTGATCCAGCTATTATCAAAGATTATCAAAATTTGGTACTATGTAGATAAATACAAACAGGGGACAAGTCACTCTTTTACTCTTTCTTTGATAGGTTTAATAGATTGAACTCTTGGACTCTTTCAGTATAATTCATATTTCCCAATTCCAATTTCCAATCCTTCTCATGACTTTTTTCTGAACTCTCCTGATTTTATATTTTTATATAAACAACTTTATATTTGGCTACATTTAACCACATACTATTTGAGTGGGTTCAGCTTACCTGGGGGATTTCATAGACATTAGGGCTGGAAGGGACCTTGGAAG
>NW_017729026.1:15595199-15597539 GCF_001723915.1 Gavialis gangeticus | reverse complement strand
ACCATGATGAGTGACTTCCATCAATTACCACCCTCTGGGTCAAACCACAGAGCCAATTCCCCAGCCAGTAGATTGTGGTGGATGATTCTAAGTTATTCCATAGGCATCTAAATGGGACTTAGGCATAGGTGCTTAAACTGAATCACTTATAGGTCTCAGACAGAAGTGTCAATTTTTATTGTATGAGGGTTCAGATAAAGACATTTCAAAATATTTTTGTAACTTGTGTCTGCCTGCCTGCCAGCGTATCACGGTTTTGAAAGTGGAAAGAGGGAAAAGGAGTGAAAGGAAATCAGTCTGGGGCTTTTTCAGTTCCCGCTGAAGGGTGGGACAGGTGTACAGAGGTGGGGGGTGGGGCTTCAATTCATCCACCCCACCCTCCAGTGTTGGATGGGGTTCCTCTAGAATGAGCTCCCTCTGCTCCCTTCTCCCTCCCTCTCATTTTGAAAACAGTTCAGCCTCACAGAGAGGAGGGGCCATCACTACAGAAAACCAGATGCAGGATTGCAGCCAGCAGCTAGATTCCTCTCTCCCCTGGAACCAGCAGTGAACTTCTGTTTGGTCTGGGGGATCATTCCTGCAAAATGTTCTCAGTTACAGAGGGGAGCTGCACATCTGCACCCTTAGGTTTCTCCAAAGTCTTTCTGTTAACTGTTTAGGGGGTTCTACTTGTCTGACCTGGTGAATCTGCGTGTATCTACATGTGCGCTTTACTGCAGATTTGACTAATTGGCTCCACAGTAAAGCGTCACAGTCTACATATGTGTCTATTAGGGTGCAGTAAATTAATTAACGCTCTGTAGGATAGTATCCTATGGTGGAGTAATTATGTGGAATCAAATGCACATATAGACTGTGAGAGGGGCTGGCTGTGACTCAAGGGTGCTGAAGTGTGGGGGCTGTTTGGCACCTAGCCCCTCACTGTAGCACCTTTGTGCCCCAGTGAGCCCCTCTGCTACCCAACGCCACCACCTGGAGCTGGCTCTGACTCCCCAGGACCCTCTGCCAGCCTGGGAGTGCTCCACCCTGGCTCAAACTGATGCAGTCCCAGGCACATGGTCAGATGCTGTGACCAGAAGCAGCTGGTGTCAACTTTGCTGGAGTCTATCATGTTGTGTTAATGGCATGTGTAAATGCAGTCACTGTAAATGACCCTCTGGAGCAAGGATACAAATACTTAAAATACCAATATTTAGGTATCAATGACTAAATGTTGGTGCTACTGAAATGTTTTGAATCCTGCCTTTAATCTCCTTGTATCAGTGATCTGTCCAGTTAATTATTTATCACTTCACACTTCAGCAGTAATATTTTTATGTTCTTTTGAAGGTTATTGGTAAAAATGTAAAATAGCATAGAAATGCCACATAGGATAGTCATAATGGTTCCTTCTGACCTTAGAATCTATTAAATTATAAAACTTTTCTCAAAAAAGAATTTATCCTCTGACCATCCCATTCCTACCCTTTTCATGTAACACTTTTGGGAGGGGAGGGTGGAGGAGAGAGGGAATGTCTATAATTTTTTTTTCTTCAGAAAGTTAGCCTTTGAAAAACAGTAGGAAACAAAGAAAATAATCTAATGTTTATATTCTGCTGAGTCTCCAATGGCTATTTATAATTGCCACACAAATAGGAAATGTTGCGCTTTGTGACCTTTGCACTGAAATGTATTTGAAATTCATGCATCACTATGCTCTGTCAGCTTCTTTACATGCAAGCTTTTTATATGTGGGCTAATAAGTATGAGTTTGGGAGCAAAAGCATTGGCAGGGAGATTGAACTCTTGATTTTGCTGAGAGGCATGCTTGCAAAAATCTTTCAAAAATGGAACTAGAATGAATTCTTTCAGCATTTTTGCATATGACATCATAGTTCCTGACTGGCATTATTACATATTTTTAATGGCAGAATGCCACATATCATAACATCACCAAAACCTCAATTCCCCAGAGAAGTAAAACTTAATTAGAGCTTTCCAGTGAAAGTCAATGTGTAGGCAAATATTTGACATGAGGTCACTGACTGGTTCTAATGCAAACCTGGCTGTGTTTTCATTATTGTGCTATATAGGGGTCTCAGGTTGTACAAGTCAACCCAAGCCAGTGACTCTGTACATCTGATCTTGCAGAAGCTAATCTGAAACTTCTTGTGAAATGAGTTCAGTGGTTTCAGCCCAATTTCTATTTATTTAACAAAATGTTATCAAATTTGTCAGTTATTTATCATTTATCCAGTTAATGCTCAAGAAAGATTCAACACTAATCTGCTGGGAGGAGCAGTTGGCTAGGTCTGAGTGCTCACGTATGTTCTTGGAGAGAGTCCAGGACCTTCATCTAAC
>NW_017729026.1:15562934-15595158 GCF_001723915.1 Gavialis gangeticus | reverse complement strand
TATATATATATATAAAAAACACATACAACATCAAAAGAAAAACAAAAATGGACATAACTGTATAACTATTTTCCATTTAACACTCATATTTTGGGCATTTTGTGGTCCAACTAGTGAAACTACCTCCTTCTGAGAGGGATTGCAATGTAGGTTGTCCTGGTTCATTTTCTGAAAAGGTTTTGCAAGCATACCTGTCAGAAATACTAGGAACAGAATCTCACTGCTACTGATTTAGCTCCCAAACTCATACTTGCAAGCTCATATATAAAAGCAGACATATAAACAGCATGTTGTTCCCAATTTCCTGTCTAATATCTCTCCCCTCTCTATAGTTGATCCAATAAAAGATGTTACCAAACAAATCTTGCTTCTCACAAAACCCCTGAACCATTACAGCTACAACATTATTACTATTATATATTAATTAAACTTAATTAAATATGTTAATTCAAAATTAAAGATCAAAAGTCAACCCACAAAGGAGTGGGGCTAGAAGTGTGATCATGTAGGGCTGGGAGTGGTGATTATGTAGATGAAGAGGTTAGGGATAGTAGACACAAGTCTTTGACTTGTGGGTTGTCAGTTTAGTTTCTCCATAAACCAGTACACCCATATGTCATATATGAATTTAAGCAGCCATGTTTTGGTATTTTCAAAATCTCTCATGTTCTAGTTTCACAAAGACAAAACATCCAAGGTTCATTTATAACTTGTAAGAATAAGGGGGGTTTACTTTGCAAGTTTCTAATGCTCTCTCACTGCAGCTTCAAATTAAAATATTAATAAAAAGAATCAAACCCTATTGTCGTTGCGGTAGGTATAAATAAAATCTCCCACTTAAATGCTGCTATTTTATCTAGTATCACATAGCAAATCAGACTTAATTTGACAGTCTTGCAAAAAGGAATCTCATTTGTGGTATACTTTCATGTAACTTTTCATTATGATCCCTTACAGTTACTGGGTCAGGAATAATACTAACAATAAATAACAAAACTAAACAGAAAAACAAACATGCTTGCTTTTGGTGAATTCATGTTGGATGTTTCTGATCACCAGGGATCCAGGTTTTCTGTTTCCTGTGGAAAAAAGTAGATTTTCCCTGTTAAAGAAGAAATACATGATTTTCTCCTTTAAAGGAAGGGAATTTTCTAATCTAATCTAATCCTTTCTGCATTAAAGGGAGGGGATTTCCCAGATTTTCCCCTTTTCAATTGGGAAACCATGGGTTTTCCCTTACAGGCTGGCAGAGTTCCAGCCTGCAATGAGTGAATGTAGGTAGGGCTAGGTTATCCCCCTCCTGGGGCTGGCTCTGGGACTTGGGTGGCACCTCCCAAGTTCCTTTCACTTTCAGGTGCAAGGCTCAGAACTCAGCATTTGGGACGGCTGCAATGCAGGCGCCTGGGAGCACAAAGGCTACATTAGAACCAGACGGCATGGGGTGTAGCAGGCTCTGCTCCCTGTGGGAGCTGCTGCTGCTGCAGCTGTGTGCATGCACACACAGGTGTCTAGCAATACAGACAGGCAGAGTGGTTGGAGCAACTCCAGCACCTGCATGCAGGTAAATCTATGGGACGCATTGGGGGGGACAGTTGGAGGACCAGGGCTTGGGGCCACTCCTGAACCATTGGTGCAAGGGGCCAAGCTCTGGCGAGCCCAAACTGGCTCCACACCATAGGGGACAGCGGGGCGTGGGGGGGGGGCAGCTGCAGCTGGATCCAGCAGCTTTCACCCATAACACGATGTGAATCCAAATGCAGCTACCCCCGCAAGCCCTTTACAGAATACAGAAAGCAGTTCAGTTATGGAGGGAGTGAGTGGGGGTAGGCAGGGGCTGCAGGTTGGGAATGAGGGGCACAGGCAGGGGTGGGGGGTACTGCATATCAGGACTGATCAGTACCGCCAAGCAGTGGAGGGGGGGGCAGCTGTAGCTAGACCTGCATTCTAGTGAGCAAAGGGGGTAAGGAGAGCTCTGATTTTCCACGATAAAACCAAACACCAAAAAATGTAAGTATTTATAATTTATTTTATTATAATAATTGAAGCACTGATAGGCTTCCAAAATACTTAAAATGTAAATATACCACAATTAAATATATATTTTATATATATAATAAAACATTGTGTTCAATTGATACTTATAGATATAGTGGCATTTCATTTTAATGGTGGAAAAAAACTTGGATTTGGAGGTTTTTTATCAGAGAATTTTGGACTTTTTAACAGAGAAAACCAGGATCCCTGCTGATCACCTTGTTCATCTCTAGGTCATTTCATAATAGATTATCACTTCCTAATAATAGATTCCTTGAGGACATGTTTTATGATCTTTCCGGGTATCCAGTTTGACTGGTGTATAGTTTCCTAGATCCTCTTTTCACCCTTTCTTAAAATGGGGACTGTAGTTGCCCTTTTCCAATTGTCCAGAACCTCACACAACCTCCACAAATTTTCAAACAGGGTAGTCAATTGCTCTAAAATTTCCTCATCCAATTCCTTTAGTACCTGCTTGGGTACATCCCATCCAGCCCTGCTGTCTTGAAAGCATCAAAAGTAAGTAATCCCTAATCTGTTCTATTATTCTAAGCTGTTTGCCTCCTTCCCTATCTGTGCTGCCAACTACACTCTTCATCTGGAAGGTACCCCTATTTGTGAAGACTGAAGTAAAAAAGGCATTAAACATTTCAGCCTTCTCTGTCATCCATAACTGAACTGCTTTCTGCATTCTGTAAATGGCTTAGGGTTTCTCTGGTCTTCCTCTTACTTTTGACATACTTGTAGAATTCTATTTTTATCACCTTTTTTGTCTCTTGCCAGCTGAATCTCAAATTGTGTCTTAGCTTTCCTAATTTTATCCCTGCAAGCCCATGAGACACTCTCTTACTTAACCCTAATAAAATGACCAAGTTTCTACTTTTTATAGGATTCCTTCTTAAATTTCAAGTCAATGAATTATATGCTACCTAGCCAAGGTGATCTCCTGTTGCACTTCCCATTCTTCCATTGTACTGGGATAGCTTGCTTCTGTGCCCTTAAGAGGGTCTCCCAAATACAGTGGGATGTCCTGGGCTCCTTTTCCCATGGACTTACCTCTCAGGGGATCCTGCCCACCAGCTCCCTGAGTTTGTTAAAGTTTGCTTTTCTGAAGTCCAGTGGTCTCATTCTGCTGCTCTCCTTCCTTTCCCTGCCTAGTAACTTGATCCTTTTAGGATCTTCCACATAAGATCATTTCACTGTCACTGTCACCAAGCTACCTTCCACCTGTGATAGCACAGTAGGGGGCGCTACTATGCACAGCCACCTGCCTCACTGTGCCAGGCCCAAAACCCCACTTCAAGAGTCTCCTTCAGGGAGCCTACAGATGGTGGTCCTGCTTCCTGGAGGACACCTGCAAGCCTGGGATAACACTACCACCACCCAGGCACTGGTCTCTGGCAGGGCTCTGTGCAACCTGGTGCACACAGACTCTGCAAACCTTGGGCGTACTTTGCCCACAGTAATATTTCTGAGTGCTTCTTTCAACTTGAAGCATCCCTAGATAGCATCAGGAAAAACTGAAGGAGAATAGAAAGAAAAAACCCAAACTTCACTGGCCAGGCAAGGGAGGAAAGCCTCCCCCCTCAGCAGCACAACAATGTAAGTTGTAACCTGACACCTTTATTTAATGGAGGGGAGGGGTAGAAGGAGCAAGTCAGAATACACTCTGAGCTAACAAAAGCAACTTGAGTCTTTACAGAGAGTGGATACAGTGACCCTTTTAAGATGCAACTGACCTACACACAACTTCTAACTCCTGGCAGGTTTCCAGGTTTCTTCTTACATAAATCACCAGGCATCTGCCTGGGGTCCTTGCTTGTAGTTTTCAAAATGCCTGATGGAAGGAAAGAGGCTGCCCCTCTCCTCCTAGGAATTTTATCTGGTCAGGTCACCTGGTTGATGAGCCTGAACCACAATGAAAGCAAAGAGAGAGGGATCACCTGGGCTGACCCAAGTGAGAGGCAGAGAGAGGGGGAAGGGATTTCTTCACACCATGTACATATTCTCAACCAGTTCCTCCCTCTTTGTGGGCAATAAGTCACATAGAATTTCCCACTTAGTTGGCTTTTCTACCACCTCAATCAAAATATTATCCCCAACAAACTCCAGGAATTTGTTGGATTGCTTTTGCATTGTTCTGTTTTCCTCCCCCAAAATGTCCTGATAATTAAAGTTCCTCATGAAAACTAAGTCCTGCAATTTGGAAGCTTCTATGAGTGTTTAAGAAGGCCTCATCAATCTCCTCCTCTTAGTTTGGTGACCTGTAGCAGATGCTCAATATGATATCCTCCACCCTGCTGCTCTCTCTTCTTCCTTTACCCTTTTGTACTGCACCTCAGAACATGTATATGCATATGGGGAACACTTTCTTCTTTGCTCTGCCTATCCTTTCTGAATAAACTATACCTATCCATGACCATACTCTAGTCATGTGGACTATCCCAGCATGTCTTCCTAATCTCAGTTATATCATAATTCTATCTTTGTACTGGAGCCTCCAGTTCCTCATGTTTCTTCCCCATACATCTCATATTAGTGTATAAACATGTTATGTATCTAGCTGAGTGCCCCATACTCTCCCTCAGAACATTGTCCTGTACTGCTCTCCCTTACTAGGTCTTTATCCATATCCCCAGGCCCTTTACTCGCATCCGAGCCTTTGTCTCCATTCCTGAGTGAATGGAAGAATGATAGAAATCAACTCTCTTGTAACTTATGGTGGGAAAAGCACTTCTAGACACATATCCAGAGGTAAATTTGGAATGGGGAAATATTCCAAGTGCCTGTATTTCAGGGATGTAGCACAGGCAGCTCCAGACCCTGGGAAGCCATGCAATGCCAGTCACAGTAGCCCTATCTGCTATTGCTGCAGTTGCACCTATTTTTGTGCCTCCCACTGAAGTGGTGAATGGGGCGGCTGCTTTGGTCACCCCTGCCCCCATTAGTTATGCTACTGCTGTACTCATCTAGACTGAAGGTCGATTTCAGCCAGGAGCCTGTCCCTGACACTCCCCTGCACCAGCTGCTTTTGAAGATGGTGTTAATTCCTTACAAGCAGGGAGAGGCAAGATGATCTGATCTTTTCTTTCAAGATGTCATCTTGGTGTCTAAACACTTGAGACCAATTTCAACCTAGAAACACAATATTTACATTTTTTTTGTTATTATAGCCATCATAGTTCTGGATATCCTTGATATCCAATACCTTTTTGAATCTTTCAAAGTTCTAAACCCAAATGACTTTCCATGGCAATTAATTTCACAGACTAATTTCATGTTGTGTAAAGAGTACTTCCTTTTACTGAATTTGAATTTTCCACCTTTTGAATTTCACTCACTAACTCCTTGTTCTTTGTGCTATGAATAGGCACAACTGAGGCTTCCAGGTGGTACTTTCATACAAGCAATAGTAACATTTAAGCCAAAGAAATCTAGGATTTTTGTAGCATGGTCCATGGAGTTATAATGCTATGCAAATAGATAAAGGATAATTGAAAATGGATATTATGAATTACCTTCTAAAACTGACATCTTTCATAGTAAGACAGTCTCTGAAGAGAAATGTTGTATGCACCAGCACTAAGTCATTTGAAAAGTAGACTTATAAAGCACTTGAGAATGGATGTAGGGAGCTGGCCTGCATTAGTAGGACAAGATAAATTAGCAGGGCATTTCCATCTCTAAGTTCTGTTATACTACATTAGGTACAGTATATTTACTTTTTTCTCATGCACTTCTAATTTTGCAATATTTTATATGTGTGTACATGCATGTTTGTGTATGCATACATGTATGTACACACACACACACTCTGTTCTAAATGCTTTCATGTCTGAGTACCATACATATGATTAAATATGTGGAAAATTAGTTCTCAGTAGAGGGTTTTTCATTTTTGTCAGCACAGCTTTTATCCTCATCAAAACACAGATAATTCCATCAAATTCTGGTGCCAAAAGAGAAGGAAAAAGGTAATGGTTTTTCAGTATGAACTAAACTGTATATAGGGTAATATACTCAATTGTTTGGAGACCAGAGATTTCTAGAAGCAACCTGTCTGTTGGGATACATTTCAGGGTGGGAATGAGTTTTGTTTTTATTTTCTGGCAGAAGAATATGAGTCCCTAATGAGACAAACTCAACTCAAAATTAATTTTCACTCACTGTGTTGTGAGCCTCCAGAATATACTCTTTTATATCAAAGCAGTACACTTTCTATTTAAATTAGAAGCACATCCAAAAAGTGTGTGGCTATACATGAGGATAGTAAGGATTTTGAAAACTGCTAAAAGTGTTTAATTCTTGCAGAGAAGTCTCCTGTATTTCAAGCAGCTGCCTAAAAGATAAGAAGAAAGAAAGAAAAACTGCATCTTGGATTGGGATGAATACAGATTTTGTGTTGTCATCTGTGAGGCATTGTCAGAAATCTTCACAGTGAGTAAGATCCAGTTTGACAGCAATTCAGGGCTAAATTGGCAACAGCCTCTCATCCTCTGTATTGTGAGAAGACATTGTGAGACATTTAAAGCCACATATTTATCACCAGCACAAACTGTGAAATGTAAATAATACCATGCCAAGGATGTGTTTAATGAAACAGAATCATTGAGAGCACATAACGCTTAAGTGTGTTATTTCGTTCATTTTTTCCTACTTTGTGGTCATCTTTTCCTGTTCCTAAATGGTACAGCTTTTGTCTACAACTAAGAATTGTACAACTCTGAAAACCCTGTGCCCTGATTTTATATCATTATAACCAATTAAGATATTTTGGAAGAGCCCAAAAGGGGAGCGGAATATAGTATTATTAGTATTAATTGTAGTAGTAGTAACTACTACAATTGACTCCAAGATGAACGTAGGCCGGCAGTGTGGGGATGCAGTCAGGAAGGCCAACTGCACCTTGTCATGCATCCACAGATGCATCTCAAGCAGGTCCAAGGAGGTGATACTCCCCCTCTTTGGGGCACTGGTCAGGCCGCTGCTGGAGTACTGCATCCAGTTCTGGGCGCCGCACTTTAAGAGGGATGTGGACAACATGGAGAGGGTCCAGAGGAGGGCCACTTGCATGATCAGGGGGCAGCAGGGCAGGCCCTACAAGGAGAGGCTACAGGACTTGAACCTGTTCAGCCTCCAGAAGAGAAGGCTGAGGGGGGATCTAGTGGCCTGTTACAAACTAGTCAGAGGGGATCAGCAGGCACTGGGGGAATCCCTGTTCCCCCGAGCACTGCCAGGAGTGACCAGGAATAACAGTCACAAGCTGGCAGAGGGTAGATTTAGGCTAGATATCAGGAGGCACTACTTCATGGTCAGGGTGGCTAGGATCTGGAACCTACTTCCAAGAGAAGTGGTGCTGGCTCCTACCCTGGGGGTCTTTAAGAGGAGGCTAGACAAACACCTTGCTGGGGTCGTTTGACGCCAGTACTCTTTCTTGCCATAGCAGGGGGTCGGACTAGATGATCTACTCAGGTCCCTTCCGACCCTAGAAACTATGAAACTCTAGTAGTGTGGTGCTAGACAACCTACAAATGCATGTAGCTAGACATAACCCATTTCTAAAAAAGGTTTGCAGTCTAATTTAAAAGTTGTTACATACAGAAAGGAAATGGGGTGAGGGAATAGAAGGCTCTGAGTTCAAAGCCCTCAAAACAAACTGGGTTAGAAATCTCCAAAGCTCAGGTTTCCTGGACTAGATGACTTCATGAGCTCCCTTTCACCTCTACTTTCCTATGACCATATGAACCTATACATGAGGGGGAAAAAAATAGGAAAAATTAGAGAACTATGGTAAAGGGAAGCCTAATAAATTAGAGGTTCATCTGATAATATGCATAAATTTATGGTTGTCAAATTTTAAAACTTTTAAATTATTTGGGACATTTTTTACAAACTGCCAAAGCAGCTATAATTTCACTTTGCTTCCTGAACAGATATGTTTGCTTTCCCTTTTCTGCATAAACTACCCCTCCTCTGCTCTTCCATATAGGCTTATTAATTCCAGGTTTTAAACCACATACCCCCAGAACCTCCTGAGATAATTTTCTGTCTCCTGACACATAAGCCTGCTAATCCTGGGGTTCCTTGTCCCAAGGATGGTGGGATTTTGAGGGTTATTTCACATTCTGTCTAGGGCACAGAATGCATAGCATACACAGGAGAGTGGTGTTCAGTTGCAGAGTATATTGTCCACTGTCCTGGTGGTCCAAACCAGTAAGGCTGTTACAGGCACCTATCTATAATCCACCTCAGCAATCCAGCCCAGATATTTTCCTCTTAACTCTATAAAACAGTTCCAGAGCAAGTGGGGCCCCTGAGGAGTTAAAATTGTTGTTCTCTGGTGCTGAAGCAGAAGACTAAGGGTCGGCTGGAACTTTGTGTACCTGAGTCACAGGTGTAACCTGTGCAATGTCTAATGTGATCAAGCTATGGTGATGTAAAGTAGGACTGACATCAGTGTGACCTAATCCCAGAATTACTGCAGTTACTAGTCCTCTACCTACAGTTAAGACAACCTTCTCTAAGCAAGTTACAACCTTATAATCCTTGCTAGTTTCTAATCACAGTCTTAAGTGGAGCATATTGTCCCCTAATGTCCATGCCAGACTTTAAGTTTAGTAGCCAAGGGTCAGTATATTGTATTCAGCTGGATGGACTAAATCTATCAGTGTAATTAGCAGTGGACATCACAATGTTGTGGCTTTGAACTGTTTCCATAAAAGCATTCCACTGGGCACAGGTGAGGAGTGATCATCCACATCTTTTAAAACATAAGCAAAGGTTAGTAGGTAGGGCTGTGAGAAGCTTCAGTAGCTGATTTGATTTGGAGGAGATTCGGCCTGATTCTGGAACCAAATCTCTGAATTGAAATTGAATCAGGAGACCAATTTAAAAGCTTTAAATCAATTTGAAGCATCCAGATCAACTCAGAAAAAAGATTTGGAAAAGATTAAGCAATTCGGCCATAGGCTAAACAGCTGGTAAGTCTGTTGGGATTGGGGGAGGGAGGCGGGAAGGAGCGTGGGGGAGGAAGGATTGGGGCTAGGGCTGGGACAAACTGTCCAGCTGGGGGGGAGGGACTTGGGGAGAGGGGCAGGGGGGCTTTGGATGTGGGTGCAGCAGTACTGGGAGTGGGGGGGCTATGCCCTGCTGTCACTTGCCCAGCTGGGGCAGGCAGGATGCAGACATGGCTCGCTCTGGGCAGAAGGGGGTAAGTGGCAGCAGAGCATAGCCCACACTCCCAGGGTGCTGCACGGGCATCCTGAGCCTCTCTGCAGTGGCTGGCAAGTGGCAGCATTGCCTATCCTTCCACGCTGGCTGGCAAGCGGTGGCACCACAGAGTCCCTGCTTCCAGTGCTGATGCAGGCATGGCAGCACTGGGAGTGGAGGCTATGCCCTGCTGCCACTTGCCCCTTTCCACCTGGAGTGAGCAGCTCCTGCTTCTTTCCCTTCTACCCCGCCCCAGCTGGGCAAGCATCAGCAGGGCAGGGACCCCGCTTCCAGCACCTCTGTGCCCACATCCCACCCCCCCGACCCTGGCTGGGCAGCTTATCCCACTCCAGCCCCAATTCTTCCCTGCCCAAAGCCCCTTCCTTCCTCCAGCCCCAACAGACTTACCAGCTAGAGGCAGCTATGTCTATGACCGAATCTCCAAACTGGCGCCAAATCTTTCAGATCGGATTCGGCCGAATTGGGACAGTGATTTGAATCACTGAATCGAATCATTGTCCTCCGAATCAACCAAATTCAAAGTAAATACTTGCCACTTTGCACAGCCTTATTAGTAGGCTTTATGCCACCAACCATACACAGAACTCTCCATTAAAAATGACACGTGAAAGAGTGCCACACTTTAGAGCAGTAGAATTAATGAGTAAGGACCTACTGAATTTGGTGTGGCTGCCTGCCAATTGCATGGTCCAAGTGCAGTGCCAGTTGCCATTTGTGTGGCAGAGCATGACATGCCCCCCCATGCTTCTGATTGGCTGAGGGGCCCCAGAAGTCCCTCCCCTCCTTGGAGATTGACAGATGGACCATGGAAGAGTGACAAAGAAGAAAAATGATTGACTGAAGTATCAGGAGAATTGGTTTTGAATTTAAAACACATGAATTAAAAAAACAGGGTGTTTATTTTAAGTATGATTTTGTAGCACCTGGAAATTGAACTTGGTAGGCAACTGCATGTCTATTTTTTGTTCACATAGGAACAATACCTAACTAAGATTCCTTTAACAAATTATCCTATTACCACTGTAAACAAACTCTGGATCACATATTTCTTCTGAAAAGCACATTAGACCTTAATGGGTACACATTGGGTGATGGAAGGCACTTAACTTATTTGGAAAAAAAGTGTTTTTTAATTACTTCATTTATTCATTTTTAAAAAACAGTAAAGTTGTCATGTTATAAGCTCCTGGAGATACTCCCATATGAGCTGTTGATAAGTAATTTCATCACACCTAGGGATTCATACTGTAATATAACCTGTTGTGTCTTACAGCTTAATTACACAGTGGCATTTAGAAATCATTCACTTTGGCTGGCAAAAAATGTCTTGCAATAATACCATTACCACAACTTACTTTTTTATAGTGATTTTATTACACAGGCAAACATAGAGAAGTACTCTACAAAATATTTTAAGTATATAACAGTTATAGAATCACTGAACATAGCAAGTCCCTTATGAACAAGCAGTGTCCCTCTTAGAATAAAAATATATCACTTTTTCATAAGGAATTATTGTTGTCATAAAAAATACATCTGTGTTTAAGTTGTATATGACTTCATTTTCCTAGGAAACTTATGGAATCAGGACCTGAGAGAACAGTGTTTAAAATATAGGATAGCAGTTTATATCTACTCTAGGACTAGTAAGCTGATGCTGAACAATCATTTATTTTACAAAAAATCAGGAGTAACAAAGTGGTAAAATGTGTTTGCACAACTAATAATTCTAACAGAGGTTTACTAAGCCTATAGATTTGCAGGACAGCTTTGGACAATAAAGCGTTTACTAAAATCTGTATGCATATTTCTTAGACTCTCTAAGGCACTAGTCTGCATTAAAGAAAGTGAAAAATTCTGAAATATTCCCTCTGCCACAGCTTCACGAGGAAGCTGTAAATTGTTTGGGTGCTGTGCACCATACAAGTTGGTTTTCTGCATAAACTATCCACCTCTTGCTGCAGCTAACTATTTTGTCACTTGAACTGTCAGCCCACTGGTTTAAATGGACAGAACCCTCTTAATCAGGAGCCCTCAATTCTTGGAACTCATGTCCACAGTTGGCTTGTTAAAGTTCCCAGTCAGGCTGACCTATTTAGCACACTCTGGGCATGTCTATTATGGTGCATAAATAAACTGTGGAGCTTATTGCTTTGGAGTTAATTGTTCCTGGGGGCACTGTTTGAATGTGCACCAGGGAGCAATTAACTCCAGAGCAATAAGCGCCACAGTTTATTCATGCACAGCATGTGGAACCCGGGCAGAACAGCCCTGACTAGCAGAGGGCTCTGAGGGTCAGTCTGCTAGCCTGGGGCTGCTCCCCCTGGCTTGATGTGCTGTGAAGGGGCTGGCTGGGGAAGAGGGGCTAGTCAGCAGCCAGACCCTGCACTGAAGCATCCTCATGCCCTAGGCAGCTCTTCCAGCATCTACATATGTGTTGCTGAAGTTTTTTACTCTGCAGCAGGATAGTATTTGTATTTAAATGTACTATCCTGCTGTGGAGTAAATTAGTTTACTCCAGCTTAATAGGAGCACAAGTGTAGATGCTGAAACTGTTATTGCACAGCTAATTGGTCACCTGCACAGTAAACATCTTGTGTAGATGTGTCCGGTACGGCCTCTTTATTGTAGCACACTTCTGAAAAGAGGGTGACCAGAAGAGAATAAAATGGGGTAGATATTGTTATTCATGATACATACAGTCAACTCAAAACAGTGAAAATCATTTTTTCATTCACTGAATGTATGTTGCATGTGTTGCACATTCCCTTAGAATGAAAGCTCAGTGAAAACAAATAAATAATGCACAGAAATATTATAGAAGTAGAATGGTTTACATGTACACACTCACTTGTATTGTGACTCATCTGAGTGAATTAACAGTAGCCTCTTCTGTATACTGTATTACAATCCACACAGATCTGTAACATAAAGATATTGCACTCATTGTACTTGAAAACATATGCCCTTTCCATGTAAGGTGAAGGGAAACTATTTTCATCTCTCCTAAACTGAAAACATAGCCTGAATCATTTTCCAAGATAAAAGTAATGGTATTTGGTGTGGTTATGAATATATTTGAAAGCACCCCTCAGGATATTTTGAATTAATTTTATACAGCTTCAATTGTACATCAGCTTTTTTCCCCTCCCTAGTTTAGATAGGAGATAAAATAGCCATTCTCTTCTGTTTATTCTCACAAAATAATATAATTATGTGTTTCATTCTGTAAAACAAATTTCTCCTTTTCCAAATACTGTTCAAATAGTAAAACACGTTCCAAATTAGGTCAACCCTGTTAAGGTGCATACATTTAAAGGCTGGCAGAAGAACCTTCAGAGCATTCTGTTGAGCACTCTAGTATACAACAAAAGTTTTGCTAACATTATCTAGCTCTTTTACTTTGTGCCTGATAGAGGGACATTTTAACCTAAAAGTCACAATCTGTATTCATAGATTATTAGGGGCTGGAAAGGACCTTCTAGATCATCGGGTCCAGTACCCCCTGCACTAGGCAGGAAAGCACAACTGAGGTCAAGTGCCCCCAGCAAGGTGACTGTCCAGTCTCCTTTTGAAGATTTCCAGGGAGGTGACTGCATCACATCTGGAGGGAGCTTATTCCACAGTCTGGACACCCTGACTGTGAAGGAGATTTTCCTGGAGTTGATCTTGAAGTAGCCTTCCAGGAGTTTGTATCCATTGCTCCTGATCTTCCCCAACGATGCCCTGGTGAACAGCTGTTCACCCAGTTCTTGATGTACTCCCCTGATATAGCGGTAAGCTGCTACTAAGTCCCCTCTCAGCCTTCTCTTCTTTAGGCTGAAGAAGCCTAAGTCCCTCAGCCTCTCCTTGAATGGCTTATCTTGCAAGTCCCTGATCATATGGATGGTTCTTCTCTGGACTCTCTCACGTTTTTCCACATCCTTGTTGAAGTGCAGTGCCCAGAACTGAATGCAGTACTCCAGCTGCAGTCTCACCAGTGTCAAGTACAAAGGGAGTATCACTTCCTTTGGTTTTGTATGAGATGCAACGGTTAATACATGCAAGTATGTTGTTTCCCCTGCTGGCCACAGCATGGTACTGCTGGCTCATGTTCACACAATGGTTGATTACTATCCCTAGGCCCCTTTCGGCCATGGTGCAACTCAAATTGTCACCTCTGAACCTGTAGGTATGTTGGAGATTATTTGCCCCCAGAAGGAGCACCTTACACTTCTGAGTGTTGAACTACATCTGGTTCCAGTCTGCCCAACTCTCCAGTCTGTCCAGCTCCACCTGTATCTGAAACCTACCTTCTGGCATGGCCACACTCCCCCATAACTTGGTGTCATCCAAAGACTTGGCCAGTGAGATTTTCACACCCACATCCAGGTAATTGATAAAGATGTTGAAAAGCACCGGTCCAAGCATGGACCCTTTAGGGATACCACTGGCCACTTCTCACCAGGAAGACACAGATCCATTCATGAGAACCCTCTGGGTCCTACCATGTAGACAGTTTTCCACCCACTGAACTGTTGAGCAGTTAAACCCACAATCTTCTATTTTTTCCCACAAGGATATTGTGCGATACTAGCACAAAGCCTTTGATACCTTGGAAGTCTAGGTATACAAAGTCGACCTTCTCTCCCATTTCTAGGTGGTGAGAGACCCATTCATAGAAGGAGATGAGATTGGTAAAACAAGACCTACCTGGAATGAAGCTATGCTAGCTACCATTCAGAATCTTACCCTCAATGAGTGTATCACACAGATTCTTTAATGAGTTTTTCCAGGGTTTTCCCTGGGATGGAGGTTAGGCTGACAGGCTTATAGTTGTCTGGGTCCTCCCTCTTCCCCATCTTGAAGATGGGCACACTGTTGGCCCTCTTCCAATCCTCAGGGATCTCCCCTGTGTGCCACAAATTCTGAAAGAGTTTTACCAGGGGTTCCTCAATGACCTCAGCCAGCTCCATCAACATTCTCAAGTGAAGTAAATCTGGCCCTGCTGACTTATAAATGTCTAGGTTTTCTTCCTGGTTTTGCACCAGCTCAACATCCACAGTGAGAAGGTTATCACTCCCACCATGCCCCTGTGATCCTTATCTCACTCATCTTTCCCCTTTGTTCTGTGAAATACCAAAGCAAAGTGGGCATTCAGGAATTCAGTTTTTCCCTGGGTGTCTGTTACCAGCTGTCCCAAGGTATTAAGCAGGGGCTCCACACTTCCATTTGTTTTCCTTCTGCTCCCTACATTCCTAAAGAAGGACTTCTTATTGTCTTTAATTCCCTTGGCTAACTTAAGCTAACTTGCTGCCTTAGCTTTCCTAATCATTTCCCTACAAGTGTGGGCAGTTGTATAGTCCTCCTTGAGGACTGTCCCTAGCTTGCACTGTGTGTACGCCTCTTTTTTCTTTTTCAAAAGGACCGAGATGTTCCTATTGAGCCAGAAAGGCTTGCCAGCTCTTCTGCTACCTTTCCTCTTCATGGCAACAGTTTTCTTTTGTGCTTCGAGGATCGTGTCCTTGAGGAATTACCACTCTTTGTGCACCCCATTTACCTGGTCCCACAACACCTCCCCTACTAATGCCCTGAGCCTGTTGAAGTCAGCATTTTTGAAGTCCAGGACTTCAATCCTGCTAGTTGATTTGTCAACATTATGGTGGACAGTGAACCTGATGAGCTCATGGTCACTGTCACTCAGGCTACCCTCAATTTTCAAGCCACGCACCAGATCATCTCCTTTGGCCAAGACCAAGTCTAGGAGAGCGGTACCTCTGGTCGGCCCTTGCACTTACTGTATCAGAAAGAACTCCTTGATTACAGTTAAGAAGCTACATGACTGATCCAACCCAGCTGAGTGTTCCTCCCAATCTATGTCCAGGTAATTGACGTCGCTCATGACATCCAAGTCCCTTGCACATGCAGCTTCACATGTGATCAGCTCTTGAGAGAACTCCAGATCAAGCTCCTCCCCTTGGTTTAGTGGCATGCAGTAAACACCCACAGTTAGGTCTCACTCATCTCGCCCCCCCGCCCCGAAGCTTGACCCAGAGGCTTTCAAGCTACTTATCTTTGGAGTCAATGTCAGCCTTCAGAGAGGTGTACTGCTCCTTCACATAGAAGAGCTACCCCTCTGCCTTTACTCTCTGCTCAGTCCCTTCTATGCAAGGTGTAGCCCTCTACGGCTACACTCCAATCATGCAATGAGCCCCACCAGGTCTCCATGATCCCTACCAGGTCATATTGCCCACCAAAGAGCAGAAGGGCTAGCTCCTCCTGCTTGTTCCTTATGCTCCTGGTATTGGTGTACAGGAAGCTGAGGCCCCCAACTGACACCCTCAATTTCTTGGGAGAATCATTCTGTTAGCATTTTCAAAAACAGTTATCTTAGTGTCCTTCATGTGGGAGCTTTCCTGTGTGCTGGTCCCCAGGCATGCTCCACTTGGAGTTTCACCATCTCCCAGCAAAGTCAGTTTAAAGCCCTGTCCAGTAGTTTCACCATCCTGGGTGAGAACAGAGACTTACCTTTCCATGTGAGGTGGATGCTGTCTCATTCTAAAGCCCAACAAAGCTTTGGGTGTTTTTATGCTGAGTTTTTATATAAACTCATCTTTGTTTAAAACAGTAATATTTTTGGTAATATTATGTAAGTCTGGGGGAAAAAAAACAGTCATAGCTATATGGGCTTGCATTTGCAAACTAGCAGAAATTCTCCAGGATGCTGGTTTCCTGACAAAATAATTTGTTGTTAGGCAGTACACTGTATATGTAGAAGCTAATAAAGAATTCGCTACAGTGCAAGATTTTCTCTAAAATTCACAGAATTGTTGCCTGCAGATATCAGAGGTTACCTAATGCCCAATATGATTTTAAACTGGTACCTTTTTCATTGCTTTATTGCCTTGAAATAGTCTGTGATCTACGTGAATTTTTAAATAAATTCTGCCTAGAATATGTATTACTGAAAGTTACAGAAAATGTGAAATGTCTTTGAAAATGGAAACTTTCCAGGCATAATCTGATCACTCTAAGTGAAAACCAGTGATCTGACAACTGAATGAAATTATATTATGGTAAATAAGGAATGGGTTTGACAAGGGTGCTATGATAGATCTATGATAGATAAATGAAGGTGACTGATCAGATCACTCTAGGCAGTGATTTCTATATCAGATTTCCTTTTCATGTAAGTTTGTATTACAAATAATGTAGTGGTTTCGAGGCAGAATTAGTATTAAGGTAGATTTTCCTGATTGAAATCATTGCTTACTGCAATACTAAACAGAGCTTAATATGATAGTTGATCTTCACCCACTACTCTAGGTGAAGTTGTGACCATTTTTATTAAACTAAAAATGAGGGAAATTTTCTTGGATTTATTACACACACGTGGTTATCCAGGTATGGCAAAGCAGAATCCCTTCCAAAGCATTCTTTAGCCACATTTCTCTGAAGCTACTCTCATCCCCATCTGTATGGCAGCTTATCCACATGAAAAAAAACAAAACAAAAAACTTTTCTTCATCCAAGGCCAGGTTTGACATAGACTGATTTGCAGGGAGCACTGGAACAGAAAAATTACTTATGGCTGTCCTCATCATGGAAACCAAACACCTTTAGTGATGTTCCCAGGGCTCAGTCCCATTATTTGGACTAATGTCTAGAAAGCCCCCGATTGAGCCTGGAACTGAGCCAAGGAGAGAACAGTGGTTTAATACATCAGACTGAATTGATTTTCATTTCATATCTTACTTAATTACCATTAAAATTGCACATTTACTGCACATTACTGCTTAAGTGAAAATCAGCATTTTTCATTATTATGGATATTAACCTCAGACTTTTGTGACTGTTTAAATATTTTAATAGCTATTTATTAACATTTAACATTTATTTGGAACATAAATTTCTTTGGACCTTGGAATTTGTCTTTATCTGCAGCTCTGTGCTTGCATTCTGAATGTTATACCCGCAGTGAATGCTACTAAGGACTGTGGGAGTCCAGAAAGCATACAGCTCTGACCTAACATATCTGATTGCCTAATCACGGCCATGTTGTAAAGTACTCTGTCAATCTGTGAAGCCATATAAAAGTCTAGTAACAATACCAAGTGTTTGATAACATTGGAATAACATAATTTAAAAAATAAATGTTTTAATAATTAGCAAAAAAACTGTTCAATGAAACAACAAAAAAGCAATTTGATGGATGGTACAGTAACTCCACATTAGTTCTTTATTCATTATTTCAGTAATTTAATGTTTTACAAGGAACACAAAAGAAGAACTTAAAACAGCACAAAGCAAGGCCTTTATGTAAATAAGGCATAAATAATAATGGTTTATGTCTAGAAATGTACTAAATTTGGCTAATTCCTGTCAAACAGTCTTTTAAATGCTCATGTTATTGGACAGAATTTTTTGTGCATACTCTAGCATAAAATAGAAAGTGAACAAGCACATAAAAAAGTCAAAACCTATTGTGCCATAGAAGAATTAGAATTTCCAGCATCATAATTTATAACCTAAATGTGTGCTGGACCCCCTCAATAAAGAAAAAGTCAGATATCTGCAAGGAGGGCATAGATACCTAAAATAGGTTTTAGGCAGAATTTAGGTGCATAAGTACAAAAATTATACTGAAAATCACTACATGACTTCTGACTTACCTTGTAAGTATGTAAAATTCTTTAGTTCTTTAGGTGCTTGAGGTCAGTTGAGGTTTACATTTACCACCTCACACACAAGTGCCCTGAATACCAGGTTATTGGCTACTTTGGGTTGGCAGCACTCTTCATCGCATTAATTGGAGCTTTTTCAACTTTGCTTAAAATTCAAAATTCATTAGGAGAAAGAAGGATCAAGAGCAGGGGTGAGCAAAATATGGCCTGGGGGCCAGATCTGGCCTGCCAGGTACTTTCATCCAACCCACAGCACCCACCAACAAAGCATACCCCACCCAGGCCTTCCACCCACATATATACCCCGTCCCCCCCAACAACATACTCTATTGTGCCTCATTCCCACCCATGTGGGTGGAAGGTCCCAGCCTGGCCAGCACTCAGCTTCTAGATAGGGCTTCTGCTGCCACTGCTGTAGCCTCCAGGGGACCTGCTTGACGCACTCACTCTAGGCAGCAGCTAGAGAAGTGGTGGCACCAAGGACAGGGGCAGAGGTGGGAGCTGCAGCTGGGAGTATGGGGTTGGGGCAGGCAGTGGCATGGTGCCTGAGTGGGCAGCATGTTGTTGTGAGGGAGGGTGGGGGAGTGTGAGGACCACCCCCATGCAAAAGCAGCCGGCTCCAGTGTGTGGAGGTTCTCTCCAGTGGCATGCAAGTGTGGGGGCTGCCCATGCATGGCAGGCAGTGCCAGTGATAAGGGTGGCCCATCGGGGGATGCCCTCATCACTGTGATGTGCAGCACTGGCCAGAGCCAAGTACTGCCAGGTGCCAGGACCTGCACGAGTGCCCTGAGCATCCTGTCTGCTGCTGCTGCCACCACCTGCAGGGCTGTGTGCCATGGAGTGAGTGTGTGGGAGGGGTCCCATACTCTCACACCCTCCCTCACACCCCGCAAAGTCATACACCCACATCCTGTGCCCCATCCCCCCACATATGCAACCCCCGACATACTTTATTGCCTCCACATGCAGCCACATCCCCACAACCTATGAGTTTGTGAAATCAAAACCTTGCATGCAACAGGAAAATATTTGTGGGTGGGTCTGAATGTACATAAACATATGCATGGAAATACATGCATCTACAGCATCCTTCCAATTTTATTTTTTAAAATTTGAAACCTATGTGGTTGATAGCATCACCAATCTATTCAAGATGAATCCTCAAGTCAAATGTATCATTCATTTTCACACAATGCTTAAAGTTTGGCAACCTTTGTTGATTAAGCAGTTTCACCCAGTCTAAGTATTTGTTAGTATTATAACAGGGGATCTTCCTTGGGGAAAATTTCTCAGCTCCTTTGGCACTCCGGTTTATATGCTATCATTCTGAGTGCTTTCTGAATAGTTTGTATGTAATCTTTATTCATTTGGAGGGGGAATTGCACTGAGCTTCTGTTTTTGGTTTGTTTGTATTAACATTACATTCTTGCTGGGCAGTTAGTTTTTGCCATCACTTTTGTCACTACACATGTGTGAAGAGATTATGAGATGTGGCTGCACATGATGGTAGGAGACTATATGCCAGAATGCAACTACCAGGTTTAGCACACTGGGTGTCAGGAATAGCAGCAAGGCCTGGGCCAGCAGTTGCTTTTCTTGCATCCATCATAAATGGGCTTCTAGAGCTGATGATGGGTTGCCTACCCATCATTAATGCTACTGCTCCACTCTTAGACTCAGGTGGGCTGTAGTACTAACTGCTCCTAGTACTATGGACAACTAATATGATTGGGGTATGGAGCAGTAGCCCTACCAGGATAGACTAGAGAGGATAGAACTCTTCAGTTTGGAAAGGAGAAGGATGCAGGGGGATGTAATAAAGGTGTATAAAATCATGAAGGGGTAGACCAAGTGAACAAGGAACTGTTGCTCACCAGTCCCAGAATACCAGAACTAGGGGCACCCACTGAAATTAGTAGGTGACAAGTTTAAAACTAACAAACAAAAGTACTTTTGAATGCAACTTGTTGTTAGCTTGTGGAATTCATTACCACAGGAGGTGGTAGAGGCAGATAGCATACCCAGGTTCACAAAAGGAATTGACAGATTCATGGATGATAGATCTATTGATACCTGTTGAACAGAATGGTTGTAGGTGCTTCCTCTGGCATCTCTAAACCAATAACAGTCAATACCAGGGTGGGTGTTGAATAGGGAACAAATGACTCGAGAGATATCTGATTCATTGCCCTTCCTGTAAAGCAGTCACTCCTGCCATTATTGGAGACAAGTTTCTGGGCTAGATGGACTACTCTGACCCAATGTGGAATTTCTTGTGTTTTTATACAACTTCCCATTTATCTGGACTGAGCATGGTATAAGCCAATAGTATTCCTTGCATTGTGTTACTTTTTGTTTTGTGCCTGCCTGCTTATTTCATACATTCACCAATTTCATAATTCTACATCCATGCACTTCTGCCTTCTAACTATCGTTATTTCTTAGCTTGCTGCTGAGAATGAGCACCCAGCCACTGACATGCTGCCATTTAAAGTTATATCCAACTGGCAGCATACCTCTGAGAAAAACAGTAGACCTTGCACCATAGCATCCTTCTATCATTAAAAAATATACATAAAAATGCTCTGTCTCCTGCTATAAACAGAAAAATGCATACTTGGAAACTGTTTTGAGAGTATTTCTATTTAAATGCAGATTACAGATTCCCTCACAGCCACTTGAAGCCATTAATCCTTGTAATAGCAGCTTCTTCTCAAAGGGAAGGCAGATGGACACAGGTTGCCTTTTTAACACATTTTTTTCCCCAGTGAAAAGCTTTAGTTTGATAAATTGGTGAATCTGCCCTAGTTTTACTCAGAGAAGAAGAGGAGGATCTTGGGCCTGTTAACCCCCAGCACTAACACAGCCTAATTATTTCCAACAGGTGTCTCATCACTGAGTAAGATTTTGGACTGTGATGCCTTCAGGGATGAGACTCTGAAATGCTTCAGCTTTTGTATGAGTTAATAGCTCTTTGACTGTTACTATAAGGTCAGTGGCTGTCTTCTGGAATAGCTTACTGCAGCGAAGACTACTGAGCAAATTTCTAATGAGGGTTGCTAGGCTTACTGCAGTGCTGGGTTTTTTATTAACCAACTGGATGCTGACATAGTTGGGACTCACTTATGAAAAAAGTTAGAAATACTTGTAATGCAAACCTATACTTGAATCATTTACCACAAGGAAGTATTGCTGAAGTCCGTCTGTCTATTTCTTTCTTTCAAGATGGCCGCTGACAGGTAAAGCCCTTCTGAGCTCCTGCAGCTCAGGTGCCTTCAGCACATTACCCCGACTCCCTGCCCCTCCGTTCCTCTCCCCACCCCCCCAAACCTTGCCTCTCCCCAGCCTGTGCTTGGGGACCCCCTCTCTGCCCCTTTCCTCCACTTTCTGAGCATTTTCCCCTGGGCTCTGGCATCCTCATTTGCCTCTGGCCCTCCTCCTCCCCCACCTGTGCTCTCCCTTTGATTCCTGGTGCCTCCCTCCTCCAGGGCCCCTTACCTTAGACTCTACTATCTCCTCCTGCCTTAGGGCTTGCCTTCAGCCCCTGCAGGTTTGCTCCACCCCACCCCCTGGCTGATTTTGGGGCTGTTTCAGCCCCCTCCCAGTCTCCAGCTTCAGTCTGAGGCTTTTTTTTCCCTGTAGCAGCCTCTGTGGGAGAGTTACCCTCTCCTGCCCAGGATCGCTGTCAGCAGTCAGAGCGCTTGGCACGGGGATGTCTCTGCGGACCTTCCCCTCAGCCATGGCCTGCGGCTGCATGCCCTGCTCCACATCAGGGTGGAGGCCTGCGCCGGAGCCCTGGTGGACATGCTGGAATGCTGGAGCATCCGGTAAGCCTCCCAGGTAAACTCAGTGCCCGTCATATACTTGAGCTCTCCCAGCCTGGTGAGGGAGGTGTGTGTGACAGGGCTGGAAATCTCGGGTGTTCACGACTTGGTTATACCTCTGGAGACCCTGGTAGTGGGGGTGGTGGCCTCCAACGTCCCCCTACACTTGCCAGACTGGGACCTCACCAAAGTGCTCAAGCACTATGGTGTCTTCACCAGCCCCTGGCACAGGCTGACAATGGGGAGCAGGGACCCCAGACTCAGGGATGTCCTGTCCTTTTGGAGGCAGGCGTTCATGCTCCTCACGGGCGGCATCCAGACCCTGCCTCTCTCCATGACCTTCATGGTGGATGGGAGGCCCTATGTAGTGTACTTCTTCCAGGGTGGGAATTCATGCCACCGCTGCAGCGGCAGCTCCCACCTGGCTGCCCAGTGCCCACTGGGGCAGTCAGCTAAGGCACCGGCTGCTGCACCTGCACAGGGGGATGGCACATCCACCTCTGGTGTGGGAACCTCATCTATGGTTGAGGGATCTTCCAAGCCCCTCTCCACCCCTGCTCTATCTGGAGGGACTGACCGCTCTGGCATTAGTATGCCACCCGGGGGGGGGCCCTGGGATGTCCTCCCAGGTTTCTCCCGCTTCTATCGGGGCTGATGTCCCATGTGGTGGAGGGGCCGAGGACTCCTCCCAGCCCCCTCCTGTCCCAGTCCCCTCTGGGACAGCTGGTGCCCCGAGTGCTGGCACCCCACTGGGTGGGGCAACCATGGCTCTCTCTCAGTCTCCCTCCACCCTCCCCCTGCCTGATGGGGTTGCCCCTCCCCAGTGTGGGGGTTTCACCTGGTGGAGGATGTCCCAGCCCCTCCCTGTCCCAGTTCCGCCCAGGGTGGCTAGTGTCTTAGGCACTGGGGCCCCATCAGGCAGAGCAACCGAGACCTCCCCTCCACCAAGGTGGTGGATCCAGAGGTGGTGAACCCCAAACAGTTTGGCCCGTCCCTTCGGGAGAGGTACCAACTGCTCACAAGAAAGGTAAGAGCAAGAGGCAAAATGGAGCTTCTAATGGAGCATCTACCCCTTTGGGGCCTGCCTCTGACAGTGCTGGGGAAAATGTAGCCCGGGAACCTGACCCAACCCTGCCTACCCCCCTGGAAACCCTGCCACCTCAGGCCATGACTGAGGGTGTCCCAGCAATGTCTGGCAACCCTTTGCCCCCAACCCACCTCGTGGGGCTTCTGCGCAGCAAGGCAGGGAGAGAGTGACTGCTTCCCCAGTGTCAGAGACAGCAGAGGGTCCTGCCACCCATCCACCGAGGCCGATGAGGAGGAGATGGAGTGCCTGCCCTATGAGTGCCACAAGCGGCCCTGGGAGCGGGATGACATTTGCCCCCCAAAGTGGATGGGGATCCATCTCCGGGAGACGGTCCTCAACCCAGATACTGAGGGGGGCCTGCTAGGAATCCTGGCCATTGAGGGCACTTTCACCAGTCTCACCGGGAGGTCCCCTCCCAGAGTACAGCCCCGCTGGTTCTCAGTCAGCAGCATCCAGCTCCTGCTGGAGAACCCCCCCCGGGTGCCCCCCAGCTATGGAGAACTCCTCAACCTCTTAGAACAGACCAAGGGCCAGAGGAATGTGACAGAGAGTATCCAGCAATGGTGCCCGGACCCTGTGCAGTTTGTCCGCGCTGCTAGTGATGCAGCGAGGCTCATGAGCCGGGACCCGGGCATGCATCAACATGCCTTCCGGCTTGAGAAGCTAGTGACCCAGGTGAGGGAGGTGTTGGACTGAGATGGGTCCACGGAATAGGGTAGTACAAAGATAGGCCTTCCCCTGTCTCTGTGGTTTTGCCTTGCTCTGTCACCTCCTCTCCCACCTGTACACTTCCTATCCTTCCTCTCTATTCTCCTGCTCATGGCAGTTACCACAAGCGCCTCACTGAACACCAACAGCTGCAGGGACCCAGTGAAGTGGACGGCCATCCTGGAGGGTTTGCGGCAGAAGCAGCTGGCGATCGCCTTTCTCCAGGAGACGTACAGCAATGTACATGCTCAAGCTGACTGGCATGCTGCCTGGAGAGGTTGCTTATTTCTAAGCCACAGCACCAACCTCAGCACAGGAGTGGTGACCCTCCTCTCACCGCAGCTGCAGTACAACTCAGTGGTGACATGAGAGTGGTCATCCCTGGCTGGCTGCTGACCATCCACGTCACCCTGGCACACCAGAGCTTGCTTCTTGTCAACATCTACATGCCCACCGAGGGGAGAGAGAGGGTAGCCTTCTTAGAGACCCTGGGTGACCTTCTGCATGACGCCAGTGAGAATGATGACCTGCTTCTCATGGGCGAGGATTTCAACTGCATCGTCAATGCACTGCTAGACCAGACGGGGCTGGAGCTGCACCTGCCTTCAGCCTACAAGCTGCAGACCATTCTGGAGGTGGCGGATCTCATCAATGTCTGGTGAGTCCTCCATGCTGACACACACCAATATACCTGGGCAAAGATGAGTGCCAGTGGGATCACCATGGCCTGCCTCGATCACCTCTACATTGCCCAGCACCATCTGCTGTTACTGTGCAGCAGCCACTTCATCCCATCTGGCCTCTTGGACCACGCCGTGGTCTGCTGTGAACTGAGCCCGTCTGGCAGAGCACGCATGCACGCCCCTTACTGGTGCCTCAACATCAGCCTGCTGCAGGACACCCACTTCAGGGACTGCTTCACCCATCTCTGGAGGAGCTGGGAGGCTGCGCCAACAGCCTACTCCTCCTGGAGGCTGTGGTGGGACATGAGAAAGATCCAGTATTCCCAGCTGGCAGCAAGTGAGATCTGCCACCGTACCCAGGAGCTGGAGGAGGACGTGGCAGAGCTGGAGGCAGCCCTACTCCATGCAGGCAATGACATGGCACTCCTCAAGAGCCTCCGGTCCTGCAAGAAATGCTTGCAGGAGCTGGCAGAGGGCACGGCCCATGGTGCGTGGGTACGTGCCCACTGCCAGGAGCTGGCAGAGGCCAGCACCCCAACCAGCTTCTTCTTCAGCCTGGAGAGGTGGCAGGCTGTGACAAAGACACTGGACCATCTCAAGACCCCAGAGGGATGACTGCTCATGGACCCAGGCGAGATGCGGGGGCATGCTGGTGCCTTCTACTGGGACTTGTTTGTGGCTGACCCCATTTGTCCAGAGGCCACCCAGCAGCTGCATAAGGACCTGCTGCACCTCGGCACTTCACAGGTCAAGGCCCTGGAGTGTGAACTCTCCCTGGCAGAACTCGAGGTTGCTGAGCAGGGTCTTGCCTTGGACAGGGCCCCAGGCCTTGATGGACTGCCTGTGGAATTTTACAAAGCCTTGTGGCCCCTTCTTGGGCCCAGCCTCCTCCATGTCTTATGCGAGAGCCTTGCTGACGGTACCCTGCTGACCAGCTGCCACCAGGCAGTGCTCACCTTGCTGCCCAAGAAGGGGGACCTCGGCTGCCTTAAGAACTGGTGGCCCGTCTCCCTTCTGTGTGTCAACTACAAGATCCTGGTGAAGGCGCTAGTGAACCATCTGTGTACCATCATGGCCTCAATCATTGGGCCTGAACAGAGCTACTGTGTCCCAGAGAGGACCATCCAGGACAACCTGTTTCTGCTGCGTGACCTGCTCATGGCTGTGGAGCTTTTTGGCCTGGATGTCGGCTTGGTCTCCCTGGACCAGGAGAAGGCCTTCGATCACATCGACCATCACTACCTGCTTGGCACCCTTGAGGCTTTTGGCTTTGGGCCTCTTTTCATCACTCTGGGTCCCTGCACCATGATGCCTCCAGCCTGCTCAAGGTGAACGGTGTGCTGAGCTCCCTGTTCTCGGTGCATCACAGCATATGCCAAGGCTGCCCCCTCTCAGACATGCTGTACGCACTGGCCATCGAACCACTGCTGCACGGTCTGCGATGTCACCTGACCGACTTAGCCCTGCCACCGGCACCGGGCCTGACCACCAACCCCCCGATCTGGCTGATGGCATAAGCGGATGATGTAACAGTCTTCCTGGGTATCCAGGAGGATGTGCAGTCCCTGGTGAACTGCGAACGCACCTATGCATCAGCTCGCATCAACTGGGGCAAGAGTGACACACTTCTGCTTGGGACGTGGGCTGGCAAACCACCTTCAAACCTGCCGGGGGGCCTCGCCGGGCACTGAGAAGGCCTCAGAGCCCTGGGAGTGTTCCTGGAGATGTCGGCCTTTGCAGCCCACAACTGAGAGGACCTGGTGGAGGGAGTGGAGAGCCTGCCTGTAGAGCTGGTGCGGGCACTTGCCCACTCTCTCCTACCGTTACTGAGTCCTCATCACCAGCAACCTGCAGCAGCTCCTAGTGGACTTCCTCTGGGATGGGCACCACTGGCTCCAGCAAGCTGCCCTTTACATGCCCACTACTGAGGGGGGCCAGGGCCTGATCGAACTGGCCATCAGGGTGGCTGCCTACCACCTGCAAGCCCTCCAGCGACTCCTGTATGTCGAGGTTCACCTCCCATGGCAGCAGCTGGCGTGCCGGTTCCTGCACCAAGTGGGGGGCCTTGGTTTTGACCAGGAGCTCTTTATGCTGGACCTCACCTTCCTGAATGGGGTGTTCCCTTCCCTGTTCTACCACAGCATGGTGCAGACCTGGTGGGCTACCTTCCATCTCTGTCCCCAAGCCAGGCACTTCCTGCAACTGCTTCAGGAGCCCCTGGTCCACAACCCAGCCCTGCAGCAATTCTTGCTGAGTCTGGCCTCTGCCAGCCTTGTGGCTGCTCTCATCAAAGTGCACACCACCCACCTGGGGCATCTCCTGGACCTTGCTCAGTCGGGCTGGCTGTCACCCGAAGCCCTGGCTGCCCGGATGGCACCGCGCTCCGTCTGCACCATGGGCCAGCTGCTTCAGGCCGTTAGGGCTGCCCTCTCGACGGAAGCAGTGACCGACCTAGAAGGCTACCTCTGTGCTCACCAGGCCCTCCCCATCATGGACACTGCAGGTGACACCTTCCCACCACTGCTGGTCAGCTCTGCGGCAGCCAGTGAGCTGGCTGACTGGCCCAACACACTGCTTAGGTTTCCTGTGCCCTCCAGCAGCAATACGGGCTGCCCCTTTGGCGGGCTGTCCTGGAAGGGACTCTACACATGGGTGGTACACACCCAGCATGCCCAGGTGCTGGCCAGCTGCCCCAACACCATGTAGTGTCAGTGCCTGGCATGGCCTGGGACCCCAGCGTAGCGTACACTGTACAAGGAGCCCACTGTCAAGAAGACCGGTGACCTCCAGTGAAGATTGGTGCACAGCATCCTGGCCACTGGCACCTTTGTGCACCACCTGGACCCAGTGGCCTTGGCGGCCTGCTCCTTCTGCCCGGGGGTGCTGGAAGAGGACATTTTTCATGCCTTCATTGACTGTCCCTGACTGCAGCTGCTCTTTGTCGCCCTCAGGGCGGTGCTTCAGGCACTGGTCCAGGACTCCTCAGAGGACACCTACATCTACTCTTTCCTATACCAGGAGGCTGAGTGGGCCGCAGTCAGCCTGGCCAACTTCCTGGTGGGCCAGGCCAAGATGACCACCCTGAAGAGCCGGCAAAACTGGTTCACTGGGACCGGGAAGGATGATGCCCTGCAGGTCTTCCATCTGCTGGTGTGGGCCCGCCTCTCACTTGCATTCGAGCTTGCAGTCCTTCAGCAGATGGTGTCCACCTTTGAGGAACGATGGGCCATCAAGGGGGTACTTTGCCGAGTCAAAGCAGGGCACCTGCTCCTTGCCCTGTGATGTCACCAGCTCTTCAAGGTGCAGAGGTGCACACAGTGAGCCGAGACCTTGGGCTTTGTCCAGGCAGGCTGACCCCTGATGTCCTGAGGCCCCCCTGGGTGTCTCCACTGGCAAGAACTGTATATATGTATATATGTAAATACTACTTTGGTTCTTTGTGGGGGTTTTTTTGTCTAAAGTGTGCAGGCAGGCCTTGCAGGCCATGAGCCCAGGCCTTGTCCTCGAGGCCCAGATCCTGAGACCTACCTGTACATGTTGTCTACTGCCCCGCATTTGTCACCCTCCCCAGAATAAACATCTCTTAAAAGTCAAAGTCTTTCCTTCTTTCTTTCTTTCTTTCTTTCTTTCTTTCATTCTGGCTTGGTCTTTCTTTCTTTCTAAAGACCCTATTAAAATAGAAATAAACATATAAATAGGAATTTATTATCCAGTTACCTTGATGGTGTGTTTTCCTGGAAAAAATCTTTGATGCCCCAGGGCACCACTACACCATTTTAGTTTTTGTAGTGAGAAATAAATCCCTTGTTTGATTCTGTTCCTGCATGGTTCAAGTTAAACAAATACATTAAATGTGTACATCAGAGCAAAAGCCACTGATGTATATGAACTCCAGGAGCTTAGATAACATACTCCAGGCCACTGAGTGATAATGAAGATGTTAGCTTTGGAAGGTCAGCAAGACTCACATACTCATATTGCTTTGCTCATTATCTTAATTTCCACAGTAAAAGCTGACAACTTTTATGTTACAGAGAAAGATGCTACAATGCAGGTGTTGTGACTAAGAAATTGCAGCAGTGAGACATCTGAACAGAGGTACTGAACAGTACCCTAAAGGCACTTTAAGCTCATGTGTTTTGTTTTTCCTTAGGGTACATGTACTGAACTGTTAAGCATTTGAGATGCAGGATCACTAGACTGCAATCTTTCAAAGATTAAAAGCTACTGGGAATGCATATATTGCTAGATTAGTATAATGCTAAAATTCCTGTGGCTGCTAATGAACTTTTTGCCTTTTCCCTAGCATATGCTTAACTGAGTCAAGAAAGGCTGAAATCACAAAATTAAAAGTGAAATCTTATTATGGAACAGTTAGTAACTAGAGACACTTACCTACAGGCATTTTTGCCCCCAAAAGATAGTAAAGAGCCTCTGGGAGTAACTAAAATAGTTTTCTGTCAGCATAGGAGAAGTGAAGAAATTCTCTGTAGGAATATAACCCCTTGGAACAACCAGGGTAAGAATATTAGATTAATCTGCTTCTAGCACACTAGACCACAACAATCACTTTGTCTACTCTACATCATGTAAGCTATAACATTTAACCTAGTAACTTATTCAGTTTAAGAATATACTAAATCATATGCTTAACTTTAAGCACTTGCTTATATGCTTTTCTGAAAAGGGATGTTTTTGTAAGGGGGGGTCATTACTTATTGTATTTTATCAAATCAAATAATTGGTGACTGAAGTAGGCCTTTTTTTTCAGAAGGATACCACCGAAGTTACTATTTCATTTGAAGATATCACCTAATAATTAATATACTCTTCCAAATGTCTTCCAAATGGTGGTGTTTACTATTATAGCTATTCTAACTGTATCAAGAAATTTTGTAATAGACTATGAAATTGTGCCTGTCTCTGCTCAATGATTTGCTCCTGCACTGCCTTTGCCCGGGCAGCTGGTCTTGCTCACCAAGGAACCTCATGTAGACCCCGGAGGGTTCCTTGATTACCTTCGGGTTATCCCCCAAACTCTCCTGCAACAACTTCAGAAGAAGGGAGCCCCCTTGAGGACACCTCCAGGGTTGTCACGCATCCTGGTGGATGTCCATGGGGCTCCAACCTCCCCTACACCCTGGCCATACACCAACCTTCGAGACGAGCCTAAGGATCTTTTGCGGCTATCCTCTGTTGATGCCTTCTTCAGTTCCTATGCGTTGTCTCTCGTGGATGGGCACCTCGGGCTCTGGCCAGACCTGGAGGGTCTAGTGACACTTGGCCTTTGGGGTTGTCCCTTTCAATGCCCTGTGCATTCTACGATGGATGCTGTTGGTCGTCACTGCATTCTCACATAGTCTTTCATCTTCAAACGGGGTCTCTAATTCCCCCACCCTGGTATGGTGTACTAAGCTAACCTGCTCTAGGCATGGAACTAAAATAGATCAAACTGAGAAAGAAAAACGCAAATGATACACTCACCACCAGAAAACCAAGTGCGAAACAGCCCACCGGGACCAACCCAAAGTGAAAGAAGAAAGGAACTAAATACAAGATTGCAAGGGAAATGAGATAATGGGAAAAAAAAAAAAAGATAAGAGGAGCAACCACAGGGAGAGTCCCATGCTCCCCTTGCTCCTAATGCCCCTAGACTAGCATGTCCCCTGGGTCAGGACCCATGCCTTCACCCCAGCTGGGGTTTCTCTCATCCCCTCCAGGATCTGCCTCCGCCCTGGGGTCGTGGCACTAGCCACCTCCGGTGGGAGCTCCCTTCCTGGCTCTTGCCGTTGCTGCTGCTGGCCTCACTGCTGGTTCTTCTGGTCCCCACCAGTCTCCCCCGGTGCGGGGGCTGTCTTGCAGTTCCTGCTGCCGCTGCCACTGATGGCCTCACTGCTGGCCCCTTTGATCCCCAGCGGTCTTCCCCAGTGTGGGGATCTCTCACAGCTCCTGCTGCCGGCCTTCCTGCTGGCCCCTTTGATCCCCACCAGTCTTCCCCAGTGTGGGGATCTCCCACAGTTCCTGCTGCCACCACTGCTGCTGATTGCAGCAGCTGGATGCACTCTGCCCGCTGGTGCACCACCACTCCTCTGGCACTCAGCGTCCTCCTTCCCATGCTCTTGGGGACAATTTTTATCTTAACCAGGTGATGCCTCTTTCTGATGTCACCCAGCTCCAGCTGGAGATGGGCGCAGCTGATAAACTGCTCGGGCGGTTTTCCCTGGTGCACCTCCTTGCTTCTCTGGGCCCCTGCAACAGGTAGGTTTTTTTTCTTCTTTTACTTCTGTCTGGGGTCTGCCTCTGGAAAAGGCTTCCCCCTTGCCTGATCCTGCATCCTTGGTACAGAGATCTTTACATTGGTGGCAGGATTATTATATCCAGAACATTAATTTATGAACCCCATCCTTTAGTTTTTCCTCTACCAACAGCACCTCTGCAGAAAAGGACCTAGGGGTTACAATGGATAGTAATCTGAAGCTAAGCTAACAGTGTGCGCTTTTTGTGAAGAAAGCTAACAGCATACTGGGCTGCAAAGTAGAAGTAGTATACTACTAGAATACTAGTAGAAGTATTGCCAGCAGATTGAGGGTAGTCATTCTTCCATTTCCTCAGCACTGGTGAGGCCACATCTGCCATACTGTGCCCAGTATTGCCCACCCACGCCCCCTTGCACCCAATGCAGAAAGGATGAAGACAAATTGGAGAAAGTCCAGTGGTAGGCAATGAAAATGTCTAGGGGACTAGGGCACATGACTTGTGAGGAGAAGCTTAGGAACTGGGCTTATTTAGTCTGGAGATGAAAAGACTGAGAGGGGATTTAATAGCAGCCTTCAACTACCTGGAGGGTGGTTCAAAAGAGGATGAAGCAGGACTGTTATTGATGGCAGATGACAGAACAAGGAGCAATGGTCTCAAGTTGCAGCATGGGAAGTTTAGGCTAAATATTAGGAAGGACTTTCTAACTAGGACTCACTTGTGTGCCCTAGTAAAGCACTGGAACCAGTTACCCAGAGAGGTTGTGGAATCTCCATCCTTGGAGGTTTTTAAGACTTGGGTAGACAAAGCCTTGGCTGTGATGATTTAATTGGGGACAGTCCTGCTTTGAGCAGCAGGTTGGATTAGATGACCTCCTGAGGTCCCTAATTTTCTATGATTCAATGATTCGATATGCCCAATGCCTTTCAAAAATGTCAGAGGAAGGATATAGTATTATTAATATCATGACATTCTTTCCTACTGTCTAATTGTATGAAAACCTATTGTTATTAGTTCTAGTTAACATCCATTTAAATGTAACTCTTAGCAACAGAAAGAATAAATGGTAGGTTCCCCGAATGAAAGACCTGACAAATGACGGGAGCATGTGATAACTAATAAATGCAAAAGCTTTCCTTTGATCAGGTGGAGACTTCTCATTTTCTGCTTGGTGTTGCTTCTGACAATGATACTCTGCACTTATACAGTGCTTTTCATCTTCAAAGCACTGTACAAACATTAACTAATTAATCCTCAAAAGACCCCCATGAATTAGGTATTATCTCCATTTTTTTTCTGTGAGAGGTGTAAGAGGAAAATAGTTTCAACCAATTTAAAAGAAGACCATGCTTATTAGGGCCATGCAAAATGACACCATTCCATTTTGCCTTGAGTTTCAACAGTTCAGTGGAACAGCGTTCTGTTTTGAATTTAATTTCGATTCGAAACAGCTGTACCATTCCATTCCATTGAAACAGAAAGGCTGTTTAGATGCTGTTTTGACATTTTGCTGGGGATGGGAAGTCCAGTGGTAGGCAATGAAAATGTCTAGGGGACTAGGGCACATGACTTGTGAGGAGAAGCTTAGGAACTGGGCTTATTTAGTCTGGAGATGAAAAGACTGAGAGGGGATTTAATAGCAGCCTTCAACTACCTGGAGGGTGGTTCAAAAGAGGATGAAGCAGGACTGTTATTGATGGCAGATGACAGAACAAGGAGCAATGGTCTCAAGTTGCAGCA